>NC_091173.1:7399860-7549860 GCF_040958095.1 Procambarus clarkii
TTAAACATTGTTTTGTGCGCGATGGTAAAATAATAGCTAGGAAGACTGACTCTGGAAAAACTTATGTCATAACCACTGAAGCACACCTCACTTCTTTCCTGGATGACTGTGGGATATCAGCTGAATAACCAGAACATAATTTGTAGTCTCACATACAACCAAAGTGTACTTAAGCTCTGCCTTTCCTTTCCAAAGGTGTTTATTTTTATTTTTATTTTAATTTTTACTTTATTTTTTGTTTGTCATCTTTGCCTGTTTTATACTCTTAATTATTTGTTCTTAGTTAATCCCCTTGTCACTAAACCTAGGGCTTTTTATTACCCTGTTAATTAACCATTACTAAGCTAATTATCTTCAAGATAATTTTTTTATGATTATTATTTTTCTTATTATTTTTTATTTTACATTTATATTGTCAGTCTCTACTGATTTTTTGTGTTTTATTTTATGTAACCTCTGTGTCCTCCCTGGCTATCTATTGGATCTTTATTTTACTTCTAAATTGTTACTATTTTATTGTATCTGCTCTTATTCTTGTGTTTTGCTTTATCGTGTATCTTGTATCGTGATCCCTCTGCATCTCTATGCACACTGATATTGATCCTGATCAAAATCTTCTGTCTCATATCTATACCAACCAGCACATTGCTCATCATTATTGTAAGTATTTCACAGCACACCAGGCTAAAAACAAACTCCAAAATAGCACCTATCTATCAGTTTATAACCAAAATGTTAGATCACTTGGTAAACATTTTGACGATTTAAATGCACTACTCACAGCACTAGGTACTAACCTATCGTTCATTATTTTAACAGAAACTTGGCTAAATAAAGACTATACCCAACTCTACAACTTAGCTGGTTATAAAGCCATTCATAACTGTAGGCCTAATAAAAAAGGTGGTGGCACAGCTATATATTACCGAGATACATTTATCTGCAACAGTGTTATTAGTGACAGAGATGACTACTGTGAATATACTTTTGTGCTCAGTTTACAATTAAATCCCTTAAATCCTCTTTGACTATTGGAGCCATCTATAGATTTCCTAATACTAACATAGCTTCTTTCTCAGACAACCTAAGGAATCTTATTATAAACAACAATCTCAACAAAAACCACATCATTCTGGGAGGAGACTTTAATATTGACCTGGGTCAACAAAACTGCTCTCAAGTTGACTATTTCCTTAACAGCATGAACTCCTGTATGCTAATCCCCACAATCACCAAACCTACCCGAGTCACTCAAACATCAGCCACTACCTTGGACCACATATGGACAAACATAACAGCTCCCCTTGTATCTGGTATAATCTACGACAGAACAACTGACCACTATCCTACCTTTCTCATAGCGAACATGGACATAACACCACCAAAAAGCAAGAAACTTTCATTTAGGCTACACAGTGAATCAGCTTTAGACAATCTTACAGAGGCACTTCACAATATTAACTGGGATTCTGAATTCAATAATACCCATGATATAAATTCATTAGCTAACCTCTTCCTCTCCAAAACTCTAAGCCTCTACAACCTTCATTGTCCCCTTCTTACAAAGCAAGTAACTGACAAAAGATTAAACAATCCATGGCTCACAAGTGGCATTCTCAACTCAATCAACAAGAAACATGAATATGAAAAGAAAGTTAGGATTGGCCTAGTTTCAAAGGAAGTAGCTAAAAGGTACTCATCAATGCTTACCAGTATCATAAGAAAGGCAAAACTTGCATATTATGTGAATAGATTCAATGAAGCAAAAGGCAACATGAAAAACACTTGGAAAACTATCTCTAGTATCCTAGGAACTAAACAACACTCACATAACCAAATAAAACTCTACAAGGATGGGGATATACCGTCAACTGATTTAGAAATGGCAAATGAATTTAATAGTTTCTTTTCATCGGTTGGTGCTAATCTTGCCAGTAAAATCCCACAGACTCAGACACATATTAACACATATCTCTCAGGCAGCTATCCAAACTCTCTTCTCCTTTCACCAATCAGCCCGGCAGATGTTGTGTCCATCATACACTCTCTAAAAACCAAGGCAGGGAACACCAGTGAAATTCCGTCCATTGTGTACAAGAGAGCCTCCCATGCCCTTGCCCCACCCATAGCACTACTGTTCAACAAATCTATAGAGTGTCACACCTTCCCTGATATCCTCAAAAAAGCAAGAGTAACGCCAGTCCATAAAGGAGGCAATCCGGCGGACATAAACAATTATAGACCAATATCAAATCTACCCATTCTATCAAAAATATTTGAAAAAATTATTTACAAACAGCTCTATTCCTACCTCGTAAAATTCGACATACTCAGCCCCTGCCAGTTTGGCTTCCAGTCCCAAAAGAGTACCAATGATGCAATCATTAGTCTCCTTGACATTATCTACTCAGCCCTTGACAAAAATGAGTTTCCGATTGGACTCTTCATTGACCTAAGAAAAGCCTTTGATACTGTTAATCACAACTACCTCTTATTTAAACTCCAGCATTATGGAATCCGAGGCCTTGCCCTTGACTACATCCGATCCTATCTTAGTGACAGACACCAATATGTAACCATCAATGATACAACTTCTTCCACTCTACCAATTACCGTTGGAGTGCCACAGGGCAGCATCTTAGGACCTCTTCTATTTCTTATATATATAAACGATCTGCCTAATGTCTCTAATATTCTCAAACCTATATTGTTTGCTGACGATACTACCCTTATCTACTCAAACCTCAACCCACATACACTAAATAATGTTGTGAATAATGAATTAAAAAAAGTCCACTTATGGATGTCAACGAACAAACTAACATTAAACATCGAAAAGACTTACTACATCTTATTTGGAAGCAAATCATCAAATGCAATTCAGCTACAGATAGACAACATTAACATCAGTAATAAAAATGATGGCAAGTTTCTTGGCCTATTCCTAGACAAGAGACTCAACTTCAGCACCCACATTCAACACATAACTAAGAAAGTCTCTAAGACAGTTGGTATACTCTCCAAAATCAGATATTATGTTCCTAACTCTGCTCTCCTCTCACTATATTATGCACTAATCTACCCCTATCTTAATTATGGTATCTGTGCATGGGGGTCTACCACTGCAAACCACCTTAAGCCCATCATCACACAGCAAAAATCTGCTATCAGAATAATAACAAACTCTGCTTTCAGACAACACTCAGCTCCCTTGTTTAAATCTCTAAACTTGCTAAATATTAACTCCCTCCACACATTCTCTTGTGTCAACTACATTTACAAAACCCTGTTCTTAAATGCAAACCATGCTCTGAAACTCTCCCTGGACAGATGTAATAGGACCCATTATCACCACACCAGAAATAAATATCTCTTTGATATCCCCAGGGTCAAACTTAATCTGTGTAAACACTCTATGCAAATTAAGGGACCTAGTCTATGGAACTCACTCCCTAGTGAATTGAAAAACTGTAAAACTTTTGCCTTATTTAAAAGCAAAACCAAAAAGTACCTAACTTCATCTATTTAGTTTCCTACACTGAGTTTTAAATTTGCTCTGTACCTAGTGGTACCCAATCTCCTAATTTTTATGTAATATCAAACAACCTTATCATTGTGTTCATTGCTGTCTTCTTTTATGTGCTAGCCATATGCTGTATTGTGACTACCAATTTTTGTCAACTACCATTCAAGCTGTCATTGCAATCAATCTTTTATTGTTTCTGCTGTATTGTGCCTACCAATTTGTTGTCAACTACCATTTTAAGCTGTCATTGCAATCAATCATAGCTACCTATGTGCTTTAATATACTGTACCTATAATTTTCTCTCATCTTTTTTTTTTTTTTTTTCATTCCATGTAATCTGTTATCATTTTTTTGTCTATAAATTTTGCAAGTATTTACCTCCTTAAAATTTTCTTAGATTAAGGACCTGCCCGAAACGCTGCGCGTGCTAGTGGCTTTACAAGACTGTAATTACCATAATTGTATCCTCACATTCCTTATGTACATTCTTGTATATGCATAAATAAATAAATAAATAAATAAAGTTAATATTACATAAGACTCAAAACAGTGCATTGACTGTACCTAATCCAGTGGTGTAATGCATTCCTAGATTACACGGTGGGCATGTCTTGACTTCTCCTGATGGGGGTAATGACACCGAACCCTTCACTTGCTCTCTGCATACCCTGGGCTCCACCCACTTGTACACAGCACGAGTCTGGGAAAACCAAAGTAAAAGATTAAATGAATGTGATAGACCATAGACCATTATATCACATTTCAAAAATATACATAATAAGTACACCACTATACACATCTACATTTATAAAGGGAAGGGAGTACCACCTCTGGCTGGAAGAAGGGGGACCCATAGCCTCAGAGGAAACCACACATAACGCATTGGAGGGAATGTAGGTCCCCTCCAATACAGTTTTTGTGTGCTTTTCTCCTACCAACATTTTCTACATTTCATTTATGAGACAAGGAGGGACAAATTTTATATGGACTTGACCATACAATGTTTTCCAAAGGCAATGAATAAATTCACATAAAATCTTGAGTCACTAATGATGACTTTATTGCCTGTATGTTACTTCTTTTTAATTTATGTAAATGGTCAGTTGGTGACAAAACAACTGACCATTAAATACATCTATAACAAAAGTATGAGTAGCATTATTTCTTGTTTCTTTCCTCTATTTTACAACTGAATTTACCTGAGGGCAACTAGTTGGATATTAAAACTCAACAGTGTTTTTAATATACCTAATGAAGTACAGTAACACTATTAGATGCCACTATATGTATTCATGAACATATTTGTATTATTGCATTGCATACCTCATTTTTTTCATCACAAGCCGAATCAATCTCATAATAATCTTGTGATGTGCATGGGGGGCGTGGAAGACAAACTGCAGAGCCTTTTGGAGCATACTGTTTAACAGGGTCACAAGGCAGACATACAGAGGAACCCCGAGGAGAGTAGGAACCTTCATCACACTCTGTGCACTCATGGGCTCCGGGCCCACTGAAAGTGCCTGCAGGACATGGGCTACACTCAGATGAATGAGCAACACCTGTTATGAGAGAAAGAAAGATTTCAGTAATAGGAATACAGTATGTGGTATATTGCATATGTAGTATACTCCAGCATTCTATATGTAAAACCAACCTAAATTAATTTCAATATTTCTCCCACAGGTTTTTGTTGTAGGATCATGCTTTTTATTGTTTAAAGACTACAGTACTGTATATTTCTACATTTATTCTAATTTTGCAGTATCTGCTCTACACACTTACCACTGATCTGAATGCTCTTGATCAAAACAGGTCTGGAGGAGAAACGTGTTTCAATTCCAATTGTCTTCCAGTGTAAAACATTGAGACCAGGCTTCAGTTCCATACTTCGGGTCTGCCACTGGCCTTCCCGGGTGAGTGGTGGCCACTTGTAGGCATCGGCATCATCAATGCTCTGGCATTCTTCATCTTGAGCCTGTATGTTGAACATTTATATAACCTTATAAACTTGGTCGTTTCAGTCATTCTGAAGCTCAATACAAAATATATGGCTTATTTAGCTGCAATGCTTGAAATGTATTATAAAACTGTTAATTCATTAATCATAATATATACAAAAATACATAATCAATAATTGTGTACAAAAATATGTAATAAAGTTTATGCTCCAAAAACTTAATGTCCTACATAAAATGTATAAATTTATATAGATTTCAATTAATGCAGTGGTGTAATTAATGTGATACAACTGCAGAACACAACTTATTTGAGCACTGTCCCATGTTTATTCAATGTATATAGTTAAAGATAGAACCATGAGAGAGATAAAAGCATGACTATTTGAGAAGAACAGCCTATAATGCATATGACTGCAACAAGGTATTGGTGTATTATAAACCCAATATTTCATTTTCTAAACTCTAGGGTTACGTTTATGGTGTTCGCTTGAATCTCCAAAAGTAAGAGTAAAACTGTTAGGGAATGGGCTTTGTGCCCCTCCACCCCCAAGGAACTATTAGTTTGTTTCCCATCCTTTGGCCAGAAGAGGGACTTTGCAAGCCACACTCAACTGCCCTCTGGGTTATCAGATCATGCACAAGCTGCATTAAAAGTGATACAATTTCAGAGTACTGTACCTTAATTACACATAGTCAATGAAATGACAGACTTTTTTTCTACACAAGAGGATTATTATTATTATTATTATTGTCAGTAGGACATAAGCTAAGAGAGCTCTCTCCAGCTCTTTTTAAAACATTACCCTACAGTGTATTGCAATGCAATTATAATGTGATGAAATTTATTAAAGTTCAGTATATAAAATATTTTACTTGCTTACTAACCTGAAATTCAAAGATGATATCCTCATCAGTGTATTGATAGGTGTAGTGTACAGCTCCAGGTTTGACGAGTTTCACAGTAAAAACCAGGACAGCCGCACACTGTCCACCCTCACTGGCCAGCACGTCACCCTTGGCTTGCCAGCCATACCTGTACCACACACATATCACACGCTTTATTTTCACTACTGTCATTATTTAAGGATCTCAAAGAAATAATAAATATGGTACACAACAGTTATTTTGAATAGAGCAACTGGCATCAATATTAATTGCAAACTGAGATTTACTGCATACATATACAAGTACTGCACTGTAGTGTACTGTATATCCAACATATGACAATCTCATGAAATAGCATCACAAAATATTTGTGATGTAGCTATGTCTTCAGAGTTTGTGCATCAATTCAGACATTTCTTTGATCATATTGCTGTTGAAATATGGGAATAAAAGAAAAATACTTCTAATATCTATATCTGTAAAACAGAATGTCTGCGTCTGAGTTTGGAGGCCAGACGCTTGGGACTAGCCTCATTAATCTTTGCAGGATTAATGATTTCTTTATTGAGAGCATTGTAGGGAGGATCGGGGTCAGCTGAGTGACCCCCTGAAGAGAGGCATGTCCCATGCCTCTCCTTCATGAAGTCTGAAGATGTCAAATGCTCTGCCTTGAGCCTTATGGACTTTTGCATTACTTTAAATATTAATGAAATTCGATTTGATTTTTAAAATGTATGTTCAGATGACATATTTGCATTCTGGACACAACCATTTTGTGACAGTGATGGAGCCAATGTCCTGTTTTGTGTTTGTGGGTCCTCTGGTTGGTTAGGATAGGACACTTTAGTACTGTACTGTACTTAACAGCTTTCTGTATTACATATTCAACTCTTCCTTCAAAATGATAGTACAGGTATTGTATATATAGCAACTTTGAAAAAAATAGATTTTTTTTTTTTTTTTGGGGGGGGGGGTTTCCTTTTCCATCAAGGCCACTAGAAATGGTGTTCCTCAGGTAAATTCAGATAAATATTTACTATCGTTTTTTGGAGGATACGTTTACAATATTGTTTTTATCTGCAAAAGCTCGAGTGGAGTCACTGTATGACGATACATTGCATAAGACAGTTTTTATATATCTATGTAAGCAGCTATGGAAATGGGATTTGGGAACAGAGTCCACCCGAGTCCATATGTTTATGCTAAGGCTGTAAGTCCATATGTTTATGCTAAAGCTGTATCCAGAATTTATTTATGCTACCAGAAATTTTAGCCACATATCCACAGTTTGCTAGCTGTAGGAAGTAACTGGGTAACTGTAACCCTTCCACTGCTGCCCACTGGTTAAGGGGTGGTGAGGAGGATAAACCAATCAATTATGACACTAGTTCTCCACATATACGTAGTTGCTTAATTTAGAGACTGCACTTGTGGTCAGTCGAGCACATTGTTGATGTCACGATGTGCACTGAATTCCGTAACTAGCTCATCAAAATTTTAACATGCTTAGCTAAATGAATGTTGGGGTTCATTCCCTGAGTCCATTATGTGCCTCTGTAACCCTTTCCATCACTGCCCACAGGATTGGTATGCAGTGCATAATAAATATGCTAAACTAACTGCTCGGGGACCACAAGAGATCCATCCATAATAATAACACACAAACAAGTATAGGCTATTCCCCCCTGTCCGCAATTCCATCAATGACTGTAAGAGTCAAACATCAAAATCAAGTCTCTTTAACTTACTCACTACAATCCACATCACCACGCCACCTTCCTAAGTTGAAGCTTGATCTGAAGGCCTCAGTGTAGGAGCTAAAACCCCTTGGAAGAGTCTTCCAGGAGTCGAAGTTGACTCCACCACCCAGGGAGTAGGTGCCATTAGGGCAGAGCTCACACTCCAGCTCAGATCGGTTGAAGAACCATCCTGGATCACATGACACACCTGAAAGGAGGTGTCATTACATTAACCATTACACTAAGAATATTTTTGCATGCATATTACCTGGACTAATGTCTAAGCCTAGACAAATGTTAAGCCACAATGTAGAACAGAAAATAGGAGATACTTATAACGTAAGATTACGTACTGTAGGTGTTTGGTTGATTAGAGAGTTTAGTGGTTTTTTTATTATTTATTAAGTAGTCTTGGTTACATCAGTCGGTTTGTTGGCAATGTCGTACAAATTGAGACGAAGCCAGGCCAGAGAGCCGAGTGACGCCAGGGGATGGAGCTCCGATGCTGGGCGAGTCGTAGAGCGTTGTGCTGTGAAAGTGGGCTGAGTGGAGGAGTTCGTTGCGGGACGAGAGCGTGGAAGCTCGATGCGGCCGAAGTCTGCTGTGTTGAGGCTGAAGCATCTTGTGAGAGTAGGAACTGGACACGTCCAGTGTTACATTCTTGTTGATGTATGTTGAAAATGTGTGGTAACTCTCAAGCGTCTGTAATGAACCACTCATGAAATTAGACTTTTGATTGTTGATTGATAAAGATTAAGCCACCCAAAAGGAGGCACGGGCATGGATAGCCGGTAAGTGGTGGCCCTTTTGAGCCATTACCAGTATCAATAGATGATACAGGAGATCTGTGGAGGTGCGACTGCACCCTGTGTGACGGGAGATGTCTCCCATGTTTTGATTGTTCTGTTGTTGTTTCAGATGTTGTTGTTGTTCAGCTACTTGGAACAAAACGTTCCAAGTAGCAGGGCTATTTTTTTATTAACAAGCTTAGGTATACACAGTAATGTGCTGCTTCCCTAGTCTATGTGCTATTCTTTATGAAAGATTTGTGGATGGATTAGGGTCTCAATGGTGTATTTCAGCCGCGGAGGGCTGGCTGTACCATGCAGTTACGGAGCTGGTGGGTTAAGTGTAAACTTCAAGGCCTTCCGTTTTTTCTTTCGGTGAGATTGGATGATTATTCGATTGATGATTGATTGATTGATGAAGATTAAGCCACCCAAAAGGTGGCACGGGCATGAATAGCCCGTAAGTGGTGGCCCTTTTGAGCCATTACCAGTATCAAGAGCTGATTCTGGAGATCTGTGGAGGTGCGGCTGCACCCTGCGTGACGGGAGATGTCTCCCGTGTCGATTGATAATTGATGAAGATTAAGCCACCCAAGAGGCGGCACGGGCATGAATAGCCCGTAATAAATTATTTGTTGTTTAAGACTCAGCTACTGGGAACAAAAAACAATAAATTATTTGTTTATCGATTGCTTATATAATCGGTTCACACACCTCACAATCCTCTAGCAGGTAGGGAAGCAGTGTTAACTCTAATTAGGGAACATAAGAACAATGGTAACTGCAGAAGGCCTATTGGCCCATACGAGGCAGCTCCTATTTATAACCACCCATTCCCACTCATATACATGTCCATCCCATGTTTGAAACAATCGAGGGAGCCCACCTCCACTACGTTGGTTCCACAAATCAACAACCCTGTTACCGAACCAGTATTTACCCAAGTCTTTCCTTAATCTAAACTTATCTAATTTATTCCTATTGTTTCGTGTTCTAAGAACATAACCCTGGAAACACAAACCGAAACTGTCTCTTTTTTCCGCTTATTACAACTTGTAATAAAGTTGTTACATCTTGAACAGGTATGAATTAATAATTAGTGGACTAAGTAGAATTAACAGACTGTAGCGAGTAAACAATATACTCGCTCCAACTTCTCATTACATTAATGACAAACTCAATTAGCACTAATTGCAAACTATAATCTTTCCCCTAATTACAGGTAACATTCTCTCCATCCTATGGGAGGAAGCTGAGGTATAGTCCAATAATATAAGCATCGAGACGCGAATAGCCCGAAACGCTTTGCGTAATAGTGGCTTTAGGCATTGTATGTACTAACTCTATCTATAAATTCATCAACATTTGTATCACACCCTGTATGTATGTACTTTACCTGAATAAACATTTCAATTTCAATTTTCAAATAGCCAACACTTTACGGGCAATTCATGCCCGTGCCACCTCTTGGGTGGCTTAATATTTATCAATCAATAGCCAACAGTACAATTTCCACAGTGATTCAGTTAAGTTTGGTACAAACGCTTGGGAGTTACCACACCTCTTCAACCTCAAGAATGTAGCAATCGGCGTGTACAGTTCCAACCAACCCAAGATGCTACAGCTTCGACACAGAGCAGACAACGACCGCATCGAGCTACAACGCTCTTGCTCCCTATCGAGTTTAGACACACGATTCCCCATTGAGCCGCCATGCTCTCCAACATAGAGCTCCATGACTCCAGCCTCACTCAGTTCTCTGCTCTGCTCCAAGCTCCGCCTCAACGTCTACGACACTGTTGTATCCAAGACTACTAAATAAATATGAAAATCCACTAAACACTGTGTATCTAATCTACCCAACATCGTAACATAATCGTACGTTACAAGACCCATCTCATTAGCTGCACATAAGCTAATGAGAGTTTGGAGCAAGTATATTACTGACATAATACACTTGTTACATACTTTTTCACCCACAAGGTTATACACTCATGGAACTGCCTACCCGCCGAAGCCGTAAATAACAAGACCTTATTGCAGTCCAAAATCCAGTTGAAAAAAATTATCAGGAAAAACAGCTTCCTGTCCCACTCGAGGCCACTAGATAGATGATGGCCCTCAGGTAAATCTCATTTCATTAAGTAAACCAGCATATAATATTTTACCTCACGAAACTATTTTATCAGACCTTTATAATTTGTATATCATATGATGGCTGCTATTCCTTAGGTCTTGATGTAAGGGGATAGAAAGGGAGGACCCCTCAGGTAATTCAGGTAAATAAAGGGCCGTGGCTTGATAAATAAATAAATAAATAAATAATAAATGTTTATTTAGGTAAGGTACATACATACAAGAGATTTTACAAAGAATGATGGATTTATAGATAGGGCTAGTACAAACAATGCCTAAAGCCACTATTACGCAAAGCGTTTCGGGCATGGAAAACTTAAATGACTAAAGCTTAATACTAATTGAGTATAAAGAATAAAATGTGTTGAGAACAAATAAAAATAGAGATAAAAAAGGGGGGAAACATGGCTGAAAAAGCAGCACAAATACAATTAGGTCGACAAACAGCGTTGTTTAAAAAAAAAACAGACATGGGTTGACAATAGAGGGGTAAGGAAGGTTACAGGGAATTTATTAGGTAGAGCTTCGTTTTTATTTTAAACTGGTTGAGAGAGGTACAGTCTTTAACATGGTTGGGAAGGTCATTCCACATTCTGGGTCCCTTGATTTGTAGAGCATTTCTAGTTTGATTAAGTCGTACTCTTGGAATATCAAAACTGTATTTATTTCTGGTGCGGTGCTCATGGGTTCTGTTACAACCTTCTATATACTATTATATATGTATGTATGTTGAAGGTTGTATGTAAAACACATACAACCTTCAACTATAAACTTGAAGCTGAAGGGTTTTATGCGAGTACGGGCATACAGGTTATTGACAGCAGGAAAATTTCTGTTAATTTTTCTAAGATCAGTAAATAATGGTGAATATAAGAACATAAGAACATAAGAACAAAGGTAACTGCAGAAGGCCTATTGGCCCATACGAGGCAGCTCCTATTCTATAACCACCCAATCCCACTCATATACTTGTCCAACCCGTGCTTGAAACAATCGAGGGACCCCACCTCCACAATGTTACGCGGCAATTGGTTCCACAAATCAACAACCCTGTTACTGAACCAGTATTTACCCAAGTCTTTCCTAAATCTAAACTTATCCAATTTATATCCATTGTTTCGTGTTCTGTCCTGTGTTGATACTTTTAATACCCTATTAATATCCCCCCGGTTATGTCCATTCATCCACTTGTAAACCTCTATCATGTCACCCCTAACTCTTCGCCTTTCCAGTGAATGCAACTTAAGCTTTGTTAATCTTTCTTCATATGAAAGATTTCTAATTTGGGGAATTAACTTAGTCATCCTACGCTGGACACGTTCAAGTGAATTTATATCCATTCTATAATATGGCGACCAAAACTGAACTGCATAATCTAAATGGGGCCTAACTAGAGCAAGATATAGCTTGAGAACCACACCAGGTGTCTTGTTACTAACGCTGCGATTAATAAATCCAAGTGTCCGATTTGCCTTATTACGAACATTTATGCATTGATCCTTTTGTTTTAAAACTTTTGTTTTAAATTTCTTATATTACTATAAGAAATTTTGTTTTGAAAATATTTATTTTTGTAACTGGCCGACAGTGCCAAAAACCGTTGTGGAGTGGTGGCGGGGTCTGAATGTGGCACTGGCACGCTGTTCCCTTTTGAATTCTGGTGACACCGACCAGCCTATGTTCATCCCGTACCCCAGACCATTCCCTCTGCTAATTTGGGTGAGGCTAACCTCAACCGTGCGGTTTCCAACTTGAACGGACAACCAGATAAACAGACATTCTCTTTTATAATATAGATTAGGTTGCAATTTTACTAGAAACAACAATGACGTTGCTTGAGAGAGAGAGAGAGAGAGAGAGAGAGAGAGAGAGAGAGAGAGAGAGAGAGAGAGAGAGAGAGAGAGAGAGAGAGAGAGAGAGAGAGAGAGAGAGAGAGAGAGAGAGAGAGAAGAGAGAGAAGAGAGAGAAGTGTAGCAAGTAAATTATGTAAACAATTTACTCGCTCCAACCTCATTAGCTAAATGAGAGAAGCAAATCTCTCATTAGCAATAATGACATCAATCAAATCTTTTCCCTAATTACAGGTAACACTTCTTCCATCCTATTGGAGGAAGCTGAGGTGTAGTCCAATAATATAAGCAATCGAGAAGCAATTAATAACCCACGGGAGACATCTCCCGTCACGCAAGGTGCAGTCGCACCTCCACAGATCTCCATTATCAGCTAATGATACTGGTAATGGCTCAAAAGGGCCACCACTCATTCATGTCCGTGCCACCTTTTGGGTGGCTTAATCTTCATCAATCAATTAATAACCAGTATAATTTCCACAGTGATTCAGTTAACTTCAGTAAAGACGCTTCGGAATTACCACACCTCTTCAACCTCAAGAATGTAGCACTCTGTGTATGCAGTTCACAAAAAAAAAGTTCTAATCGACCCCAAGACACTCCGGCTTCGACACAGAGCAGACAGCAGACTACGACCCCACCGAGTTTAGACACACGATTCCCAATAGAACCGCCACGCTCACCCACATCGAACTCTGCGATTCCGGCCTCACTCAGCTCTCTGCTCTGTTCCAAGCTCCGTCTCAACGCCTACGACACTGCCAACAACCGACTGTTGTAACCAAGACTACTAAATAGATATGAAAACCCACTGAACACTGTGTATCTAATCTACCCAACAACGTAACATAATCGTATGTTACAGAAGAGAGGGAGAGGGTAGGGAGAAGGGAACTATCAAGAGGAAAGCACCAAGCCATTACGACTATATAGCTGAGAGAGAGAACGTGAGGTATTAACATGAGAGGGTGATGAGTTACTCACTACAGTCGCGTGTGCGTTTGGGAGGGTTGGGAGCCCCGCCCTCACAAGTATCAGGACTGGGTACACTCACTCTCCACCGGCCGCCCTCGTCATCACACTCAGTAAACTCGTAGTGGAAGTCCTCCTGTCAATGGAAGCGTCACATCATTAACAATTACATAAGAAATGTGTAGGTTTAACCGGGAAATATGTCATATAAATAATCCTTACAGGTATAGGTTAAGTAATAATTGTAATTACGAAGCAATAAGATACTTATCTTAAGATACTAACAAGGTTAGGTAAGGTCGGTGTTTTCTATGAATCTTTTTAAGGGTATCTATTATGTTAAGTATGTCACCTATGCACATATTTAATAAGTCAATATTGACTTATTAAATTTGCGAGAACGGGTTGCCTTTGGAGGTGCTTATCCAGTTCTCTCTTGAACACTGTGAGGGGTCAGCCAGTTATGCCTGGGGAGGCATAACTTGTCAAGGGGAGCCTTGACAAACCGCCGGATTCTTGTCCCTGTCGAGGCCACTAATAAAATGGTGGCCCTCAAACCGCAGAATATGTATCTGATCTAACTCCTAGTTCAGTCGTTTTACCAACCTATCATCCAAACCGCCGGTTTCCTGTCCTAGTTGAGGCCACGTTTGAGATAATGGCTCTCGAGTAAATTCAAGTACACTCAAGCAAAAATGATAGTACTTATAGTAACTATTGGTTAAACGTACATAAATGAACTGTTGCATTAAAAAAAAAATCCTTTCTGGTACATAAATTTTGCAGAGGACCATAAATTGTACCATAAACTGTCTTCCTTGTTAGTAATCTCTTCCTCGTTATCTTTCTCTTCCATGTTAGCTTTCTATCTCTTCCATGTTAACTTTCTATCTCTTCCATGTTAGCTTTCTATCTCTTCCATGTTAGCTTTTTATCTCTTCCATATTAGGTTCCTATCTCTTCTTCGTTAGCTTTCTATATCTTCCTTATTTTTTTATTAGTTTTTGATCTTTTTCTATTAGCTTTTACTCTCTTGCATGACCTAATTAATATATTACCACACAATATATATGATAGATTTTCCAGATATGAATGTTACCGAACTGTAAACTTACATTAGTATTTCTCACACCCAGATCAGCGCCACATGAGACTTTTAACTATAAAATATGAGCTAACTAAACTATATTTTAGGTAACAGTTACTACACAGACAAATTATTAACACACGCTGCTGAGAATGGCGGCCTCTTATCATCGCTCAGTGCTACATGTACTGGATAGCAAGCTTCCTCTCCCTCTATCTCTCTTCCTGTCATAAGCTCCCAAGTTTTAGTTATAAAATAAATAAAATAAAATGACTAAATAACTGAATAAAATAACTCGAGTTTCATTTATTATGCACCCCCATCCCTATCCGGTAAGCCATAGTGGAAAATATTACAGGGGGACATAATGGGCTCAGGAACTGAACTCACAATTTTTTTTAGCTAGGTTTCAGTATTGATGAACTAGTAACTAAGTGAGGCAGGCTGGCTGGCGGCTGATTCCGCCTGGGCAGTTAGGTCAGACGGCGGCTGAGTCCGTCTGGTAATATGGCTGGGTCGAGGCGGGAGTAACGTGTACGACAGAGTATGGTAGTTTGTATGTTTATTTAATATAGTTTCGTTACAGCAGTTGGATGTAAGAAATGGTATGACGTGTCGTGATAGGTTGAGACGAGGATGCTTGTTCCGTGCTGTTGACGGAATCAGTTAGGATGTGGTGATGAAGGTGGCCGGTAGCCGAGAGCTTGTGCGAAGCCTGGATCCAAGAGCTTAAACGAGGCCGAGGTTGGTGAGCTGGAACGAGGGCGAGAGGGCTCTGTGTTCCGTAGCGAGGCTTCTAGTGTTCTGGTGTGGGAGTTGGGCCTCAACTGTTGATTGATTGATTGATAAAGATTAAGCCACCCAAAAGGTGGCACGGGCATGAATTGCCCGTAAGTGGAGGCTCTTTGGAGCCATTACCAATAGCTGATACTGGAGATCTGTAAATGGATGGATTTTTTTTTGGGGGGGGGGGAGGGGAAGGGGTCGGTCTCGTAGGGCAAGCTATACCTATACCTATAATATAAGCCAACAGAGTTACATTAGTCCTAAACAAAGTCCAGGACTAAAGTGAACTCTGTGTATATACACCGAGAAGTGGGCTGCACCTCTTGCTGTACATTTCCGAGTTCAAGCGAAACAAAATGGTAAACAATTATTTTACTGAACTATAAAGTAAAACTACAAAAATGTAATAAGCTATAAAGTAAAACTACAAAGTAAAATACAGATTAGCAGCATTAAAGAACATGATGAAGTTCACAGAAGTGGGCACAGTAAAGAAGTAGTGTTACATGGAGCAGAATTTATAAGGAGGATTGTTCAAGCAACTCAAGACAAAGAGAAATTAAGACATACAGGCGATTTATATAAGAGAGAGTATCTATCTCTTTATATAAATAGTCATTAATATTATTTATTTATATAAATAATAGTGTTTATTATGTAGCGCCAGTACTATCTTGCGTTGCTTCCTGTAGCATACTAACTAAACTGATAATGAACCAGTGAACCGACATTCACAGTTTCCAACACTAATTGTTCTCCGTGCTAATATTTACTCTCTGTGAAATGTTCTAATTGTATCGATGTAACAACGTATATATTCTTTAATTTTCCTACGTATATTTTACGTAGGAAATAACCTACGTATGGTTAAGTATAACCGAATATAACCTACGAATATTTTCTTCAATAAAGTCTAAACATTTTGATGTTAATACCTAATAGCAATTCATGTATTTAAGAGCCAGTTAACATGTTTTATATCTAAGGGAACTATAATATAAGGGTTAAACGTGTTGATAATACAATAATGGAGATCAAGTCTTACCGCTACCTTCACGTTTACCCTTTATGTTGATGATGGCATGAAAAAGGCCAATGGGACACATCGTGTTTGATGAAACGAATTTTAGTATTAAGAAGACCCATAGCTACTCTTTTTGTTCTTTTTCTTTTTGCGTAGTTTAGTTAGTTTAGTTCATTTATTATGCACCCCATACCCATCTTGTGGGCGGTAGTGGAAAGGGTTACAGAGGCACATAATGGGCTCAGGGACTGAACCCCACAATTCATTTAGCTAAGCAAGTTACAATCTTGATGAGCTAGTTACAAAATTCAATATAAGTCGTCACATCAACAATGGGTTCGAGATCGACCACAAGTACAGTTTCTAAATTAAGCAACTGACATATGTGGAGAGCTAGTGTCACAATTGATATGTTTGTCCTGCACACCGTCCCCCATCCAGTGGGCAGCGGTGGATAGGTTACAATAACTTGGATACTACCTACAGTTTGCAAACTGGGGATAATTGGCTAAAATTTCTGGTAGCAGATCATTTTGAATGAAATATTTACACATCGCTGGAACATTGGTTATAGAATTGTCTCTAAATTCACGTATCTTGTCGCAC
Organism: Procambarus clarkii; assembly: GCF_040958095.1. Taxonomy (NCBI): domain Eukaryota; kingdom Metazoa; phylum Arthropoda; class Malacostraca; order Decapoda; family Cambaridae; genus Procambarus; species Procambarus clarkii. Next base: position 7,417,222 of record NC_091173.1, read on the forward strand.
TCCATCACATAGTGACGGAGGGTGTGCGAATAATTTTGTTGACACATTTACATTTGGTCAGGTCTACATCGGCAGATAATGAGAATTCCCAGAGATACTTCAGATTCAGATTCAGATGTTTATTCAGGTAAGGTATATACATACAAGTGATGTTACATTAATGGATTGATATATAGATAGAGCTAGTACATACAATGCCTAAAGCCACTATTACGCAATGCGTTTCGGGCAAAACTTGTAACCGAGTCTAAGCCGAGCAGTAGTAACCTCTAGAAGTCTGCTGATTTTATGAGCAATCTGAGAGCAGCAGTACACCGAGAACTTCAACAAGATCTTGTAGATCTGAGGCAACGTGAAATTGACACCAGTAATTCCATCTATCATCATACTATCATGCAAGAGGAACCACACATCTATGGATCATCCAATAAAATCAGCTTTGCGTAATAGTGGCTTTAGGCATTGTATGTACTAGCTCTATCTATAACTCCATCAACTTTTGTATTTCACCTTGTATGTATGTACTTTACCTGAATAAATATTTGTATTTGTATTTTGTTGTGTTAAGTGAAATTGCAAGCAAGAGCTGTTATCCTACCTCAGCTCATCTGAAGGCTGCTCCTAGAAACTCATTTATTTCATGAGAATGTACTTTGAAACTATTACATAGGGGACTATCATATAAGGAACCTGGTGAAACTGCAAGCAAGAGCTCTCATACTACCTCAACTAAGTTGAAACCTACTTCTAGAGACCAATTTATTTCATGAGCCTATTATATGCATCAGTAGGAATAGACTTTATTCATTAACAACATTAGGTAACCATCATATAAGGAACAGGATGAGCCTGTAACCAACTGTGCGTTGTGCCAGAGCCTTGATGTGATCAGTTGACCTGATCTCCCGTGTATCAACCTGTTGAGCGAACAAGTTCCAGATGCGAGTCAGCCTCGGATTGAATGATCGTTGATGAAGTGATGTTCTTGACAAAGGCACTTCCAGCATGATACTATTGAAGGTTGAGAGTCTAGTGCTACGGGTGGCAACTATACTGGTAGTCCACGGAGTTGGGCCAGGTGCGGAACTTTGAAGTGCTACTGGGATGTTACACTCACTCACTCTCTCTCTCTCTCTCTCTCTCTCTCTCTCTCTCTCTCTCTCTCTCTCTCTCTCTCTCTCTCTCTCTCTCTCTCTCTCTCTCTCTCTCTCTCTCTCTCTCTCTCTCTCTCTCTCTCTCTCTCTCTCTCTCTCTCTCTCTCTCTCTCTCTCTCTCTCTCTCTCTCTCTCTCTCTCTCTCTCTCTCTCTCTCATATATATATATATATATATATAACTGAAAACTCACACCCCAGAAGTGACTCGAACCCATACTCCCAGAAGCTCCCTTGCTTCTGGGAGTATGGGTTCGAGTCACTTCTGGGGTGTGAGTTTTCAGTTGCATATTGTCCTGGGGACCATTCAGGCTTGTTCGCATATATATATATATATATATATATATATATATATATATATATATATATATATATATATATATATATATATATATATATATATATATATATATATATATATAGTGTGATGTAATGACATACTTTCTGAAAAAAAGCAAAGCCTCCCACGTTTGTTTGTGCGGGAAAAGGGGCGAATCCTAGTCACCTCCATATCGCTCGGGGCTGTGTTGGCCTTTTCAGCCGGCCGGGTCACCCTCTTAGAAGACAGCTCTCCACCACTTTAAACAGGTATTTCGCGATTGTTTCCCCTCCTCCTTACCTGTTGTATTTACTCTTCGCCTTTGATAGGCTCTTGCACGAGGGAGACGCTCCCGCCGGGCCCTAATCACACCTCCTTTTGCAAGCCATGGAAATTGGATTTGGGGATTGGGTCTTTCAGTACTATAGGTGGTTTCGTTCTCGACTCACAGAGATACCTATTGTAGGTAGTGTATGTACATGACTGTAAACTTTCCACCGTCGCCCATTGAATGGGTGTGGGGTGTATGATTGAAAATGTAACTGGCTCACCACAGATACAAATTGCTCAGTTTAAAGACTGTTCCAGTTCTTGAACAAACTGTGCTACAAAAAAGTTATTGATATATATGTTAAATATGTAACTATATCGGGCTGTAGCTTTCTTAGCTTAATGAGTTTAGGGTTCAGTTTCTAAGCCCATTATATGTGCTTCTAACCTTTTCCACTAGCGTTCACGGGATGGGTATATATGCATACTAAAATTACTGCAAAAAATGCACTTTAACAAATGTAAACAAAAAAAGTTTAAAGTTAAACATTCCTTCGTGTACTGTTTATTAATCAAATTTACTCTATACCATGAAGTTTTCAATCTTTCCAGAAAGGCTAAATGTAGAATCAAGTATAGTAGTCTGTGAAAGGAATAGCCTATTAAGTTCGCAACTAAAATTACGATTAGATAAATTGCAAAAAGCAGTAAAAGTATGATATAATCACAGGTTGTGTAGTTTTACACAAGGAACATTATACCCCAGCACCTGTAAAAATATACCAGGCAAATAATTCAGATGTAAGTGCAGTGTGTACCTGTACAGCACCTCAGGGAAGAGCCCGCATGGATGATGAGTGAGGTGCGGGTCGGCTCGATTTCCATGTTGGATAATACGACCATTTCCTATTTATTATTTATTTATATATGTACAAGAGGGTACATTGGGGTGTGAAAGTACATAGGGTGGTGATAAAGTGGTACATTCTTGCAAAACCACTAATACGCATATGTGCGTGTTAGTGGCTTTGCAAAAACACTCAAATCCCATTGTACAGACTTTCCCAACCCAATATACCTTCTTGTATGTAAGGAAATAAATAATTATAAATAAAAAAAAGTATTGTGCACCGCATACAGCGGTAGTCTTTTGTGCATCCTTGCATCCTATCCTCATCCTGTGAGTGGTTGTTTATTGTACTTCTCATATACGTCCTGTGACCGGTAGTTTATTGTGCACCCCATACTCATCCTGTGAATGGTAGTTTAATCTGCACCCCATACTCATCCTGTGAATGGTAGTTTATTGTTCACCCCATATTCATCCTGTGAATGGTAGTTTATTGTGCACCTCATACTGAACCTGTGAATGGTAGTTTATTGTGCACCCCATACTCATCCTGTGAATGGTAGTTTAATGTGCACCCCATACTCATTCTGTGAATGGTAGTTTATTATGCATCTCATACTCATCCTGTGACTGTTAGTTTATTGTGCACCCCATACTCATCTTGTGAGTGGTAGTTTATTGTGCATCCCAGCCTCATTCTGTGAGCGGTAGCGCAAAAAGGATTACAGAAGGCGCAAAATATATAATCAGATCTCAGCGGAGATTATTACAAGTTTTTTCTTTACAATATATGTGTATTTGCAATAAATTATTATACATTGAAGTTAGGTCCTTTGCTAATATAAAAAATATTTTAGATCATACTATATAACAGGATATTATATAGTATAAAAACAGTTCAGAGCTGTTTTTATTATTATTATTCTTCACACCACACAGCTTATGTATTAGTCTCATATATGTCATTTATGTTCTAGAAGCGAAATATGGATATAGAGCAAGGGATTCAGATGTTTTATTGTTTGTAATAAGATGTTTTACGAGTTCGTTTAAATAAATCTGTAAATGGCTCAAGTTTATTTACTCTCAAATGTAATGTTCTAGTGTGCTCTAGTTCACACACTTAACATTTTATTATGGAGGTCAGAGATTCATCCTGTGTGTGGCACTCTCGCGATAATTAATACTGTACTGTACTGGCCCCTCCACTCAGTGTAGATATTCTGGCTTCATGCATGTCTGCGTTCAATCCCCGACCGTCCAAGTGGTTGGACATCATTCCTCTACCCACCCCCCCCGGTCCCATCCCAGATCCTTATCCTGATTCCTTCCAAGAGCTATATAATCGTACTGGATTGACGCTTTCTCCTGATAGTTACAGTGTAGATATGGAGTGATATGCCTCCATGCTCCATCTCTGGGGTATCTACTCTATTTCCTGCCACTCCATTAACATGTCAGCATGGCCCTTGTGAACTAGCGTGGCTCTTCAGCACATGCCTCTGGCATATGGCACCTCACCAACCCTACGTCAACACAATGCAACTTTCTGGAAATAGCGCTGCACTTCTACGTAGTGAACACTGAAATGCTTATTGGCACCATGCTGAAATCGTGGCAGAATGGTGTTAACAGTGAATGTAACACTGAATTTGAATTTGTAAACAGTGATAAATTGTCCATGCTGAAAGAGGGAGCCTCGTGAGGATGGTTGTTGGGGACTGACTTACCGGTTGGCAGGTCCTGACTGTGTCGGCGCCGGTGCAGTCCAGGAGGGCGAGAGCTATCACACCCAAGAGCCTCATGGCGAAGTGCCTCCAATGCCTGCCTTACAACTCACTATCTTCACCAGCTGCGCTTAAGATGGTAGCACCCAGAGCCCACCTTCATCGCCACACTCACTTGTTTCCCCCCGTTATCGCCCACAACGCCCCTTAATAGGTCGTTTCCTAAACCCTCTTCACACGCGGTCTTGACCTTTTGTATTTCAAGTTCTGTAGGGCAGTAGCTACTGATAATAGGAGCGAGGGGAAGCCTTGCTCATCGGTGCACGGGAAACTGGCTCTGACACAGCGGCGGAGATATTCAGTGGGACATGTTCGGCAACCTGCTCGTGCGCGCGCCGGGACTGATCTCGGATCGATGTCGCCACGGCTGCTGCTCTCCCATACTCCCCTATATTTCTCATGGTCAACTTGCAATGAATCATTCTGCAATCCACACGAGGTTGTACTAATGGAACGGGTACCTTGTCATCAACTGGGACACCTGCAGTACTGTACTTTCAAAGCCCTTCTGGGCGAATCTCAAACTCCTGCCGTATTTATATATATTTAGGGAAACTGTATTAGCTTTTCCCAGTGAAAAAGCTTGCAAATTCCTGTTCATGAAATGAAGGATAATCTATGGTTCACCACATAGGTTCAATATGTCCGGGTACTGGAAACTACTGCATTTTAAATCACATCATATGGGCGTGTGCTTGTTCGCACACAAATATTATATACTATTGTAAACGTCATTAACTATAGTGTATGTAACTCAATGAATGAGAAGCAACATGTGTAAGTGCAATTATAAAATATCAAGTATATGCATCTATATGTCCAATCAACCTACCTTAAAGCGCAGATCACGGCTTTTTAATTTAGTTCGGTTTATTTATAATGTACCCTGGCCATACATACCCCTGCCTGTGAGAGGACCACATATCCTTCCTGTGAACGGTACTGGATCTCATATCTGTCATGTGAGTGATACTGGATCTCATACTGATCACGTGTGTAGTAGTAGATCACATGTGGATCAATACCCATCATATGTAAGTAGTAATGGATGACATAACCATCCTGTGAGTGACAGTGGATCTCATACCCAGATCCACTCATCCATTCCCAGACCCAGGATCTCATACCCAGATCCAGGTCTCATCCATTCTGTGAGTGGTGGCAGATCCCATACCCATCCTGAGTGGTAGCAGATCCCTTACCTATCCTTTGAGTGGTAGTGAACCCAGTTCCCGTCCTACATACCTACCTTCCGAGAATCAATGTCCCAGTTTCCGGTCTCTGACCAGGCCTCCTGGTTGGTGGTCAGTTCAACAAGGCTGTTAGACGGTGCTGCTCACAGCCTGGCGTATGAATCACAACCCAGTTGATCAAACCAGTTGGAGGTGTTTATCAAGTTATCTTTTGAATACCATGTTGGGGTCGGCTAGTTGTGCTCTTTATATTTAGCAGTAGTGTTGAAGTCTTGGTCCTTTAATTAAACGAGACAAAAATAGAGGGTATTATATTGTACGATAATGTAGAATTTATGGGCGCTTCATCTGACAACATTGAGCTTGCTGAGATCCAGTCCCTACAGTCAATTTTTCCACAAACCCCCACTGGTGGGGGTGGCATCTACGTATCTTCCGGGTTTTTGTCTCAAGTTTTCCAGGTATTATAGTTTCAAACATCTCTTTGTTCATTTCCTTGGATCTCCTTCCTTGTCTAGTTTAATGTTTGGTTGGGATTCTGTGTGGAACATTTGCTTACATCACTTTCTTACTCTGGTGTGTTGGTCTTTCCCTTCCCTCCAGATCCTCCCCACACTGTTTCATGTGGCCTTCTGGCATCTTGGTCTTTAGTGGATCCCATTTTATCCTGAGCGGCTGACAAATTCCCCCCCCCCCCGTCATCTGGTTTATCAGCTATCGAGGGATCGATTCAGTTTTAGTTAGCTTACTCTACTTTTTTTTTATAACTGGAGGATATCCCAGTTTGCATCAGGCAACCCTCCCGTTCTTTTCTTCAGTTGGTCATTTTTCTTCGCTATGGTGAACCTGCTGGGCCGTGACTAGTTAAGGACACTTCCCACTCTTTCCAGTAGGAATGTTCTCGCTGCTCCTAGTAGCTGTACGGTGAACGCACTTTTTTGCTTATGGTAAATTCTATCTTTTTTTTCTGTTTTTTTTTCTTCACCTAATACTTCAGCGTATGGGTTATTCCCACAAATTAAGTTGTAAAATTAACAATGTTTACCACTACAGTATAAGGAAAAAAAACTAATTATATTTTTAATATATTAGTTTAATGCATTATGCATGTAAGGAATCATTATAAAATTAACAAATCTATGTATACAATATAGTATATTTAAACTATCACAGTTGCTCATAATTAGCTCTTTCTATTATGTATGACAATGTATTCAAAATTCAACAATCAGTGCTACAGAGAAATGTAAACTTATAGTGCTTTGTAGGTACAGTACTATATGGACAGTATTATTAACAAATCTTATAAAAATTAGAGGGCATGAACTTCAATTGAGAATCCAAGTTTAATGCACAATACATTTTCTTACGAAATAAGACAACCTACATAATGTACATTGTTTTCCAAACAATTCCTAGGTAGGTAACCAACAATCTGACCCAATTTAATTGCCAACATTACATATTTTGTGCATTTAAACTAAAATTTTCCACAAATACCTGAACGTACACACGAAAACATTTGTTTGAATAATGTATTCAACACATGCAAAGCAACTCTAGGCATTTTATACACTGATCCCTGTCAATGGTAAATGAATGTAGTAGTACACACAGAAATCACACTAACGTGATGCATCAAATGAACAAATCCACAAGGACCGTGACGAGGATTCGTACCTGCGTCCGGGAGCATCCCAGACACTGCCTAGTTCAGTCGATTAAGGCAGTGTCTGGGATGCTCCTAGACGCAGGATTGAATCCTCGTCAGAGCCCTTGTGGATTTGTTCGAATGTAGTAGTAGTTACCTTGTTTGGGCATGAACCCTTTTTTTTGGACTCTGGGACCATCTGGCCCACTCGTTGCAGTGGCCTTGTGGCTCTTAGTTTCTTTGCCTTGCGGCATATTTCATGTGTAGCCTTCAGGCTATTTTCCTCGTGCTGTGTCTTGCGGTGTTTGTGGGAAATTCGAGTATACCTGGATATGCAGCATTTGATCATGCCCCAGGATGCAACCCACAACAGTCGACTAACACCCAGGTTCCTAATAACTGCTAGGTGAACAGAGGAAATGTGTATAAGGAGACTTGCCTATACGTCTCACCCTGCCTGGGATGTGCTGAGCTTAAAGTGGCGATCATGTACCTTTATATTACAGATAAAATAATCTTCAAAACATTATAAAATTAATGACTAACATTGCCTTGTTACCTCTCTTCTTCATCAGAATGCCTAACCCCTCCCACACACACACCATTTTCATAATGTTAACAAAATTGTATCACATACCAAATGTGTCTAATCTTGAATAAAGAGTACAATACAAAAAAAAATATTAAAGTCCCGAGAATAAAAAAAGTGCTATTCTAAATGACACAGCTTCTCAAAATATTATGAACATACACAAATAATTCAGTCACATGTCCCCAAATTCAATCAGTTACATACAGATATGACTGTTAAGGGTTAAGAGCGTGCACACACTCCCTCTCAAAGCAGCTATGCTTTGAGATTGGAACGGCCGATACCAACTGATCCTGGTTAGTATGGAATTGGAGAAAGAACTGGTCATACTGAAGTTGCCAACCACCATCATATAAAATATTTCTAATGACAGGTGGTCAGGGAATTATGCAAACAAGACTGGGAACTATATTTTAATATTAAAATAATTATATTTAAACTTGATTTACAGAAAAGTATTATTAATGCCATCTATAATACCTGTATATACAATTCATTCTTCAAGATTTCAAGTGTAAGACATTACACTCAAGGAATAAGTAACAACAAATTTAAATGATATTGTTGAAGCATTGTCGAGACAGTAACCTAGAATATAACAATTTCTAATATACTGTATATTTATTAAATATAATTCCTGTAATTATATATTTTTATCAATCGACTAAAAAGACTCAAAATGCCAATGTCAGATGATACAATGTAAAATGCATACCAATTAAAAAAACTTGATATATTGAGATAACCAAACACCTGTACTGCACAATATCATCCTAAAGAAATAAAATATCTGATGAAACTTTATACTGTATATGGTATAATGTAATCACCTCAGGCATCCACAGCAAATTCAAAGTGATTATTATTAGCCTCTTCAAGATACTTTTTAACTAAGATAATGTTAGCTGTAGCAAAATTTCAGTTTCAACTCAATGCAAGACCATTGAGTACATTCCTTGGCATTGGGGTGTATGCCAAGATCTCAGTCTCCACTATAACATTATGGAGACATAACGCCACTCAAGGATAGCTTTAAATTGGTTTTAAAAACTTAATCCACAAGACTACATTCTGCTGTCCAATTTCATTACGGGCCCTATATATTCTACTCGCAAGCATTTTAAGTTTCATGTCGTTGCAGAAGCTCTCAAGATACTCATGGAAATTAAAAAAAAAAACATAAGATATTCCATACTAGGAAACCTGATTATAAATACCTCAAATTACTTGGTATAATATGTCACAAGGCTGATTAGGGGTACTAATGTTCCCTTTAATGCCAAAGAACAACTGCAGTTCAGGCATTTTCCACAATAAAATACAGTATAAATACCTGTATATAATAGCTGCACACAATTAACAAGAGATATCACAAAGTGGCAGTAATAATTAAAAGCTGTTCACTTGTAGAGTACTTATAATATGGTAGACACCACTGAATTACCATAATAATGGATTAAACCTTACATGTGTAATGTTCTGTAATGTCAGGGAAGGAATATTTAGCGAAACCTTTATTTCTCTCTCGAACGAAAAAGGTTGACAGCACTTAAGAAAATCTTGCATAGTTGCCCTGCTCTTAAGTGATTTACATGTCAGTTCATCAAAAATTTAACTGAATAGGTTAACTGAAATGCAAATTTTGCATTTATGAGACTGTTCCCTTAGATCTACTAATGTCCTGCTTGCTGTATAGTAAAGATACTATTCTGACTGGTGCTCATCTCACCTGAAGAAATTCCAATAATATACTGATGACCATCTTGTGACACCACAACTTGTGGTAGAGTCATTAAAGCCTCGTCTCCTCCCACATTATCTATGGCTTTCTCTTCAGCGGCAGCAACATCTATGATTCCTTCTTCAGGAATACTGAGGTTTAAAATTGAAGCAGTTACATTCACATCTTGTTCCATTTTAATTTCATGCTTGAAATGTATTGGCTCTTTAAGGGACAACAGATCTTTTTCATTACGAGAAGTGACACAATTTGACACTGTGGTATCTGGTTCCCCCACATTGCCTAAGTTTATAGTTATTACTTGAGTATTATGGTTGCTACTCAAATTAACAGAATCAAAGTTGCTAACAGAGGTATTAACAGAATCAAAGTTGCTACCAGAGGTATTAAGGGAATCAAAGTTACTAACAGAGGTATTTACAGAATCAAACACAAATGAATCTGATCCATCTTGAATTGTGCTGCAATCTTCAGCATTCTTATGTTTATCAACTTTAATGACTGTCGTTTCTGTAGACTCTAGCTTGTCCTTTTGTGCATCTGTATTTTCAGTATTAATTTTAACATCTGAAGATTCACTCCTTTTCTTAAAGGCTTCCTTAACCAACTGCTTCTCATGATTTGTAGAATGTGTTATATATTCTTGCAAATTTGGGGATTCCATTGAACATATCTTAGAAAGAAATTATCCAATAAATACAAAAATACTATTACCAGTACAGTATATGTATTCATAGGTAAATAGGTATATATATGTTTTCCCATTAAATATATACGGCATTTATAATGAACATATACATATAATACAGTATATAAAATATACTACAATGTATAATCATACACAAATACAGAAAAAAATACATACCTGACATTTGTATATGGCCTCTGCTTTTGGATGTTTTTTTGTAACATGCCTCTTGAAGTATGCAGTATGACAGCTCTCAAACAAACAATATGCATGTGGACATTTCAATGGCTTTAAGTGAAGGTGAATAAGTTTGTGTCTTCTTAATGCATTGTGGTCTCGACACTGCCAACCGCACAGCTCACATTTATGTGGCCGCTCACCGGTATGCTTCCTGCAGGAGTATCGATATTAGTTTTAATACATTGAATATTTTAATTGAAGTGATCCAATCCAGCAAGTGAAATTGGTCAGTGATTGCTTGCAAGTGCTTCTTCTGAAGTAGGCTAGTGTTGTAGCTCGACCCACACAAGGAAGGAATCTAAGTACGAGTGGGATGCCCCTTCTCTCCCTAATAAATTATTACATTCACATTTTAGTCACTATTGTAAGCAAATGGTAATGAGGTTTACATTTAAATATTTATACTGAATATATATACTGTTTAAGAAAGTGTACTACTAACCTTTGATGAACTTTTAAATCAAACTTTCTTGAACATTTATATGAGCAATGCGGACATGCATGAGGTTTCAATTTCAAATGTACCTGTAAAAATTTAAAACTTATATTAATCAAAGAAGTTTAAGCCAATAAATCTTGCATTAAATCCAAATGAGCCTATGAGGTCATAGACTGTATCACTCACAAAATTGCTATCAAACATTACAATGGCCATTCAAGTTTCCCCAAAAGTCATACGAGCTTATTTTAAAACATTGGTATGTAGTAACATAACACTTTTTAAAACACTTACAGCACTAATGTGATGCTTCAAGAGCTTCTTGTCCCCAAACCATCTCTTACATTCACTGCAATACCCTTTCTGTGCCCAGGTAGGGAGGTTCTTGGAACTGGCTATGTGGAGAACTTGATGGTTGAGCAATTGTGCCAGTTGTCTAAAACCTTTTCCACATACCTGTTTCCATTGGGTGTTAAGTATTAGTCAAGCAGCCATTCACTTTGTGGGGAGTAAATATGATTTGTATGCAAATCACTTTAATTCAATTGCAGATAAAAATAAAAAATTACAAATACAGTTCTGAATTATTGAAATCCACTAACACCAAGTGTAGGAACCACACTTTACTAAATTTTTCACCACTGCAGCTTCTTCAAAAGTAATATGGATGGGTACAGTAGTGAAACATTTAAGGTCCTGTCCTGCATTTGGTGTTTTCTTCCAGTAACTTCCATTTCAAGGTAAATACAGAAGTAAGTAAGTAATTATCAAAAGAAGGCACCAAACCGGGAAGGCTATGTAGCACCATCAAATACGCAAAATAATCAGAGGGCGCTAAATATCACCAAGGATGCCAATACGAGAACAAAAACGCATAAGGCGAACGATATCAAAAGTATCCGAGTCACCAAGAATTCTATCGAGGGACAGGTGACCGCGAGGGGCGGTCGGAAAGCAAGACACACGCTCGTCCTGGAAGTCAGGACATTCAAGAAGGACATGCACGACCGTAAGAGGGACAATGCAACTAGGACAATAAGGAGCAGGGCGGCGCTCCATCAAGTGACCATGGGTTAAGCGAGTATGGCCAATACGCAACCTCGCTAGAGCTGTTTCCCACCGCCGGTTACGGTGGAAGGAGGACGGCCACGAGGAAACACAACATTTAAGAGTACGTAGCTTGTTACCAGTAACAGACAACCAAGAAGCCTGCCAACGGGTAAGGACTGAGGAATGGATAACCGGGTAAAAGTCGGAATACGGAATGCCTTTACGAGAGATGGGACAAGAGCGGACAGCTTCCTTAGCGGCAGCATCCGCACGCTCATTTAAAGACACGCCAATATGGCTGGGAACCCAACAAAACTCAACCGACTTAAATTTACTGTGAACGAGAAACAGCCAATGCTGGATCTCGACAACTACCGGATGAACTGGATTAAAGCACCCGAGAGCCATGAGGGCACTACGAGAGTCAACAACAACCACAAAGGAAGACTGACAACGAGAAAGCAGGAGACGAAGAGCATAGAGAATAGCATAAAGTTCCGCTGTAAAGATGCTAGTCTCCGGAGGCAAGCGACACATATAAGTGCGATCAGGAAAAACAACAGAGTAGCCAACACCGTCCGCTGACTTAGACCCATCGGTGAAGACAGAAACGGAGCGGGAGTGAGAAGAAAAGTGCTCGAGGAAAAGGCGTTTTAGAACTGTAGGAGGGGTAAAAGCTTTAGTGATACGAGTCAAGGATGTACAAAACCGCGGAAGAGGGACCCTCCACGGGGGCAAAGAAGGAACAACACGAGGAGAAACATCAGAAATACGAACGGAAAGAGAATCCTGTAGGCGAGATAACCGGACAGAAAGAGGGAGGTGGTGAAGAGGAACAGGAACCGCAGGAGGGGTAAAAGTTAAAGCACGACAGAGACGAGAGGAAGGATGTTGCAAGGACCGCGCAAGATAGCGAAGACAGTAGCGATCACGGCGGTCCTGGAGAGACAGGAAGCCAGTGTCAACATACAAGCTAAGGACGGGAGTCGAACGAAAGGCACCAGAACTGAGGCGCAACCCAGTATGGTGCAAAGCATCAAGACGGCGAAGAGTAGAAGGAGAAGCAGACGAGTAAGCAGGGCAACCATAATCGAGCTTAGACAGGACGAGAGAGGAATGTAAAGCAAGGAGAGTGCGCCTATCTGCCCCCCAAGAAGTATGGGACAAGACCCGAAGGAGGGTAAGGGACTTAGAGCACTCAACACGGAGGTAAGAGATATGGGGAGACCAAGACAAACGAGTGTCAAGGAATAACCCCAAAAGCTTCGCGGAATCTTTGTATTCAAGGGGATGACCATAAAGTGACAAAGAGGGACGAAGAACAACCCGTTTCCGCGTAAAAGTCATGGCACAAGTCTTAGAAGTAGAGAACTTGAAGCCATGACCTGTGGCCCAAGACGACACGGCATCAATCGCAAGTTGAAGCCGGCGTTGAAGGAGAGGCGAATCATCACCCTGACAACAAAGGGTAAGATCATCGACATAGAGAGCGGAGAAGACACCAGAAGGAAGAGAGGAAAGAAGACCATTGAGGGCAACCAGAAAAAGAGTAGTGCTCAGAACACTACCCTGGGGCACACCTTCGTATTGCTGAAAAGAGGGAGAGAGAGCGGTACCAAGGCGCACCCGAAAGGAACGACGAGAGAGGAAGCTGCGGAGAAAGAGAGGGAGATGACCACGAAGGCCAAAAGAATGAAGTTGAGATAGGATATGATAACGCCAAGTGGTGTCGTAAGCCTTTTCCAGGTCAAAAAGGACGGCAACAACGGAGGTCTGCGCAGCAAAAGCAGTACGAATATAGACCTCCAAGTTCACCAGGACATCTGTCGTGCTGCGGCACTTGCGGAAACCAAATTGAGAAGGGGAGAGGAGGTGATGGTGTTCCAGGAACCACATCAGACGAACGTTAACCATACGTTCAAAGAGTTTGCAGACACAACTCGTGAGAGCAATAGGGCGAAAGTCCTTAGGGGAAGTACCCAGAGACCCCGGTTTGCGAACAGGGAGGACAACGGCATCGAGCCAGTCCTCAGGGACTGACGACGACTCCCAGATCCGATTATACAGACTCAGTAAATACTGAGACGTGCTCGGAGGGAGATGGCGAAGCATCTCATAATGAATACCATCGGAGCCCGCCGCCGTAGAACCGCAGAGGGCCAGGGCAGAACGAAGTTCAGAGAGAGAGAAGGGATCATTATAGGGAAGCTGAAGATGAGTGCAGAAATCTAAAGGACGAGACTCAAGGACAGGTTTACGAAGAAGGAAAGATTGGGGAAGATGAAGACCAGAGCTAACAGAAGAAAAGTGGGAACCCAGTTCGGAAGCGACCTGCAACGGGTCCGCCACAAGAGTATCATGGAGGTGAAGGACCGGTGAAACATCGGGAACGAACTTACCCGCTATCTTGCGGATACGCTTCCAGATCTGGGCCAGAGGGGTTTCGGACGTAATTGTCGAGACATAAGATGCCCAACATTCACGTTTAGCCGTACGGATGGCCCTACGGGCCACCGCACTCGCTTTCCGAAAGAAAAGAAAAGAATCGGTCGTCTGCCTACGGCGGTGCTTCTTCCAGGCTGCACGCTTACAGCGGACAGCCCGAGCACAGTCCGCATTCCACCAGGGAACGCACTTCCGTGGACCCCGAGAGGAAGAGCGAGGAATAGAGCGGAGGGCAGCGTCGAAGACAGTGTCATGAAAAAGGAGGAGAGCGCGAGAGAGGGGCAGAAGGGAGAGGTCAGAGAGAGTAGCACTGAGGGAAAATAGGGTCCAGTCCGCCTTAGCAAACTGCCACCTAGGGAAAGAGAGGGAAGGGCGAAAAGAGAAAAAGGAAACAAGGATGGGGAAATGATCACTACCATGGAGGTCATCAAGAACCTGCCATGTGAAATCTAAGTAAAGAGAAGAAGAGCAGAGAGAAAGATCAAGACAAGAAAGGGTGCGAGTTCGAGAGTCCAAATGAGTGGGCTCACCAGAATTCAGAAGAGACAGGGAAGAAGAGAGGAGAAACGGCTCAAGGAGGCGACCCCGGGTATTCGTCAGAACGTCACCCCAAAGAGAATGACGACAATTGAAGTCACCCAGCAGGAGCACAGGCTCCGGCAAGGAGTCTAGGAGGTGTTTCAAATCAGGAAGAGAGAGCGGGACACTCGGGGGGAGATAAATGGAACAAACTGTGTACCATTTCCCCACAAAGATACGAGCAGCAGAACAATGGAGAGGCGAAGGAAAAAGTAAAGGAACAAAGGGAACATCAGCCCGAATCAAGAGAGCAGAAGAATTAGAAGCCCCAGCAATGGCTGGGGGGGGGGGAGAGAAAGGAATAGCCACGAAAACGACCAGGACGAGCACCAAGCAACGGCTCCTGGAGACAGACACAAAGGGGCGAAAACCGCGAAACCAGAAGTTGGAGTTCGAGGAAATTGGCGTAATAACCTCGAACGTTCCATTGAAGAATGGACAACGACGAGAAGAGAAAGGACAAAAACAGAGAACAAGGAAGAAACAAAGGCGAAAGACCAACAGAGCACGTTAAAGAATATCAGGGTCGGGATCAGGGTCAGCAAAGTCAGGGTTAGGGGGCATGGGTAAACTGAGCAAAGACAGAGGGAAGGAAACGGGAGAACAGATCAGAGGTGGGCGGGCAGGGTCCGGAGGAGGAGGAGGAGGAGGAGGAGACAATGGAGAGGAGCAGTCAAGGACAGCAGCAGGAAGAGGGGGAGTAGAAAGAGAGGAGCGCACCCCAGCAAGAGCAGCAACCGAAAGGGAAGCAGGGGCCAAAGAAACCTCCATAGCAGGAACAGGGGGCGCAAGCACTGAAACGGGAGGGGAAGGAGCAACAGAGCCAGAAGGAGGAGCTGAGGAAGAAAGCGAAGCCTTCTTACCCGCCGGGGAAGAGGAAGGAGAGGAGCCAGGCTTACGCTTCTGACTTAAAGAGACCGGTGTCCCAGCAACTACGTACCGGGCAACGGATTCCAGTGTCTCAACAGGAGAAGCCGAACGAGAGCACACACGACGGCCGTTAGGAGAGCGATGGACATCCGCCCGCACCGACAGGCGGCGGGGAGAGCCGATAGATGGAGGAAGAGGATGGGAAGGAGGATCGGAGGGGGACGAGGAAGGAGACACAGAAGACACGACAGACCGGGTAGAAGGAAGGGGAACCCCAGACAGAGGACCAGGAGGAGGATCCTTCGGGAGAGAACCCAAAGGGACAGAGGAGGGGGCAGTGGGCGCATCAGGGTCCAAGGCCTGGAAACGGTTGAGAGTCTGAGGAAGGCGGGAAGGACGAGGAGAGGAAGAGCGCAACACGCGAGCATAAGAGATGTTAGTATAAGGCGGGAGCCGGCGAACCTGGCGCCTCGCCTCAGGAAAAGACAAACGCTCCCGGTGCTTCAGGTTAAGGACGGCCGCCTCAAGCTTGTAATGGACACAGGCACGGGAGAACGTAGGATGGGCCTCACCGCAGTTGAGGCAGCGAGCTTGGGGAGAAGTGCACTCCGACTTAGAGTGACCTTCACTCCCACACAAAGGACAGAGAGAGACAGTCCCAGAGCAGCGGAGGGCACCATGCCCAAACCTCCAGCACTTATTACAAAGTCGAGGAGAAGGAATATACTCCTGGACAGAGCACCTAGCACCAGCAAGAATGACAGAGGATGGAAGGGTCCTACCATCAAAGGTGATCTTCACAACGCGAAGGGGTTGACGGCGACGACCACGAGGGGGACGAGTAAACGAGTCAACCTGGAGGACAGAATGGCCTTGGGCATCAAGGATATGCCGAATATCATCGTGGCAATCCTGCAGATTCCGAACACCGGTTGCAACATGGGGTGGGAGGAGAATAGTGCCAACACTGGAATTCATCTGAACGTTCTTGGAGACCCGAACAGGGATCTCGCCAAGGCAAGATAAGGCAGCCAAGCGGGAAGCCGCATCCTGAGAAGGAGCAGCAACGACACGTGTACCGAGACGAGTGGGGTTGAAAGTAACACATGCATCCACGGAATCTACAAGATGCCGATGGAGGGAGAAATCGTCAGGAGGCGCAGAATCAAGAGGGAGGAGATCAAAGTATTTGGCCCATGAAGCAGGACCAAACAAGGCCTGATACGCATCAGCACGGGAAGGAATCGAGCGAGTGCGGTTGGGGCGCGAACGGCGGTGAGAACCCCTAGAGAGAGAGGGGTCAAAAGGCGCAGTAGTCACAACGAAAGACTTAGCCACACCAGGGGACGAAGTGGTCACCACCGGGGGCTGGAGGCTCGACCCAACCTCAGAGGAGGGAGGGGAGCTGGGGGAAGAAGTCAGGACGGTCAAAGGAGGAGCAAGGTCGGGGCCCAACGCAGCGGGAGCTACAGAGCCTGGTCTTCCAATACAGGCCGACTCGGGGGCTTGGTCGCCCACCCCACGAGCCTGAGAGGGTACAACGGAAACATTCAACGACATAGAGACGAAAAGTGACAAATTCATCCACGAATGTGCCCCCATACCCACCATGGAGCCACAATTAGAGGCAGGACACCCAACAGGAAGCTATCGCTGATCATGCCGGGGCCCCCTAGGGGTGCGTCGTGAGTATACGCCCCACAAACGCCACCTTAAGAACCGTCAGTCCGTCGAGATCGGGTTCAGCGACGAAAGGGGGATTGACAATAAAAGGTTCCCCTCGCTCGAGACGTCGGGTACTACAGTTCTACGGGTGCAAGAGTATGCCTCCTCAAGCACCCGGGCGTCAAAATAGAAGAAGTCCAAAGAAAGAATCCAAAACAAGCAAAAGGTCGGCAGGAAACGACAAGCAGATAGGAGAAGAGGGGGGAGAAAAACGAAACAGAAGGAAAAGGAAAAGCGATCCGGCACAATTGGAGAAGACAGCAGCAGGAGTGCAAGGCCAGAAAAGGACAGAGGACTGCCCAACGGAGCATCACACTCCGGCAGCCGTCCACCAAGCCCCCTCACGACGCCAACGGGCCGGAAGGGGAGGGGGGGTAAATACAGAAAAGAAAGATGATTTTTTTTATTCATTTTGATTACCTTACATATGTGGTCTCGAGCATCTGAATGAGTCTTTTGGTGAATAACTAGTTTCTGTTGTGTGCAAGTCTTGTATGTATGACAAATTCCACATGTGAGAAGGTCTATGTCTACTCCATGAGCTTTCCACAGGTGTAACTGACATATTGCCCACTGAAATGCAAACACAAAATAATCCACCATTAAATCATAGAACAGTAACATAGATAAAAAAAAACTCCAATACATTATAGGATAACATCCACAGCAGCAGCCTGTAGCTTCATATGACAAGGCACTTCCCACAAGTTGTCACTTAAAAATATAAAATTATTTTTTGACATATTTTCCACCAGCTCTTATCTGCTGTTCACAATTAATTAATATTTTTTCTATTTCTCCCTCAACCTGCCAACCCTTAATCTACTTCTAAGAGGGAAAGGAGGAAATTCTCTCACTCTCACACTCTAACTTACCCACTCATTCCCCTCCCATCATTCATTCCTTCAAGATAATCCCATCATCTAATAATACAATACTCCTGAAGTGTTGCAATTTACCAATGTTTGAACCCAAGCTTCCCATAATAAGTTTACTCTTTACTCAGCTAGCAAAATTATCATTACTTGCATATATCAACAGATTGCTTAAGCTCATCTAGATTTTTTTAATTTCTTGCTCAAAAATTCTAAAAAATTCTCATAAATATCTCATATATTGAAAACATACATTTGTCTGTTTAAATATTCTGAATTTTTATAAATTTTCCCAACTACAAATGAATGTTTTGGTTTTAATTCCTCTATCAGAAGAGCTCTGGAATTTTACCCAAACTGACCTCCAGCTTAAAAAATTAAGCAGATATTTAAATATTAATGCATTCCTTATGCTTTGCCTGATTACTCTAAGCCCTTATAATTTTATATACTACATTTAATTCTTTAGTAGAACCTATAAGCTAAAATGTTGATGTGATAGAATCCTTCAGTCACGTTGTAAAATAATTCAAAGCCATCTATCACTTTATAAAGTACAAAGAGGCATTTATTTCATCTATGCAAATTATTTCCTCCTACATATGCATTTTTATATGTTAAATACACTTGTCTTGCACCTCACCTTATCATACTTGAGGAAACACCGATGACAAGTGAAGACTCTCTCCTCACCACTACCTGCTTGTCCATGACATTTGTGGTGCTGATACAGGTTGTCTTCACTTGAAAATTTGTATTTGCATGTTTGTATTGGACACCTAAATAATAAATATAAAGTCAAAAAACTTTTCAAGCAGGACCATAAAACAAAATTTAAATGAAGTGATCAAAATTGCCGCAGATTTTGGTCACCCTGAATATCTGGATAAGCTGAAGGCTACAGGATTAGCAACTCTTCAAATAATGAATAATAGATAGCATTAAAAGATTGTACAGTATGGGTACTTCAAGCAACATATAACACAGACAAGAATGAACCACATTCTTGTCTGAATGTGAATGAACCACAGACTTGGTGTTGCCAAATGTAAGATGGATATTGAGGGAATCTGACTTCAGCACCTGGTTGATGTCAATGAATACAGAGTTATAGGGTTCAATCAAGCTGAAAAATGAGAGCAGGATGCATAAAAGATCCAGAGGAAGACAGGGAGAGGCACTCCACCTAGTTACCCATAAGCTGCTTTTCCCAACTGACTGGCTGGCTGCTGTGCAATGCCTGCATCATCCACTATGAGAAGGATGGATTGATTGCATCATCCTAGACTGCCATAAAGTCTTTGACAATGTCCCTCACAAAAAGCAAATTCACAAGTAATTATCAAAAAGAAGGCACCAAACAGGGAAGGTTATGTAGCACCATCAAATGTGCAGGATAATCAGAGGGCGCTAAATCGCTAAATATCACCAAGGACGCCAATATGGGAACAGAAACGCATAAGGCGAATGATATCAAAAGTATCCGAGTCACCGAGACTACTATCGAGAGACAAGCGACTGCGGGGGATGGTCGGAAAACAAGACACGCTCGTCCCGGAAGTCAGGACACTCAACAAGGATATACACGACCGTAGGAGAGACAATGCAATTAGGACAATAAGGAGCAGGGTGGCGCTCCATCAAGTGACCATGAGTTAAGCGAGTATGGCCAATATGCAACCTCGCCAGAGCCGTTTCCCACCGCCGGTTACAGTGGCAGGAGGACAGCCACGAGGACAGCCACGAGGACACACAACCTTTAAGAGAACGTAGTTTGTTACCAGTAACAGACGACCAACAAGCCTGCCAACGGGTAAGGATAGAGGAATGGATAACCGGGTAAAAGTCGGAATAAGGAATGCCTTTACGAGAGATGGGACAAGAGCGGACAGCTTCCCTGGCGGCAGCATCCGCACGCTCATTTAAAGAGACACCAATATGGCTGGGAACCCAACAAAACTCAACCGACTTAAATTTACTGTGAACAAGAAACAGCCAATGCTGGATCTCGACAACCACTAGATGAACTGGAGTAAAGGACCCGAGAGCCATGAGGGCACTACGAGAGTCAACAATAACTACAAAGGAAGATTGACAACGAGAGAGCAAGAGATGAAGAGCATAGAGAATAGCATAAAGCTCCGCTGTGAAGATGCTAGTCTCCGGAGGTAAGCGACACATAAGTGTGATCAGGAAAAATAATAGAGTAGCCAACACCGTCTGCAGACTTAGACCCATCAGTGAAGACGGAAACGGAGTGCGAGTGAGAAGAAAAGTGCTCAAGGAAAAGGCGTTTTAGAACCGTAGGAGGGGTAAAAGCTTTAGTGATGTGGGTCGAGGATGTACAAAACTGCGGAAGGGGGACTCTCCACAGGGGCAAAGAAAGAACAACACGGGGAGAAATATTAGAAATACGAACGGAAAGAGAATCCTGTAAGTGAGATAACCGGACAGAAAGAGGGAGGTAGTGAAGAGGAACAGGAACTGCAGGAGAGGTAAAAGTTAAAGCACGACAGAGGCGAGAAGAAGGATGTTGCAAGGATTGTGCAAGATAGCGAAGACAGTAGCGATCACGGCGGTCCTGGAGAGACAGGAAGCCAGTGTCAACATACAAGCTGAGGACGGGAGTCGAACGAAAGGCACCAGAACTGAGGCGCAACCCAGTATGGTGCAAAGCATCAAGACGGCGAAGAGTAGGAGGAGAAGCAGACGCGTAAGCAGGGCAACCATAATCTAGCTTAGACAGGACGAGAGAGGAATGTAAAGCAAGGAGAGTGCGCCTATCCGCTTCCCAAGAAGTATGGGACAATACCCGAAGGAGGGCAAGGGCCTTAGAGCACTCAACACGGAGGTAAGAGATATGGGGAGACCAAGACAAATGAGTGTCAAAGAATAACCCCAAAAGCTTCGCGGAATCTTTGTACTCAAGGGGATGACCATAAAGTGACAAAGAGGGACGAAGAACGACCCGTTTCCGAGTAAAAGTCACGGCACAAGTCTTAGTAGAAGAGAACTTGAAGCCATGATTGGTGGCCCAAGACGACACGGCATTAATTGCAAGTTGAAGCCGGCGCTGAAGGAAAGGCGAATCATCACCCTGACAGCAAAGGGTAAGATCATCGACATAGAGAGCGGAGAAGACGCCTGAAGGAAGAGAGGAAAGAAGACCATTCAAGGCAACCAGAAAGAGAGTAGTGCTCAGAACACTACCTTGGGGCACACCTTCATATTGCTGAAAAGAGGCAGAGAAAGCGGTACTAAGCCTCACCCGAAAGGAACGACGAGAAAGGAAGCTGCGGAGAAAGAGATGACCACGAAGGCCAAAAGAATGAAGCTGGGATAGAATATGATAACGCCAAGTGGTGTCGTAAGCCTTTTCCAGGTCAAAAAGGACGGCAACAATGGAGGTCTTTGCAGCAAAAGCAGTACAAATATAGACCTCCAAGTTCACCAGAACATCTGTTGTGCTGCGGCACTTGCGGAAACCAAATTGAGAAGGGAAGAGGTGATGGTGTTCCAGGAACCACATCAGACGAACGTTAACCATACGTTCAAAGAGTTTGCAGACACAACTTGTGAGGGGCAATAGTCCTTAGGGGATGTCCCCCAGAGACCCTGGTTTGCGAACAGGAAGGACAACGGCATTGAGCCAGTCCTCAGGGACTGACGACAACTCCCAGATCCGATTATACAGACTCGGTAAATACTGAGACGTGCACGGAGGGAGAAGGCAAAGCATCTCATAATGAATGCCATCAGAGCCCGCTGCCGTAGAACCGCAGAGGGCCAGGGCAGATCGAAGTTCAGAGAGAGAGAAGGGATCGTTATAGGGAAGTCGAAGATGAGTGCAAAAATCTAAAGGACGTGATTCAAGGACAGGTTTACGAAGAAGGAAAGATTGGGAAAGATGAAGACCAGAGCTAACAGAAGAAAAGTGGGAACCCAGTTCGGTAGCGACCTGCAACGGGTCTGCCACAAGAGTACCATGGAGGTGAAGGACCGATGAAACATCGGGAACGAACTTACCAGCTATCTTGCGGATATGCTTCCAGATCCGTGGCAGAGGAGTTTTGGATGTAATGGTGGAGACATAAGATGCCCAACATTCACGTTTAGCCGTACGGATGGCCCTAAGGGCAACCGCACTCGCCTTCCGAAAGGAAAGAAAAGAATCGGCTGTCTGCCGACGGCGGTGTCTCTTCCAGGCTGCATGCTTACAGCGGACAGCCCGAGCACAGTCTGCATTCTACCAGGGAACGCACTTCAGTGGACCCCAAGAGGAAGAGCGAGGAATAGAGCGGAGGGCAGCGTCGAAAACAGTGTCATGAAAAAGGAGGAGAGAGCGAGGGAGAGACAGAAGGGAGAGGTCAGAGAGAGCAGCACTGAGGGTAAATAGGTTCCAGTCCGCTTTAGGAAACTGCCACCTAGGGAAGGAGAGGGGAGGGCGAAAAGAGAAAAAGGTAACAAGGATGGGGAAATGGTCACTGCCATGGAGGTCATCAAGAACCTGCCATGTGAAATCTAAGTAAAGAGAAGACGAGCAAAGAGAAAGATCAAGACAGGAAAGGGTGCGAGTCCGAGAGTCCAAATGCGTGGACTCACCAGAATTCAGAAGAGACAGGGAAGAAGAGAGGATAAACGGCTCAAGAAGGTGACCTCAGGTGTTCGTCAGAACATCACCCCAAAGGGAATGACGACAATTGAAATCACCCAGCAGGAGCACAGGCTCCGGCAAGGAGTCCAGTAGGTGTTTCAGATCAGAAAGAGAAAGCGGGATACTCGGGGGGAGATAAATGGAACAAACTGTGTACCATTTCCCCACAAAGATACGAGCAGCAGAACAATGGAGAGGCGAAGGAAAAAGTAAGGGGACAAAGGGAACATCAGAACGAATCAAGAGAGCAGAAGAATTAGGAGCCCCAGCAGCAGCTGGGAGGGGGAGGGGAAGGGAGGGGGAGGGTCAGAGAAAGCAATAGCCACGAAAGTGACCAGGACGAGCACCAAGCATCGGCTCCTGGAGACAGACACAAAGGGGCGAAAACTGCGAAATCAGAAGTTGGAGTTCGAGGAAATTGGCGTAATAACCTCGAATATTCCATTGAAGATTAGACATCGACGAGAAGTGAAAGGACAACAACAGAGAAAAAAGAAGAAACAAAGGCGAAAGAGCAATACAACACGTTAAAGATGATCAGGGTCAGGATCAGGGTCAGCAAAGTCAGGGTTAGGGGGCATGGGTAAACTGAGCAAAGACAGAGGGAAGGAAGCGGGAGAACAGACCAGAGGTGGGCGGGCGGGGTCCGGAGGAAGAGGAGGAGTCAACGGAGAGGAGCAGTCAAGGACAGCAGCAGGAAGAGGGGGAGTAGAAAGAGGGGAGCCCACCTCAGCAAGGGCAGCAACCGAGAGGGAAGCAAGGGCCAAAGAAACCTCCATAGCAGGAACAGGGGGCGCAACCACCGAAACGGGAGGGGAAGGAGCAATAGTCAGTAGTAGGGGGCCGAGGAAGAAAGCGAAGCCTTCTTACCCGCCGGGGAGGAGGAAGGAGAGGAGACAGGCTTACGCTTCTGACTTAAAGAGACCGGTGTCCCAGAAACTACGTACCGGGCAACGGATTCCAGTGTCTCAACAGGAGAAGCTGAACGAGAGCACACACGACAACCGTTAGGAGAGCGATGGACATCAGCCCGCACCGACAGGCGGCGGGGAGAGTCAATAGACGGAGGAGAAGGAAGGTAAGGAGGATCGGAGGGAGACAAGGAAGAAGACACAGGAGACATGACAGACCGGGTAGAAAGAAGGGGAACCCCAGACAGAGGACCAGGAGGGGGACCCTTTGGGACAGAACTCTAAGGAACAGAGGAGGGGGCAGTGGGCGTATCAGGGTCCAAGGCCCGGAAACGGTTGTGAGTCTGAGGAAGGTGGGAAGGACGAGGAGAGGAAGAGCGCAACACGCGAGCATAAGAGACGTTAGCATAAGGCGGGAGCCGGCGAACCTGGCGCCTCGTCTCAGGAAAAGATGAACACTCCCGGTGCTTCAAGGTGAGGACGGCTGCCACAAGCTTGTACTATAATGGATACAGGCACGGGAGAAGGTAGGATGGGCCTCACCGCAGTTGAGGCAGCGAGCCTGGGGAGAAGTGCACTTCGACTTAGAGTGACTGTCGCCCCCACACAAAGGACAGAGAGAGACAGTCCCAGAGCAGCGAACGGCACCATGCCCAAACCTCCAGCACTTGTTACAGAGCCTAGGAGAAGGAATGTACTCCTGGACAGAGCACCTGGCACCAGCAAGAATGACAGAAGGTGGAAGGGTCCGACCATCAAAGGTAATCTTCACAACCCGAAGGGGTTGACAGCGACTACCACGAGGGGGACAAGTAAACGTGTCCACCTGGAGAATAGAATGGCCCTGGGCATCAAGGATATGTCGAATATCGTCGTGGCAGTCTCGCAGATCCCGAACACCGGTCGCAACATGGGGCGGGAGGAGAATAGTGCCAACACTGGCGTTCAACTGAGCGTTCTTTGAGACCCGAACAGGGGTCTCGCCAAGGCAAGATAAGGCAGCCAAGCGGGAAGCTGCATCCTGAGAAGGATCAGCAATGACATGTGTACCGAGACGAGTAGGGTTGAAGGAAACAGA
Source organism: Procambarus clarkii (assembly GCF_040958095.1). Lineage (NCBI taxonomy): Eukaryota > Metazoa > Arthropoda > Malacostraca > Decapoda > Cambaridae > Procambarus > Procambarus clarkii. The sequence continues at coordinate 7,442,332 of NC_091173.1, forward strand.
GGCATCCACGGACTCAAGATGTCGATGGAGGGAGAAATCGCCAGGAGGCGCAGAATCAAGAGGGAGATGAAAATATTTGGCCCACGAAACGGGACCAAGCAAGGGTTGATAGGCATCAGAACGGGAAGGAATCGAGCGAGTGCGGCCGTGTCGAGGACGGCTTTGAGAACCCCCAGAGAGTGAGGGGTTAAAAGGCGCAGTAGTTACAACTAGAGATTGAGCCGTGCCAGGGGACGAGGTAGTCACCACTGGGGGCTTGGGGCTCGACCCAACCATAGAGGAGGGAGGGGAGCCGAGGGGAGTAGTCAGAGGCGCCAAAGGAGGAGCAAAGTCGGGGCCCAATGCAGCGGAGGCTACAGAGCCTGGTCTTCCAACACGGACCGACTCAGGGGCTTGGTCGCCCACCCCACGAGCCTGAGAAGGTAAAGGAGGAACAGAACACAACATAGGTACGAAAAAGAAACATTCATTCACGAATGTGCCCCCACACCCACCATGGAGCCCCAATTAGAGGCAGGACACCCAACAAGAAGCTATCGCCGATCATGCCGGGGCCTCCTAGGGTGCATCGTGAGTATACGCCCCACAAACGCCATCTTAAGAACCGTCAGTCCGTCTAGATCAGGTTCAATGACAAAAGGGGGATTGACAATAAAAGGTTCCCCTCGCTCTCGACGTTGGGTACTACAGTTTTACGGGTGCAAGAGTATGCCTCCTCAAGCACCCGGGCGTCAAAATAGAAGAAGTCCAAAGGAATAACCAAAACACGCAAAAGGTCGGCAGGAAATACAAGCAGATAGAAGAGGGGGGGGAGAAAAACGAAACAGAAGGAAAAGGAAAAGTTGTTCAGCAAAATTTGAGAGGACAGCAGTAGGAGTACAAGGCTACAAAAGGACAGAGGACTGTCCCAAGGAGCATCACACTCCGGCAGCCGCCCACTAAGCCCCCCCTCATGGCATCAACGAGCTGAACGAGGAGGAGGGAGCAAATTCACAAGTTGGAGTGACTGGCTGGTATAATTAGGAAGATAAAGAGTTCTGGATTGAAAAGTAACTGATTAACAAGAAACAAAGGGATGTAACTATGGTTTTCCATTGTTGGGGACAAGAAGTCTGTTAGCCTAGCGGGATCTTCAGAAGCCTAACTACTGACCTTATGCAGGATGAATACCACAACAAATGCCTAACTCCCAGGTATCTATTTACTGTTAGATGAAGAGAGGTCCAAACTGGGAACCACCTGCACAAACCCTGAATGAATGTGCCCATGATAACACTGCTACATCCCCTGTCTGCTGTGGTAACTAATATTTTCACCTCTGGTATTGTGTAGATTCATTAAAGGATTTGATGCCATTTTATGAGAAAATAGTTAAATTTTAATAGCTTTTAATAGCAGTCATACTTTTTTACTGAAACTTGTAATACTTATATTTTCAAGAGAAAATGAGATATTGAAGATTCTCAATAAAAATCCTTTTAAAGAACAAGACAACATAATTGACAAAAACCACACAGTGTCTGCTGGGAAAATGTAATATCAAGAAGACAGGCTAAGCAACAGCTCTCAAAACCAGTATCATACAAACCTACAGATCTCTAAACAAAAACAACCTACACAATATTTAAGACAATGACAACACTGATTTTAATGTTAAAAAAAAAGGATTAAAACGTACTTTAAATTTTTTTCAACTTCCTTTGAAAATACAGGTTTGGGCCTCTGCTTTTGAAGCCAATACTGATCCTGCATATTTTTGGGAGCTCGAATACGGCGCTTACTGGTCTCAGAACTCTCCGATTTGTTAGCTTCTGTTTCTTCCTAATAACAATAAGAAGTCAGAAATTATCTAAAGTTAACACTTCGATAAATTCAAATAACTATATAAATGCACACATACAAAGTATAAATCAACATAATTATTTCATTTCATTCATTCATTCATTCATATGGTAGGGAGACATTAGCCTGGAAGAAATAGACAAGTTCAGGGAGGAGGGTGGGGTTAAAAATATTAAAAAAGACCACCATCCAACCATCAGATTTTTCTGCCAACAGTTTTGTACCCTACAAAATCACCTTCACACTCCATCATCACCTCACTCCTTCCTTCCTATGTATAATCAATTTATGTGATGCATTAACTATTACACCAAATTATGTAATATACATCTAAGATTCATTCATTATTATGAGTGGGGTGTGGGGGAGGGTTGTGGTGTATGTATATGTACTAGATGGGGTATGGCAGTGTCAGAGTCCTTCCCTTCCCCCCCCACCCCCCAAACAAATTTTTAAAACAATGCTCACCTGATTGCATATGCGAGATTTTCGATGGCTAATGAGAATGCCAGGCTGAGGAGGATATTTAGTCTGTTCTTGTAAATGACGGTGGCGATGGTTTCCCTTCCTTGATCTCTTCTCAGATTCTTTAGGGTGTTCCTAAGACCATAAAATAAGTTATGAGATTGAACCTACACTTACCAGATAGAAGACTGGATAATCTTCATTATTAAATGAATCAGTTTTTGACAGTCATATTCTGTATCAGGAGTAGCACTACCCCATTTCTCACCTTTAAGTGGTGGGGAGGCAGAAGCATGAAAGAAATATGAAAGCAAGTACTGTAGGAAAGGAAAATAATATACCCAAAAGGACACCCCATCCAATCATATCTATCACACTACAGCACATAGAACTAACACCACATTCAACATTCAGGCATTACATCCACAGCAGCACCCCACTGATTCATACAATCAATTGTAGTGCACTTTCAGCGAGCTGTCATTTAAAAAATGCCTATGTCACTCTTGACAAACTGTTATCACATTTCTTTCTTTTTTTTGAATTCACAATGCATAACAATTTTCTGCAAAGATAAACTAACTAATCAGAGCACTATTTGTAGTCACTACTGTATTTAACTCAGAGAAAGCATTTTTCAGAGGCAATTGTCACTTTTTAAACAAATTACTTTGTAATTTAGTACTTAAACTACACAGTTGTGAACCCTTGTTATTTCCTCCATACTAAAGTGCTTTTATGAAATTTTCTCCTCAATTTAATTCATCCAACAATTGATTTTAACTTATATTTTCTGCAAAATAATAGAGCCCAGGTAACTAAACAGGTGAGCTCTATTACCTCACTTTGCATAGATACAAATACAGTGCTCTGCTGAGTTTTAACCCTTTCACTGCTGCACCTTCGTATCAACCCCATACTTTTCTTGAGTCAATATGAGACTAAAAAAACATTTATTTTTCCAATTATGTTCTTACACTAAGAATAAGAAATTACTTTCTATTTTCAGTGGCACCATTAACACTTTCGCGCACCCCACGCGCCACCCCTCGACAGGGCGATATGGGCCCCAGCGTGTCACGGAAGCGCGCGTCAATTCCGAAAAGTGTATACTCTCTTCAACTTTGTCACCTCAATTTTCGTTCTACGAGATTAAATTTGGTATCATTGTGTTCGCAATAAAATTCTCTACAGCACTAAATGCATATAAACTCCAAAAGCCCGGCTAATTACCCGCAGCAAGCAGAGAAAGTGCGAAAGAGTTACCCGGGAGCGCGCAAACGCGATAAAATGTTTTCACTATTTTCACTCTGGTCACCTCAATTTTCGTCCTAGGTCTTTCATTTTGGTCTCAATGGGTTTGTAATAGAATTCTCTAGAGGAATATTAGCATATAAAATAAAAAACCTGGTCACGCTCCAACCGCCAACGAGTTGAAGACGGGCCACGCGTTAGCCGTGAGTGAGCGCTCAGACGCCTTCCCGCTACACTCCCAATTCCCGCCCACATATGTTTAGTATTATTTCCTGGTGGTAATCTCAATTTTCGTGTTACAGCGCTCATTTAGGTATGAAAATGTTCCTAATAGAATTCTTCAGATGGATATGTGCATATAAGGGCCAATTGAAGAACAACATTGCCTGTACAATACGGGAAAGTATGAACAAAAAAAAATAAATAAATAAATAATAAAAAAATTTGCACTTAACACCTCAGTGTTGTGTGTTGAACATGACATGGGTTGAACATTTGTTTTATCCACTCCACCTGCTCCTGGAAAACGTTTCCTGCAGGGTCAACCCATGTTTTGTTTAGGTGGAGTGGATGGTGGGAGTTAGTCTCACATGCTTGTACTTCTCCTGTACACTACTCAGCTTCTGCTTTTCACGCCTTTCTTTCGCAATTTTCTTCCTGGAAGGGCCTTGTTCATGATCACTATCCATCGTGGAGTAAGCGTAGATAGTTTCTGAAGCCGCAGTAAGAAATATAGCCACGGAAAATAGCCGAAATGTTCACATGTTTGAGACGCGAGGGGAGGCGACACCGGTCACAACAGTGGAGCGAAAATAATGGGCCGACGGCGTGTGCCGCGCCGCCTGCGGGCCACTAGGCGCAACAAAGATAATGGGAAGACATCGGCGCGCATTTTAAAACCAGTCCCAAAAAAATCGGATAAAAACCTGATTTTTGGCGAATTTTTAAAGTGGATGATGCAATGCTGCGTCATCCCCGGCATTACCGCCAGTAAACGGATGACGCAATGCTGCGCAATGCTGCGTCATCCCCGAGCGAAAGTGTTAAAAAAAAAATTATAATTAAATATATTTTGAGAATTTTCTAAAAGAAAATCTGGTTCAAGAACATAACTCAATACCAGACCGTATGTGATCAAGACAAAATATCATTATAAGAACAACTAATAACAATTAAATAAAACAAAAAAGTGTCTACCTTATTAATGTGCTCTTGATACTGATGAAGTCCTACAAAGTTTTCTAAACAGAATCCACATGACAATATGTTCAGCTCCTCTGAAAAATACACAATATAAATACTGAACATTTTGTATACAGTATGATATAATACTACACAATATATGCAGTACATTATTAACACGAGGTAGTGCACAATATCACCAAACTCAATCTATGATGTGAATGTCTTTATCAGAATCTCAAATTGACTGGTTTTACATATATTAATTGTAACAATGCTTACAGTATCAATACACAAGACTGTAAAACAATCCCAAGATCAAAAACCAATGTATCAAAAGATTTTGTTGCAAGAACTTACAAAATAATTAGTCCCCACATTCACTTAATGTCAAGAGACACTCCATATACTTCCTGGTGTACAGACACGCACGGCACACAGTTCTGGTGAAGGTTGAGGGGAGGGAACAATCATTCTACAGAATGGGAACAACTGGGTAACCTGCTCAGAAAGGAGCCATTAAAAAAACAGACCTCAAGCCATATTTTTTTTTGCTATCTCACTCAGTTCCTTTGTAGAGCAACAAACACACACACACAATGACTATTTGCAAGAAAAACATTGTGAAACTTACTAGGTGCTTCTCTCCTGTTGTTACTTCCTCCCTTGAGGATAATATTATTTGCTGGTGTACCAAAAAATGACTTTTTGGAAGACAACTTGCAGGCAGTTGGATGTAATGACCGACCATTGTTGTTTGAAGTTGTTACACGGATTTTTACAACTCCTCCCTGTAAATAACAAAATTACATTTGAACCTTTTAATTGATAAAAATACCGAGAGGTTTGATCTTCAAAGATAATTTAATTGTGCCGTTTTTAAGGTGCTGCCAAATGAGGTGATGTTCTGTACTCTATAGGGCTCAATATAACATGAACATTAAAGTAAATATAATCTCTCTGAAATGCATATAGATAAACATTGTGTTAAGGGTTGGTAAAAACACAGTTTTGAAACAATATGACTAGCATCTTTCTAATCAATGTCAGTAGACTGCCCATTGCTGCTTCCTGTGCATGAGGATAGTGGCAGCCAAGCAGGTAACATTCTGTGGCACCAGTGCTACAGGGAAATTTGTAAGCAGTCCCTGCAGGGTTCTTGAGGTGTTAACACTTTCGCGTTCCACAGACTTAATAAGTCGTCACTCTTTTTTCTACTGAATGTGTTCCAGTGACGCATTTTTGCGTCACTCGATATAAAAATTTGTAAAAAAAAAAGTTTCTATGCGATCTTCAATTTTTTTTTTTTGAAATGAGCGCCATTGTTTTCCCACAATCCTCCGTAGGCCGCATGGGATTCTGGGTCACGCCATGCGGTCGGCCTAGTCCTTTTTTTACGTCTCTCGTGACCGGACTACCGCGCTCCCGCGTCCAGAACCTGTGCCACTCTCTGCCCTGTGTAGCAGTGTTTATTCGTTCTTGTCTCCTTACAACGCATTATTACTTGCAAACATGGATCGTGGTAAAGGACAGAGCACCTCTACCCCCAAGAAGGATAGTGAAATGACCAAGGGAGATAAGTTGAGTGAGCTGTACAAAATGTTCAGCAATGTGAAGCTTACCCCTAGTAAAATTCCTGATTTGTTGGATCGTTTGTCAGATGTGGAGGCAGATGCTGAAGGGGAAGAGCGTCAGAGTGATTTCAGTAGTGATAATGAGGGGACAGCGTCGTCTGATGAGTTTGATTCATCATCGAGTGAGGAGAGTAGCGAGGGGATTTAGGATGAGTCAGCGGATGTGGGCCGCCCCAAGGCACCTGTAAGGAGGCGTGCAGGACGTCTTCAACAGCCTAATCCCGATGCTGCCTGGTCAACTGACAATACACCACCTATTGTAGGCAGTTTCAGTGCCACACCAGGCATAACTGTCCCAGTGCCAATTACCCCCCTGCAATTTGTTCAATTATTTCTGACCCGTGCCCTAATTGAGTTCATCACAGTGGAAACTAACAGGTATGCCAGGCAGTTTATTCAGAATGCTTCCAGGCGCACTATGAGGTTGTGGAAGGAGGTATCTGCGAAGGAAATGGCAAGGTATTTGGCTTTATCAATCTTGATGGGTATTGCACGACTCCCAACAATGCGCATGTACTGGCAAACAAGCCGGTTGTGGCATATGAGGACCTTCAATGTGTTCATGACTTCAAAACGATTCCAACATATTGCCCAGTTTTTTCATACTTATAACCAGTTTGCAATTCCACCCAACAACAAGAACCGCATGATAAAACTCAGCACCATCATTACCTATTTGACCAACAAATTTGGCTCTTACTACGTCCCCAATCAAGCACTCAGTTTGGATGAAGGTACAATGTCGTGGCGTGGTCGTCTATCCTTCAAGGTTTACAACCCCAATAAGCCTGATAAGTATGGGGTAAAGTTGTACATGCTTGCTGAGGCAGGGACTGGTTATATTATTGATTTCGAGGTTTATTCTGGAGTGGGCAAGACAACAGTTGAGACAGTGATGGGCCTTATGCGACCCTTGTTGAACAAAGGTTATCATCTTTATATGGACAATTATTATAACTCTGTCCATCTCACAGAATTGCTAAGGGAAAATGGTGTGTACACTTGTGGAACACTCAGATTGCAGCGTGGTGCCCCTAAAGAGCTGCAAAAACTTGCCAAAGGTAAATTCGCTGTTGATCAGACTATTTTCAGGCGCAAGGATAACACTTTTGTTATCCTTTGGAAAGACAAGAGAGTGGTGTCAGTGATCACAAACTGCCATAATGCTGACACACAGGAAGTACAGAGAAGGAAGAGAGTGAAGAAACGTGACGGAACATCATCTGTTCAGATTGTAACTGTAAACAAACCAACAGCCATTTGCGACTACAACAACAACATGAAGGGAGTTGATCACTTCGACCAAATGGTCAAATATTACAGGTTCACCAGGAAGTCGCATAAGTGGACTAAGAAGATCACATTTTACTTCCTTCAGATGGCTATACACAATGCCTATGTGTTGTACAAGATGTACACAACTGATGCCAAGAAACTGACCCTACTCCAGTTTCATGAAGTAGCAATATGGGCCCTGTTGGGGTGGGACATGGATGAGTGGCCTGCTACTGAAAGCCCTCTCCCACATGCTGATGATTACCAGGATCCTTCTCATGATTTGGCAACACCTGGCCCATCTGGAGCGAGGCGTCCTTTATTTCATCGTCTTCCACGCCAACCACATGCCTCATCCTCATCAGACACTGAACCTGAAACTGAAACGCCTGCACCTCAAGCTGAAGCTACTCCTCCACCTGTGAAAAACCCCCGCATTGTTGATTCAGAGGACAGGCTAAACAGGAAGTTGACTCATGCATTAGTGAAAATTGCTAAACGGAAACGGTGCCGAGTTTGTATCAAGTCGGGAATTAGAAAAGACTGTATGTATCAGTGCAGGACATGTGGAGTTGCTCTATGTGCCACACCATGCTACTCAAAATATCACCGCAAGAGGATATTTTGGAAAGCAAAGAAATAACTCCTCTGCAAGCTTCCACTCCACCTAACGTAACATCTGTTGAGCAACTTCAGGGACATTTTCCTGAAGCCGGTGGAGTGGATAATCAAATGCTCAACTTGTTGACCTTCCTTCATCACATCGTGGGTAAGTACACATAATTTATATTACACATTTTGAGGTTATTACTTCTTCATACTTTGCTGTGGGTAGCTCTATATATATTCCAGTTCTTAGTGCTCAGATTGGTATGTCTACATAGTGCATCTTCTTGCGAGTATTTTGACACCAAAATGAACAATGTAGCACAAAAACTTCCATTGGAACAATATTTTTGTTTGTCGGGTGTATTGGGTGTACCGGGCGTGGAAACGGGTGTTTGGGCGGGTGAGGCATCGACGTGTTTGGGGGTGTTTGGGGGTGAGGCGCGCACGTGTAACCCACTTTTATGCATATGTCTGTGTAGGCAATTTTATTGCGATCACCGTGATACCAAACAAAACCATATGCAACAAGTTTTGACTTGATAAACACAATCAGAGTAGCAACATATAGGGAGAGTTTAGCGGAGTTTAGCGTGAGCGCGAAACAAAGCACGCAGTTCTTTGGTTGCTGGTCGCCTAATGTTAGCTTTGGTGAAATGTTATACATATGTTCTTATAGTACATTTCATTAGCTACACAGTGATACAAAAAAAAAACACGTACATCGAAAATGAGGGTCACAGACATGAGGAGAGTATAAACTTTTCAGTTGTGGTTGAGCGCATGTGCAGCTGGGCGCGCTCCGGCGGGTAACCCTAAGCCAACTTCCCACATTCCTGTGGGTGGGGCGACACCATTATTTATTGTGTATATTTATATCTCCGTGTAGGGAATTTTATTGCGGTCACAATGATACCAAAATAAACCACGAATAATAATTCTGGGGTTCGCAAACATAAAAACATCGTAAACATTGATGCCCGGTTTTACGCTCACAGCTAACGACCGCCACAGTTTGTTATTCGGTGTGGTTCTCATGTTGTCTTTGGTGACATTTTATATATATATTCCTCTAGAGCATTCTCTCGCGAACACAATGATACCAAATTTAAATACATGCCGCCAAAATTAAGCTCCCCACCCCGAAAAGATTATAAACATTTTAGTGCTGACGCGCAGTAGGCCGACACGAACGGCCCACTTAGGGCTTACCGTCAGCCTATTCCCAGGGAGCGCGAAAGTGTTAAGGGGTCCCTGGAGACGCACTCAATCCAGCCTGAAGTGACCAACAGAGGTACATTCCATAAAAGTTCAAAGTCATCATGTGATCAAACAATGACCAAATGAGATTTCAACTTAATAACCTACAACCAGCCTGGAAACCTTGTACCCCAGCTGCCACCAGATACAAGTGCCATCACAACAAGACATCTACATCTTTATCAAATTCACAATTATGCTGCTCCTCCTAACATAAATGTTACATACAGAAGGAAAACAAATAATAAAAACAACAATTGGTCCGACATACACATCATCAATGTCAAACTTGACAAGGACTGCATGTAGCATCAGTATACAGTTGGGCATAATGTATAGTGGAGACCAGGCTGCAGCAACCAAATCTTAAAACAAAATCTGACTCTTACAAAATACACTTGTCATTTTCTAAGGCAAAAACCTGTAATTTAGATGTAGCTGAACGTATCGTTCCAACCAAGCACTAAAAACCCTATTTCTCTCCTTGAAGATCAGGTGAAGAATGAGATGAACATGGCTGTGGAGAGTGATCTCCTGTTACAAAAACAAAGTACAGAATGTCTGCAGTGCATGACAAGCCATCTTGTATTGACAGCAAGAAACTGACCACAGGATTCAAAGCAAGAAATCAACCACATTCCCCATATCAGTCATCTTGAGGCTATCCTGAGATGATTTCGCGGCTTAGCCTCCCCGCGGCTAGGTCCTCGACCAGGCCTCCTTTTTGTTACACACCCCCAGGTAGCAGCCCGTAACAGTCTAACTCACAGGTACCTATTTACTTCTAGATGAACAGGCACATCAGGATGAAAAGAAACTCTGTCCATTTGTTTCTGCCTTCACCGGGAATCAAACCCGGAACCTCAGGACTACGAATCCAAAGCGTTATACATTCAGCTGTCAGGCCCCGTCAGATCAGTGGAATCGGATCAAATTCAAAACCTCCACATGCAAGTATTTATCAAAACAAGGATTATAGATTGACATGAATATAACTATTGGTTGAACAATTGTATTGGGATCAGAATAGACAAGACAACTGGATTGGGACACTTTACCAAAGTAACCAAGGACAAACCTGCTACCCCAGGTATGGAGCCTACTGAATGACTTAAAGCAGCAGCAACACCATAAGAAAGAGATAAGTAATCCTCACTAATTCTAATTGGCATGAATGGCATCCACCTGAACACAAATGAATTGTGATGAGGGAGCACATACAGGGAAATTATTATTCCAGTAGATGCAAAGAGATCCACTGAAGGACTGCCTCGTCTACCTTCCATGCCATCTAAGTAAAGACAAAACCACCACCATCTCCTCCTCCTTAGTTCTTATCACATGATTATTATCAGTTATAAGAAATTACTCACTTATCTAATACATAAATCATAAATCAATGTACAGAAGCCTGCATGATATTACAAATCTCAACTTATTTACATTTACAATGTGTAAATGAGACATTATACACTACATAGATGAACTGAATTTAAAAATAAAATGAACCTAAATGAAAAACAGATTTCTAAGATATTGTAATACACATTAAAAAATATATTATACTTACAGGCTTGTGAATATCTTGATAGTGAAGCAAGAGTTCAGATTTCTCAATAAAAACTTCCGAGCATAACTTGCATCTATATGTCATCACAATATCGTACAGACTTTCTTCGTCAATATCCATAGGCTCACTTAATTCAGATTTGATTTTAATCTGATCAAAAGGCAGTTCATGATCATTATGGAGTTTCACAGTTATGTTGGATCTCGGATTTGATCTGCCAGTCAGGCTTGTAAGTGGCTTAACTGAATATCTGCTTTGGATGGAAGGCTCAGATGCAATGCGAATGTGGGGTTTCAAACGTGTCTTCCTATCTTGTGGCAGCGACTCCTCTTTGAAAACAGTGATATTAGTTACATCTGCACTTGTGGTAGCTTCTGAAGTAGGGAGAGTAGTAGTCTCAACATTAATTGATTCTGCATGATCAATGACTTCATGGTGGTGATTACTACCCCCTGTAAACTTCTCAATTATCTCCTCCAGATTAATATGTGGCACAGATTCAATACCAAGCAGATCTCTTCTTATTTCACCTGTAGTTACTTCACCATTTTCATCTGGCACTTGCAGGGTAAGCATAGGGGCCCCAGAACAATCAATTAATGAGGAACTTCCTCTTTGATTCTCTGTAGTTCCACCAATAGTATGAAGATTTAAGATAGAATTCCCACTTCTCTTGGCCTGATGACTAGCATTTGAGGTGTGTGATGCACCTACTCCAGTATTAAGACAAAGTGATGATTCCAACCGAGAGTCAAATATTTGATTAGTAGTATGTTCTGTCGTAGATGTATTCCCAGATGTAGCTATACGAGATGTTAACAGATTTTCTGTAAGAAAAAAGTTAAAGGAATTACATTAATTTTTAACTTGATCTATGACCAACTGGCATTTATGCATTTTTCTAGAAACAGACTGAACATGTATTTGGATTAAATACCAAAAGTAGGTAATATGTCATTACCTGGACAATCAGTATTGGATAGGTCTTGGTACATGCATCCCTAGCTAATAGTCCATAAGGGTGAGTAGATTGTGTAGGGAGAAAAATATATGAATATTCATGGGTAAGATATGAAAAGGAATGAATTAGTAGAATTTAGAACCAAGACAGTTGACTTTCACATTTAAATGCTTAGAAGACATGAGAATGATATTTTAATGGATAATAAATAAAACAGATGAACACTGAACAGCTGTAACTATGCATCACTGCCGCCAACTTAAAACAAGGCCCAGTGAAAGTGAATATCTGCTATTTTCTGCTTTTTGATACAGTATTGTACATGTACAATTATACAGTACATTTCAAAAACTTTATAAACACTCTGTAGTACTTGTTTCATGATGCCTACTAACATTTGATGTATATTTAACTACAGTATAACACGATTCTACCCGTATCTTTACATAAGCTATGTAGAGGTTTGTAATGAGAAAAAGAGATATTACTGCAAATATGCAAAGTTTAATGAGAAACCCTCGACAACAAAATTTTACTCTAGAAACAAAGCAAAAATCACAGTAAAGAGCAAGCTCTCGCAATTACTGAACTACAAGTTTGTTCTTTAAATGACCTAGTAAACAGATAATTTATTTCCAATACTTTAACAGCATTTCTTAACTTTATAAGATATAACATACTTACCAACTGAAACATGGCAGGTGTTTCCTGAGGAATGTTCATCATGTGGTCTTTCCACTATAACTTGCTCTTCTTCAGATTGCAGTGCACCCACCACCACAAATTGTTCATGAGAGCTGTCATCCCCTTGCAACTGTAATACAATAATAATTTAGAAATAATACGATTATAATTGAATCTATTCATGTACAGTATATAATATACAAATTTGTATGTCCTTGTGTATACTCTATATACTGGTCAAAACTCAAATCTCAACATCTGCCCCGGGACACAAATAAAACCCTGGCCTTCACCCAACTTCCAAACAGGTATAGGTGCATATGCAAGTTACAGGAATAGGTGCATAAAATGGGTACCTGGTTGTTAAACGATTTTTCACAGGGTCGTATTCCAGGGAACATAGGATTAAGGACTTGCCCGAAACGCTATGCGTACTAGTGGCTGTACAAGAATGTAAGATCTCTTGTATATACTGTACAGTGTATAAATAAATAAAATGAGATTTAAAGGATGAATTGAAGTAGGAAAAAAAAGTGACAATTCCATGTTGAATGGAACCGCAGAAATTGCAACAGAAAAGCAGATAGTAATTTTAATGAATTAACAATGATTTCCGAGTGCTATATAATTACCTGAGGCCCTACTGTCTCCTGGGTAGAGTGAGGGAGGTGATGAACCAACACATGAAGACCAGTAGCAGGAACCAGGTACAGCATTGGGCCTTGTGCCACATCTTCATTTTCTCCCTCATTTCTGCTTAACAAAACCTCTTCAGCACCACCTACATCTTCATCTGCACCAGACAGAAATGTTTCAGCCGTTTCCGAGGCTTCGGAAAGGCTCAGAAACGTCTCTGAGGTTCCTGGTTGGCTGCTTAGAAATGCTGCATCTGCAGTTTGTGAAGATCGTGCCAGGAAGGATGAAGAGACATGCGAGTTTGTTGTTAACTCGGTCAAGAAACCTCCCACTGCCATTGACGACCCTGACGTCTCCCCTTCATATGGTACTGCTGTTTGGCTTGATCCTCGAACCAGGAATGAGCTTAAAGAATTTGACATAGCTATCTGGAAAATTAAATTATATTTAAGCATAGCTTGAAAAATAGTTACAGTATAAATCATTTTTGAACAACTTAATGCCAAAATATTATTGTGCAATAATTTATTGTGTAGATTGATAAAGATTAAGCAACCCTAAAGATGGCATAGGCATGAATTATTATGTAGAATAACTCCCCAAATTTAAATGCAGCAGAATATGCCCCAGCGAGGCCACGATGGTGCCCCAGTGAGGGCAGCGATGATGCCCCAGCGAGGCCACGATGATGCCCCAGCGAGGCCATGATGATGCCCCAGCCCGGCCGCAATTATGCCCCAGCGAGACCATAACGATGCCCTAGCGCAGCCATAATGATGCTCTAGCGCGGCCATAATGATGAACCAGCGAGACCATAACAATGCTCCAGCGAGACCATAACAATGCTCCAGCGAGACCATAACAATGCTCCAGCGAGACCATAACAATGCTCCAGCGAGACCATAACAATGCTCCAGCGAGACCATAATAATGCTCCAGCGAGACCATAACCATGTACCAGCGAGACCATAACCATGCCCCAGCGAGACCTTAATGATGCCCCAGCGAAACCTTAACGATGCCCCAGCGAGACCTTAATGATGCCCCAGCGTGGCCATAACAATGCTCCAGCAAGACCATAACCATGTACCAGCGAGACCTTAATGATGCCCCAGCGAGATCTTAATGATGCCCCAGCGAGACCTTAACGATGCCCCAGCGAGACCTTAACGATGCCCCAACGAGACCATAACAATGCTCCAGCGAGACCATAACCATGTACCAGCGAGACCTTAACGATGCCCCAGCGAGACCATAACCATATACCAGCGAGACCTTAATGATGCCCCAGCGAGACCTTAACGATGCCCCAGCGAGACCTTAACGATGCCCCAGCGAGACCTTAACGATGCCCCAGCGAGACCTTAACGATGCCCCAGCGAGACCTTAACGATGCCCCAGCGAGACCTTAACGATGCCCCAGCGAGACCTTAACGATGCCCCAGCGAGACCTTAACGATGCCCCAGCGAGACCTTAACGATGCCCCAGCGAGACCTAAACGATGCCCCAGCGAGACCTTAACCATGCCCCAGCAAGACCTTAACCATGCCCCAGCGAGACCTTAACCATGCCCCAGCGAGACCTTAACCATGCCCCAGCGAGACCTTAACAATGCCCCAGCGAGACAACAACCATGCCCCAGCGAGACCACAACCATGCCCCAGCGCAGCCATAATGATGCCGCAGCGAGACCATAACAATGCTCCAGCAAGACCATAATCATGCCCCAGCGAGACCTTAACGATGCCCCAGCGAGACCTTAACGATGCCCCAGCGAGACCTTAACGATGCCCCAGCGAGACCATAACAATGCCCCAGCAAGACCACAACCATGCCCCAGTGAGACCATAACCATGCCCCAGCGAGACCATAACAATGCTCCAGCAAGACCATAATCATGCCCCAGCGAGACCATAACAATGCTCCAGCAAGACCATAATCATGCCCCAGCGAGACCTTAACGATGCCCCAGCGAGACCTTAACGATGCCCAGCGAGACCTTAACGATGCCCCAGCGAGACCTTAACGATGCCCCAGCGAGACCTTAACGATGCCCCAGCGAGACCACAACCATGCCCCAGTGAGACCATAACCATGCCCCAGCGAGACCATAACAATGCTCCAGCAAGACCATAATCATGCCCCAGCGAGACCATAACAATGCTCCAGCAAGACCATAATCATGCCCCAGCGAGACCTTAACGATGCCCCAGCGAGACCTTAACGATGCCCCAGCGAGACCTTAACGATGCCCCAGCGAGACCTTAACGATGCCCCAGCGAGACCTTAACGATGCCCCAGCGAGACCTTAACGATGCCCCAGCGAGACCATAACAATGCCCCAGCGAGACCACAACCATGCCCCAGTGAGACCATAACCATGCCCCAGCGAGACCATAACCATGCCCCAGCGAGACCATAACAATGCCCCATTGAGAATATAACCATGCACCAGCAAGACCATAACCATGCCCCAGTGAGACCATAACAATGCCCCAGCGAGACCACAACAATGCCCAAGCGAGACCATAACCATGCCCCATTGAGAATATAACCATGCCCCAGCAAGACCATAACCAAGCTCCCAGCGAGACCATAACAATGCCCCAGCGAGACCATAACCATACCCCAACGAGACCATAACCATGCCCCAGCGAGACCATAACCATACCCCAACGAGACCATAACCATGCCCCAGCGAGACCATAACCATACCCCAACGAGACCATAACCATACCCCAACGAGACCATAACCATGCCCCAGCGAGACCATAACCATACCCCAACGAGACCATAACCATGCCCCAGCGAGACCATAACCATACCCCAACGAGACCATAACCATGCCCCAGCGAGACCTGCTAGGTCCTAGCAGGGGGGAAATGAGGCCCTCACAAGTCTGGTGCATCCATTACCTCAGTGCCAGCAAGGGGCACCGAGGCCCTACTGAGCCGCCAGCGACCACCACACGGGACACAAACAACGTCGTCTCGCTACCAAAATGGCGACGCCCCTTGCCAACCCTCAGTGCTTTGGGGACGAGACGCCAGGGGACATGGCGGCCCGGTACACACGGGATTATTACCGGGTCTAGACACTGTCAACAGTGTCTCCTGCAGGAAGGTGTTGTCTCTCACCTGGGAGACCGTGGTGCTGCCAGGGAGGGAGGGAGAGAGGAGAGCGGGCGGCGTCGGCGGCCTCCGTGTCGTCTGCATCAACACATTCAAACGGAAATTTCTGTAACTTCCTTTAATTTAAAATTGAATTTCCTTTGATGCATATATTACCCCTGGAGGACATGTATAGTTATTGATCTATGAGGCACAGTTATATAGTACGGCGCTGAACACATTATATATATATATATATATATATATATATATATATATATATATATATATATATATATATATATATATATATATATATATATATATATATATAATTATATATATTAATTACATTATATATAATATAATAATTACAGTATATAATATAATATTTAAAATTATATATAAGTAATTATATATTTAATTTATATATATATAATATAATTGCTTCGTTCCTCTTCTGCTTACTTGATAAACTCACAATGTTAGGCAAGTGAGCTCATCTCAGTGTATTTACCTGAAGGTCACAACTATTTAGTGGCCTCCGCGGGGGACACGAAGCCATTGGCTTGTCAAAGATTTCCTAATTTTCCTTTCTTGAGATTTTTTTTTCAAATGTATTTTGAACTGCAATAATGTCTTGGTATGTACGGCGGGTAGGCGGTTCCATGGGTTTATAACCCTGTGGGGTGAAAAGAACCTCCTGTTGTCTGTCCTATATTATTGTGGCTTGAGCTTGACGCTATATCTTGAGGTTATCTTGAGATGATTTCGGGGCTTAGCCGCGCAGGGGTTGCCAGATTAATTTGCTAAAAGTAGCAAGCTGACGGTCTGAAAGTAGCGAGCTGACGGTCTAAAAGTCTCATTATCTGCTGATGTAGACCTGACCAAATGTAAACTGTGTCAACAAAATTATTCGCACACCCTCCGTCACTATGTGATGGGGTGCGAAAAGATACGCGAATTTAGAGACAATTCTATAACCAATGTTCCAGCGATGTGTCAATATTTCATTCAAAATGATCTGCTACCAGAAATTTTAGCCAAATATCCCCAGTTTGCTAACTGTAGGTAATAACTAAGTGATTGTAACCTATCCACCGCCGCCCACTGGATGGGGGGCGGTGTGCAGGACAAACATAAATTTTGACACTAGCTCTCCACATATGTCAGTTGCTTAATTTAGAACCTGTACTTGAGGTCGATCTCGAACCCATTGTTGATGTGATGACTTATATTGAATTTTGTAACTAGCTCATCAAGATTGTAACTTGCTTAGCTAAATGAATTGTGGGGTTCAGTCCCTGAGCCCATTATGTGCCTCTGTAACCCTTTCCACTATCGCCCACAAGATGGGTATGGGGTGCATAATAAATGAACTAAACTAACTGACGGTCTAAAAGTAGCGAGCTGACGATCTAAAAGTAGCGAGCTGACGATCTAAAAGTAGCGAGCTGACGGTCTAAAAGCGAGCTGACGGTCTAAAAGTAGCGAGCTGACGGTCTAAAAGTAGCGAGCTGGCGGTCTAAAAGTAGCGAGCTGACGGTCTAAAAGTAGCGAGCTGACGATCTAAAAGTAGCGAGCTGACGATCTAAAAGTAGCGAGCTGACGATCTAAAAGTAGCGAGCTGACGGTCTAAAAGTAGCGAGCTGACGGTCTAAAAGTAGCGAGCTGACGGTCTAAAAGTAGCAAGCTGACGGTCTAAAAGTAGCGAGCTGACGGTCTAAAAGTAGCGAGCTGACGGTCTAAAAGTAGCGAGCTGACGGTCTAAAAGTAGCGAGCTGACGGTCTAAAAGTAGCGAGCTGACGGTCTAAAAGTAGCGAGCTGACGGTCTAAAAGTAGCGAGCTGACGGTCTAAAAGTAGCGAGCTGACGGTCTAAAAGTAGCGAGCTGACGGTCTAAAAGTAACAAGCTGACTGTCTAAAAGTAGCGAGCTGACGGTCTGAAAGTAGCGAGCTGACGGTCTAAAAGTAGCGAGCTGACGGTCTAAAAGTAGCGAGCTGACGGTCTAAAATTAGCGAGCTGACGGTCTAAAAGTAGCAAATTTGCAATAAGAGTAGCCCATTTTTTTTTTTTTTTTTTTTTTTTAGTCAATTCGAATCAAATCAAATGTTTATTCAGGTAAAAGTACATACATACAAGATGAGGTATTAACTGTAAAGGATCTTTCCCATCATTTATCAATTTGTAAATTTCTAAATAACTTTCTTTTCTTAATGAAGATCTGTGGAACCAGCTGTAGATAAGAGTTACATGATAATCGATGTTGGAAGGCAATTCGTCACATGCATTAGAACAGGCCAAGTGCAAGGAATGACATGTGCACTTGATAAGAAACATATTAGGGATATCCTTCTTCATCAAGGTGTAAAGTGAATGATGAGTTCCACACAGATTTGATGCCCCGTCCATACCAATTGCAAAACATTGCTTTAAATCAACTCCAATATTGCCAAAATAATTTTTGAGGTGTTGGTACAAGGCTTCAGAGGTTGTACTTGTGACTAAAATTAATCCCACAAACTGAGATGAAATCCTATTTTGTCTATCATTATAATATCGAACACAGACACACAAATGTTTTTCACACGCAATATCAGTCGACTCATCTATAATGAGAGAGAATGATGTCTTCTTCAGATCAATAATTTGTTCATTAAACAAGGCTGGTGAGATGACTTTATTGATGAGAGCACTACACTTTGTTCTGTGTAACCGCAAATTAAAGGAGTTCAGGCCAGACGTTGACGGCATATCTGCTTTCAAAAGTTCACTAAAGTGATCAATGGCCTTAATAGAAGAATGACATGCAATATATATATTATATACAGACAGACGACATTCAAATTTAGTAAGTTTATCTTCCTACTTTGATAGAACAGACTTGATGCTCATCTGCTGATGACTTACCTCCGATATATTTTGTCTGTGTTTTAATGTTTCACTGTGTTTCTTTAAATCACTTCTATGAGCTCTTATCTCAGTTCTACAAACTTTACAATATGCCTTATTTCCATCTTCTTTCACTTTAGCCAACCACTTTCCAAACACAGGATCCTTAAGCCAGGACATATGAAACGCTTTCTGGTATTTAGACCACTTCCCCATTTTACACTTCTTTCTTAACACTTAATTAAGCAAATTCTAAAAGTAACACCGGTGACTTCTTTTCTATATGCGGTAACTTGTGTCGAACTATCCTTCTGGAAGTCAGAGCCACACTAACAGTGAAAGCACAGATGAAGCTGCCAAGTTCACTGTATGCTAATCCGCTCTAAAGACAGTCATTTGATTACTATTGCTTTTTTCGACGGCGCCTCGTAGGCCCGGGGTTTTTTCGTTACATTTGACCACGGCCCCTCGTAGGCCCGGGTGTTTTTCGTTACATTTGGTCACGGCTCCTCGTAGGTTTTTTCGTTACGTTTGGCCAAGGCCCCTCGTAGTCCCCGTCATGTTCCATTACCCCAGCGTGTATTCGCCTTATAGTTCATGAGAATTTTCGCTCAAAGGGATTAAAAGGCCCCTCGTAGTCCCCGTCATTTTCCGTTACCCCGCTGCCCCTTGCACAGACATCGCTATTGGTCAATGACGTCACCAGCCAGCCCCTCCGCGTTCCTGCACAGGTACGTTCAAGGGGATTAAAAAGCCGGTCTATGAGTCGTGTGTTTTGCGTTACAACAGTGACCCTGAAACCTAATGTATAATACCATCATCCCTAATCTATTTTAAATTTCTTATTTACTTCCAACCGTCGTCCATTGCAAAAGGGGAAGCAACACAGCATGAACTATCATGTATCTCAGCATTCTCCCCTTGTTACCGAACCAGACTTTTTCCTAAATCTTTAACTAATCCAATGCTACACCCCCTATACTTCAAGTCCCTCAAGGGGCGCACAGATTCAATGAGTACAAATAGACAAATAACATTACAAGAATCCCATTTCACATTGCAGGTTAATATAGTAAGTATAACATATAATTGTTACACTCTTGGGGCAAAATTCTTGTAGCTCCTAAGTATACTGTCTATCATACCATTATCACACATACAAACAATTTGATGTGGTACACTACTTATTTCCTTATTTCTATAGTTATAAGTTGACACTCTAATACATAATGTTCTAAGGTGTGGGCGTGCGGCATACTACATAATTTACACTCCTTATTCAAGTTCAAGTATGTTTATTAAGACAAGAAAAAATATACATCTCAAAGGGGTAGAGTAGCTTAGGCTATTTCTAACCCCCTATTACAACTGATATGAGTGGGGCTTCTATGGGGTACTGGTACTATTAAGGGGTAAAGGTAGTTAGAAGACAAGAGTATCAAATATGGGAGAGCTAAAAGGCCCGGCCCCCAAAATAAACTATCCACAGTAGTAATAACTTGCTACAAGACCATATATGTTAGTCTAAGGGTTGATCACTGCGCTCCCACCTTGGAAGAAGAGATACTCTGTAATTCATGTACTTATTTATTAACCCCTTAACAACCCCCCATATACACTCACACCAATAACAATAATAATAATAACTTTACCACACTATCTTACGTTAAAAGCCTTGGTCCACATAGACAGGATACAAGGTTTACACTAATAACAAGCTAGGGTAAAGTACTACTGGATAAGCACTGAAGCTGGATGCAGCTTAGGGTAGTGAGACCATGTGGTACCCTAATACAAAACACAACACTTAGGGTAAACAAAACACTGGCAAATACTAACCCCAGGTCTCACCAATAGTTACTACCAGAGTAGGTTCACTTAGTAATGCCCCGTACTTAACTTAAGGATACAGGAACTTCAGGTAAGGGAAATAAGTAAGAGGAGAAGGGAGAAGAGTAGGGATACAGCCACGGAGTAGGTCTTATCCGCACGACACCAGCCAGAGAGAAGAGCGAGCTAGCCACCAGCTGCCTCCCTCATGTCGTGGTGCCGGGAGGAGCCTAATTGATCGTGCAGCTAAGCACATTAAAGATCTTCCCCTATGCAACGTATTGTTACTTTATGAATGATTAGAAAGTATTAGTAAGCAAAGTTGGTGCCTATGTTATTATTTAATAATCAACCCCCAGCTCAGTCTTTAAATGCTCTTTGAGAAACAATAATAGTCTTACGTCTGGCAGGGAAGATACAAACAATTGCTATTCTAGATGCCCAACTGTACTACCAGGAAGTTTAATAGCTTAATTTTGACCTCTGGTTTCCACTGGAGAACCCAGGGTCGTAACACTCCTCCCCCCTTCAGAGAAAAAAAAAATGTGACTACTAGAATAGTAGTCATATTTTTTTGTAAGAGTATACAGAGAACAAAAAGAAAAACATATGACAAAAACAAAAAATCAAACAAAAGCAATTTCTCTGCAAAAAAAAAAAATACAAAGGAGTTCTCTGAAAGAAAAAAAAACACAAAAAATAAAAGAACAGGGAAGTAAAGAAATTGGACACGGAATATTTAATGTCACAGGAGAACCTAAAAAAAAATAACTAAAGCATGACAGTTGGTAAATGGCTTTCTGTGGCTCAGATGAATGTTATTCAGGCAACCGGGACAGAGCGTCGGCCATCACGTTGAGTCTGCCCGGTAGGTGGGTAATGGAAAGATTGAAGTCCTGTAGGTACAACGCCCACCTGAGGATGCGTTTATTCTTACCCTTCATCTGAGTCAGGAAGACTAGTGGGTTATGGTCCGTGTACACTTCCACTATATTACCTGTGAGGTAAACTTCGAACTTTTTACATGTTAACACTAGCGCCAACGCCTCTTTTTCTACCACTGAATAATTGCGTTGCGCCTTGTCGAATTTCACAGAGTAATAATATACTGGGTGTTCCACCTGATCATCCCCAGTTTGCAACAACACTGCACCAGCACCCGAGTCAGACGCGTCAACATGAATTTTAAACGGTCGGTCGAACCTTGGACTAGCAAGCACTGGGACGGAAGCTAAGATCAATTTCAAATTTTTAAATGCCTCTGCACAGTCTGATGACCACTTAAATTTAACGGCTTTCCGCAACAAGTCTGTGAGAGGAGTGGCAACACTGGAAAAGTTCTGACAAAAACGTCGATAGTACGCACACATACCGATAAATCTTTGAACGTCCTTTTTAGACTTTAGTACTGGATACTCCAGAATGGCACTGATTTTATCTGGCCGAGGTAACACTTTTCCTTGGCCCACTTCATAACCGAGGTACGTCACTGTGCCTTGGCCAAAATGACACTTTTTAGCATTTAAGGTAAGATTTGCCCTTTTCAAGATGGCAAACAACTGGCGTAACCTAGCTATGTGGTCAGCCCAATTACTGTCAAACAGCACGATATCATCTAAATACGCCCGACAATTTGGCACCTTAGCGAGTAGAGAGTTCATGAGTCTCTGGAACGTGGCAGGGGCATTACGCAAGCCGAACGGTAACACTTGATACTCAAAAACACCCTCGGGTGTCACGAACGCGGTGAGCTGTTTAGCACGTTCAGTGAGTGGGATTTGATAATACCCCCTCGAGAGGTCGAATTTCGAAACGTACTTGGCATTTCCCAACTCGTCAATGCAGTCCTCGAGGAGGGGCAGCGGATAGGCATCCACAATGGTCACCTTGTTGAGCTGCCGATAGTCGGTGCATAATCGCCAGGAGCCGTCTGGTTTGGGGACCAAAAGGCAGGGCGAGCACCAAGAGCCCTGGCTCGGCCGGATGAGGCCGTGCTGGAGCAAGAAGTCGACCTCCTTCCGTACGATGGCCTTCTTTTCTGGACTCATCCGATAGGGTTGAAGGCGAATGGGAGTGTAGTCCGTCAACTCGACATCATGGCAAATGGCATCAGTCTGGGTCGGGACCTCCCCGAACAGACTGGAGAATTCATCAACCAACGACTGCACCTCTTCACGTTGGGCCATCTGCAAATGGGACAGTCCCTCCACAGCATTCACAGAACTAGAATTATTGAAAATGAGATTAGTTGGGTCCCCAGAACAATCATCCCCTCTCTCACTGGAAATGGAAACATTGGTTAGTGCAATGGGCCTGGGGCCCTGGAACTTCTTCAGTCGATTTACATGTATGAGCATTACCTGGTTACGTTTGTCAGAGTGCCTCACTTTGTACGTGAGGTCCCCAGTCTTTTCTGTCACTATGAAGGGGCCTTCGTACTTGTGGGACATAGTGTTCCCTAGTCGAGGCTTTAATACCAGGACAGGGTCGCCAGGCTGAAATACCCGTAACTTAGATTTAGCATCGTTACGTTCTTTCATCTTTTCTTGGGCCTTGCCAAGATACTTTAATGCAGCCGCCTTGCAGTCCTTGAGTCTCTGGTGGTGTTGCGCAAAGAAAGCCGAACCTTCGGTTAACGTTACGTTCCCTAACAGATTCTCCTGTAACATTTGCAAGGGTCCACGAACTTTATGGCCAAAGACTAACTCAAAAGGAGAACAGCCCAGTGAACTTTGTAATCCCTCTCTAGCCGCAAACAAAACATATGGTAAATTCTCATCCCAGAAGGTGTGGGAACTCTCGCACGATGTCTTCAACATCTGCTTCAGAGTTAGATGGAAACGTTCAATTACCCCCTGACTCTGTGGATGGTATGGGCTGGAAACCTTATGAGTTATTCCATGTTCCTTACAAAATTGCTCGAAAACATCAGACTTAAAATTAGTACCATTGTCAGTTTGCACGACCCGAGGCAGTCCAAAAGTGGAAAAAAATTGCAACATACGAGCAACAACAGTTTTTGCTCGGATGTTCCTTACAGCAAAAGCCTCTGGGTAACGAGTAGTGATACACATCATCGTGATTAGGTAAATATTACCAGACTTAGTTCTAGGTAATGGTCCAACACAGTCCATTACCACATGAGAAAATGGTTCCTTTGGCACGACAATAGGCCTTAGAAGAGCTTTAGGTGGAGTCTGGTTTGGTTTCCCAACCAGTTGACAAACAATACACGTATTACAAAATTTTGCCACATCGCTTTTCAGCTTGGGCCAGAAAAAATACTTTAAAATTTTGTGATACGTAATATTAATACCTTGATGTCCCCCCATAGGATCATCATGAGCAGCTGCCAAAACTCTTTCTCTATAGCAGGTCGGCAACATAACCTGGTGGACTACCTCCCACTCATTTGACAAGGGAGCACCCTGTGGTCTCCATTTTCTCATCAAAATCCGATCATTGTAGTAGTACCCAGTTGCTGCGTCTACAATTTCCTCCATAGAGACAGCTGTCTCATGACAATCTGCCAGAGTGGGGTCAGCTTTCTGTAACTCACTCAAGGAGGCATCTAGGCCTTGGTCAGATGCCATTGGCCGAGGCTCAACAGTGTTCTCCTCCACCTCCCCACTACTCTCTGTAGATGGCGGTGGCAGGCTCTCCACAATGTCCTCGGCCACGTCATCGAGTCGGGCCATGAATGTGTTCGCGAGATCCACTTGGTTTTCACCACTCGGAAAGCTCCTCGTGACCTCGGGATTTACCACCTTGGCAAGCACAGGGCTGCCCTTACATTTAAGTCCCATAGACCTGGTCACCGCGCACGCAGGGTACACAACATTATCCTCTGCGGCGGGTGGATCCAGGCAAACCTTAGGGGTAGGCAACATAATAGGCAGTCTGGAGTCCCCTACCTTATCCCCTGCTAAATCATTACCAACTATTACATCAACATTAGGGAAAGGTAGGTATGAAGTGACTCCGACTGTACAAACACCCTTGTGGAAATCAGATTCCAGGGTAACCTTATGGAGGGGTACTGCTCGAGTATCACTAGTGACACCCTCGACCAGTACCACCTCTCCAGTGTCGAGAGTGTTGGCACCTTGCAACGCACTCTCTAAAATTAAAGTCTGGATGGCACCGGTGTCTCGGAAGATCACCACGTCCTTCCAGGAAGAACCCTCAGACAAAAGTAGTCTCCCTTTCGATAAGAATGGGGTAAGCAAGTCCAACCACTGTGGGTTGGAGGTCTTACTCCCTAACCCTTCTGAAAGCCTCAAGCCCTGTGTCACAACTAGAGCATTGGGTCTTTTTCTGGGTGCAGTTGCCAACAACGGCTAATAGTGTGGTTTGGACGATTACAGTGACCACAAAAACGTCGGGGAGAAGAGACATTACTAACAGAATTACCCTTCGGTTCACCTTTAGGTGCCGTTGGGCTAGACACTTTAACAGGGTTAGTTATGTCTGAAACAGAAGGTGCATTAGGTAAAGGGTTAGAATGAGCTGGTCTGGACTGGCTGTGGGTATAAGTTTTGCTACTCTGTGGGGTATAATTATTTTTATTGGGCCTTTTGCCCGCCAATTGGTAGTTTTCTGCCAACTTGGCCAAATCCCCTATTTTAGAATTTACCTCTACCCTTCCTCTAATGTAATTTGATACGTTCTCTGGCATAATATCTATGAAATGCTCCATTAAAATTAAGTTCCTGAGAGCCTTGTATGTTTCGGCATTCGCCGAGCGAATCCATCTATCAAACATTCGAATTTGATCATTCACAAATTCAGTGAACGGTTGGTTGTGAGTAGGCCTAAGGTTACAATAAACTTGGCGGTGAGCTTCAGGAGTAATTTCATATGCCCGCAAAATACATTCCCTGACTTTATCATATTCGAAACACTCGTCGTCAGGCATGTTTATAAAAATATCTTGTGCTTTACCCCTAAGTCTTCCCTGTAGGATTTTCACCCACTCTTCCTTTGGCCAGTTCATGGACGTGGCCACTCTCTGAAAATGGTTGAAAAACCTTTCAGGGTCAGACTCGGAAAATTCAGGCAAATTATGCTTTTTCTCATAATTCCTGGGGTTTGAATCCCCGGCAGGTGGAGTTCCAGTGGCATTCGCTCTAATTTTAGCCTCCTCGGTTTTGAGTCTTTGCTCCTCTAATTTTATTTTTGCTAACTCTAAAGCTAATTCACTTTCCCTATGAGTTGCACTTTCTGCTTGGCTATGCTGGCATAAAGGTGTATCACTTGCCAATAGTTGTTCATCAATACAATGTTGTAATATTTCATTCACCAAAGTCCACTTTTTATCTGCGACATTTAATTCTAGGCCAAATTCCTGGCCTAACAATACTAAATTAGACTTTTTAAGTTTCTTTATCTCTACCACTGAAGGCTCCCTTGCCAGGTTCTGCATTTCAGAAGACATCACTAATAATTTTAGCTCCCAGCCAAAGAAAAAATTAAAAAATAAAAATTGGAAAAAAAAAACAAAAATTTGCACGGCCCCTAACACAAGGCCACACTAACCTTAATCGTGAAGGGATCCAGCTGGGTGTCCAGTCAGTGCAAGAATGTCCTTTGCTAGATGAGCTGGACCCTAGGCTAGCACACAACCGTTCTGTGGAAATAAAAAATTTTAATTTTGGCACTCAAGAATCTAATTTTTTACACTTATAATGTTCATCCCGGACAGGCCCCCACTTGTTACAACTGATATGAGTGGGGCTTCTATGGGGTACTGGTACTATTAAGGGGTAAAGGTAGTTAGAAGACAAGAGTATCAAATATGGGAGAGCTAAAAGGCCCGGCCCCCAAAATAAACTATCCACAGTAGTAATAACTTGCTACAAGACCATATATGTTAGTCTAAGGGTTGATCACTGCGCTCCCACCTTGGAAGAAGATATACTCTGTAATTCATGTACTTATTTATTAACCCCTTAACTACCCCCCATATACACTCACACCAATAACAATAATAATAATAACTTTACCACACTATCTTACGTTAAAAGCCTTGGTCCACATAGACAGGATACAAGGTTTACACTAATAACAAGCTAGGGTAATGTACTACTGGATAAGCACTGAAGCTGGATGCAGCTTAGGGTAGTGAGACCATGTGGTACCCTAATACAAAACACAACACTTAGGGGTAAACAAAACACTGGCAAATACTAACCCCAGGTTTCACCAATAGTTACTACCAGAGTAGGTTCACTTAGTAATGCCCCGTACTTAACTTAAGGATACAGGAACTTCAGGTAAGGGAAATAAGTAAGAGGAGAAGGGAGAAGAGTAGGGATACAGCCACGGAGTAGGTCTTATCCGCACGACACCAGCCAGAGAGAAGAGCGAGCTAGCCACCAGCTGCCTCCCTCATGTCGTGGTGCCGGGAGGAGCCTAATTGATCGTGCAGCTAAGCACATTAAAGATCTTCCCCTATGCAACGTATTGTTACTTTATGAATGATTAGAAAGTATTAGTAAGCAAAGTTGGTGCCTATGTTATTATTTAATAATCAACCCCCAGCTCAGTCTTTAAATGCTCTTTGAGAAACAATAATAGTCTTACGTCTGGCAGGGAAGATACAAACAATTGCTATTCTAGATGCCCAACTGTACTACCAGGAAGTTTAATAGCTCAATTTTGACCTCTGGTTTCCACTGGAGAACCCAGGGTCGTAACACCCCCCCTCTATTTCAAGTCCCTCAAGGGGCGCACAATTCAGTGAGTACAGATATCATATCTATTTTCTTTTTTATTTCTCTATACTGTTTTACTTTAACCTTAATTTGTTTCAACATTTGTCACTACAGAAGGTTGAACACCGCTAACACTACTAGAAAGTTAATTTTCCTGACTATCCTCTATCATCAATACGTCATGTTCTTCCTTACTTTCTTCAACGCACGTTTCACTTTCCATTTCACGTCCTGTTTCACTTTCCATTTCACGTCCTGTTTCACTTTCCATTTCACGTCCTGTTTCACTTTCTATTTCACGTCCTGTTTCACTTTCCATTTCACGTCCTGTTTCACTTTCCAGTTCACGTCCTGTTTCATTTTCCATTTCACGTCCTGTTTCACTTTCCATTTCACGTCCTGTTTCACCTCGTCTACCCTCCATAACTAATTTTTCTAAGGCCTCAATCCTCTTGTCTATTTATTTTTTTTTTAGATATTCCAATATTTGAGTACCAACCTCAGAGTTCCCTATATCGTCCTGAACCTTGTTTCCACAAGGTTTAATTTTTCAGCTGCATTTCCTACTTTCCCTAGGCTCGCCTTAAGTGTCTCCGTTCCTTTCTCCTACACATTGTTCACAGGCGCTGCTATTGGCTTCCAGCTGTTTCCTCTATGTTCCTGCTGCACAATCTTTCCTTCCTTCGAGGATACATCTATCCTGCTTGTAGCACCCGTCCTAGATTCTCAGATGAGACTTCATGCGGCATAGATAGGAACCAGCATTGTGGCTGCCTCGACAATTGTAACAAGATGAGACGATTTTTTCACCGTTTTTAATCTTGACTGCACTCTCGAGAGTCGTGTTTCTTACCACAGTACCGACACCTGGAGTCAAACTGGCATTTCCAAGTCATATGTCCCCAACGAGAACACTTTATGCATAATATGGGCTCCTCGGTGTATTTTGCAACTTTCCTGTAGCCTAGTCCTTGCACAAAAATTCTTTCTGGAGCCTCACCCTTTACCAAGGCAACAACCTGGCTTTGTTTTTCACCACGAACACTGTTCCTCTTTGCCCAAACAACACTATCATTGTTGAGCAATAGATAATCAGGATCCAAATAAGTTGGATACTTAAACACTATGACCTTGGTGTGTCTCATACCTTCTTCCGGAGTAACCATCACAATATTCTCAAACCCATCCTTCGTTAGGTGTTCCACAGCCTTTTCTGTCCCAACTGTTATGTAGGGCCGGTGAAGACCCTCCTTCAATAGTGGTTCATATTCAAAAAACTCCTTAGCCAAACGAACCGTCCACTCCAGCTTTTGATGAAAATTCAGTTGACACGCTGTGGGGAACAACAGCCTCTTCCTTCCATTAGTCTGCATCTCCTGCGTCCTGCTGAGCATGGCTTCATTTTTTGGTCTCTTTGTTATTTCCTCCTCACTGTCTCCGTCTCGCTGTCTTTGAATATTTCGCCGTTTATATATGTTCACTACTGCTTGATACGGCCTAGTATCATCCTGTCTGCCATCCCCACTGTCACACTCTCCAGGCCCAGTGCAGGATCTTCCATCACCTAGGCAGACCGAATCAGCCATTTCCTCGACACACAAAGGCACTGTATCACTGCAACACTCGTGAACAAATTCACAACATCTAGCTGCAGCAGCCATGTGCAAACACGAAGATGCGGAGCAACACATCCTCCTCGCATCATGCAGCAGACTGCACTGACTATTTTACCATCCATGTTATTCAGCCGTGTTATTTTTAGTTGACAAAGTATTGTGATTTCTGTATTAGGCTAGCTATCAGGACTTTATATTTACTCATAGTTCCTATAGTAACTTAATAATTATATGTGCTCCAATTCATGGCACATTACATTTTGTTCATGTTTACTAATTAAACAATTTGAATTTGAATTTAACCTTATAATATTAAACTCGAGATAATAAATCTTGAGTATAATAAAAGAATCACATACTGCTTCGCTCAAAACTTAGTGTCATCTGCAAATTTGATAATGTAGTTTGTAATATTCTCAACTATGTCATTGATGTAAATGATAGAGTTCTCCCTAAGTTGGACCCTTGCGGTACCCCACTATTTATTTATTTATTTATATATACAAGAGTGCTTACATTCTTGTACAGCCACTAGC
Organism: Procambarus clarkii; assembly: GCF_040958095.1. Classification (NCBI taxonomy): domain Eukaryota; kingdom Metazoa; phylum Arthropoda; class Malacostraca; order Decapoda; family Cambaridae; genus Procambarus; species Procambarus clarkii. Next base: position 7,472,403 of record NC_091173.1, read on the forward strand.
ACGCATAGCGTTTCAGGCAGGTCGTTAATCCTAATATTCCCTGGAGTACGACCCACCAAATCGTTACTGGTGAGTATCCATTTTACTGTTGGGAAAACAGAGGCTACAGTTAAGAATTGGCGCCCAGTAAATCCTCCCCTCATCACATTTCGGCAGGTATATTCATTTCCGTTTATTATCATTTATTCCATATGCTTGTAATTTAGATCCTAAATATCAACATGATTCCTAAACATATAAAAAAGCAGGCGTGATGTAAATCCTAAACACAATGCATAATTTAATCACTTAAACCAAAGCTGGGAACATTAGCGAAATACCATCTATGGTATATAAGAGTGCTGCCCCTGCTCTTGTACCCCTCTCCCGTCACGCAGGGTGCACTCGCACCTCCACAGATCTCCAGTATCAGCTCTTGATACTGGTAATGGCTCAAAAGGGCCACCACTTACGGGCTATTCATGCCCGTGCCACCTTTTTGGGTGGCTTAATCTTCATCAATCAATCTTGTACCCTCAGTTACAGCACCGCTCCTGTGCCAGGTAAGTCCATTGCGGGCTCACCATAGCCCGTGCTACTTGCCCCGCTCCTGTGCCAGGTAAGTTACCGGCTCACCATAGCCCTTGCTACTTCGAACTTGTTCCGAGTAGCTGAATCTATACCCAAGCCTAATTCACAAAAATTAAGACCCATTTCTCTGACGTCGTGCATGTGTAAAGTTCTTGAGAGAATTATTCTCGACAGACTAATGTTTCAAATCAAGCCCCACCTTGCTCCTAACCTGTATGGTTTCCTTCCTGGAAGAAGCACACAAACTTACTTTGCTGAATATTTTATCAGAGAGGGACCAAACTCTCAGGCGGCATTTATTGATCTCCAAACTGCTTTTGATATAGCAAACAGAAATAATCCTAGAACAATTAGCCTCTTTGGAGTTAAGGGAAGACTGTTGACATGGCTCAGGGGTTACCTGAGTAACAGAACCGCCTCAGTCCATTTCAAGGGGGTCAAAAGTAAACTTGTTCACCCTTTAAGTTGGGTACACCCCAGGGTGGAGTGCTAAGTCCTACACTGTTCAATGTTCTGATGCACAAATTAACAATTGATATTCCCACATTGGTGATTGTGGGGATTAGCATACAGGAGTTCATGCTGTTAAGGAAATAGTCAATTTGAGAGCAATTTTGTTGACCCAGGTCAATATTAAAGTCTCCTCCCAGAATGATGTGGTTTTTGTTGAGATTGTTGTTTATAATAAGATTCCTTAGGTTGTCTGAGAAAGAAGCTATGTTAGTATTGGGAAATCTATAGATGGATCCAATAGTCAAAGATGATTTAAGGGATTTAATTGTAAACTGAGCAAAAGTATATTCACAGTAGTCATCTCTGTCACTAATAACACTGTTGCAGATAAATGTATCTCGGTAATATATAGCTGTGCCACCACCTTTTTTATTAGGCCTACAGTTATGAATGGCTTTATAACCAGCTAAGTTGTAGAGTTGGGTATAGTCTTTATTTAGCCAAGTTTCTGTTAAAATAATGAACGATAAGTTAGTACCTAGTGCTGTGAGTAATGCATTTAAATCGTCAAAATGTTTACCAAGTGATCTAACATTTTGGTTGTAAACTGTTAATTAAAATCCTTGCTGCATGGGTAACAGCTTCTCCGTATCAACCTACTCCGGCTTAGCGCCCTGGAGAGGCTACTCCTTAGCGACAACCAGAGTGCAACCCCATAATCTCCTGAGACTGGTGGATGCCTACTACTATTTGTTGATATAAAACCTTGCTACAACGTACCTTTTTATCTTACCTGATATATAGATTAAGAACCTGCCTGAAACGCTATGCGTGAGTAAATCTTAAAATCTTATATAATCTCTTTATCCCATTGTACCTTCTTGTGAATCAATTATTATTATTACAATATGACAGTGTTTAGACTACATTTGGTTCAAGAACCAAATAGCCCCAAAGAGTTTATTGTATGGGTGAATAGATGAGTGAGTGTTGCCCGAAACACTATGCATATTAGTGCCTTTAGGTATTGTATGTACTAGCTCTATCTATAAATCCAACATTATGTTTGTAACTCATCATCTATATATGTACTTTTCCTGAATATAATATTTAATTTTATTTTATTTTATTTAATTTAATTTAATTTGTGGTGTGTGGCAAGGGTGGAGGCGAGGCGTCACAGTGTAGGAGTGCGAGGTGTGGCCTCTGGTGGCCCCGACCTGCCAGCTCTCACGCCTTCAAAACATCAACACTGTGTCACCTGGAGATGCTGGGGGAGGTCGCCGCTTACCTGCACGAGGAGATTTGCGTGTGAAGTGGACGTTTAGGAAGAGTAGTGGTGTGGTGGGGTTAGAGCAATGGTTGTGAGCGGCCTGAAGCAGCTGTACAGCACCACTTACAGCCAGGCCAGCTGCCCTGAAGCAGCACTGCTCGCCGCTGGTAACAACGAAGGCAAAATTACCGTTTTTGAGTGAGTTGGGATATATTTTGAGCTTCGTGTGATTGACGGACGTTTGGCCACTTTTCCCTGTCCATGATGCTTGTATTCTCGTAGCCGTAAATGTATATACCTGGGAACTAGGCAACTGTTGTGGGTTGCATCCTGGGGATGGCCGGTGGTTGGTCTAGGGCAGCGTCTCTCAACATCGGCTCCACTAAACCTTAAGATAACTATGGGTTCCGTAAGATAGTAATAAATAGGCCTTTTCTAATCATATGTAAATATATTTCGAATTCATTTGTGTTTAATTTTCTCATTTAACCAGCATCAAGAGCAAAGAAGGAAATCATCAATGAAATCAGTGCGTTTATCTAATGAATTAGGTAATGAACACAAAATTATTTCAGTTGTATGCCCTAGATGGCAATATCTCCCCCTGTTGAGAGTGGCTGGTCTAGGGGAAACATGATAAGCATAATAGGGTTAATGCCATTGATAATGAGAGAACAATTACCTACATCTATAAATTAGGATGTCCGATTGTCCAAGGTCAGAGGTTGGATGCTTGGGACTAGCCTGAAAACTACAGGGTCATTGATTGCTTTAAGGGGACAATAATCGGGGGTCGGAGTCGGCCCCTTATGATCCCCCCCTCCTATCCCCTGATAACAAGTTCCAACCTTGCTAAATCCCAAATTCCATTCTGGTTAAGCATTATCCAGCATACAAGGGAAGTGATGTGAGACCTATGAAAACCAAACTGTTAGTTTAGTTCATTTATTATGCACCCCCTTTTCCATCTTGTGGGAAGTAGGGGAATGGGTTACAGAGGCACATAATGGGCTCAGGGACTGAACCCCACAATTCATTTAGCTAAGCAAGTTACAATCTTGATGAGCTAATTACAAAATTCAATGCACATCATCACATCAACAATGGGCTTGAGACCAACCACAAGTACAGTTTCTAATTTAAGCAACTGACATATGTGGAGAGATAGTGTCACAATTGATGTTTATCATGCACACCGTCCCCCATCCAGTGGGCAGCAGTGGATAGGTTACAATCACTCGGATACTACCTACAGTTGGTAAACTAGGGATATTTGGTGAAGACTTCTGGCAGCAGATCATTTAGAATGAAATATTTACATATCTCTTGAAAATTTGTTATAGAGTTGTCTCTGAATTCATATATCTTTTTATACTCCATCACATAGTGATGGAGGGTGTGCAAATAATTTTGTTGACACAGTTTACATTTGGTCAGGGCTACATCAGCAGATAATAAAAATTCCCAGAGATACTTGTAATAGTCAAAGCCGTGCAATAGTAACATCTATAAGTCTGCTGATTTTATTGGATGACCCATAAATGTGACATACTGTATATTGACATAGATTTAAACTTTTGGACTAATTATTAATATTTGTATTATATTTTACTAATTTCCATATTACATAGCTTATCAGGTGTAAATGCCAGTCGAGAATCAGGTGTTGGTGAACGACTTGGGGGACCATGCAAGATAATCAATGCTCATAGTGATGCAGTCTATTCTATGGTGTCTACTGATGCTTTCTGCATCTCGGGAACAACAGGTTTGATTACAGTAAGTTAATGAACAATTTTTGTCTGTTTAAATTTTCTTCAGTCCATGATACTGTACAGCACAGTAAATTGCATGCTCTAGTGGTAGTCATTTAAAAAAAAAATTGAATTGTAGTGGTATTCATGTCTAGTGTAGAGTGGCAGACATTACATATCCCTACAATCATAGCAGGACAAATGACTGCCTTTTTTCTATGAGATTGTAATAAAAATTTCTTTGCAACCAGTTTTAGGAAAGTTAAGAACATGGTGTAACTTGTGTATATTTTTCTCAAGGTACTTTGAACTTAATAATTCTGGCATAACAATATAGAGAAGACAATCATTAGTGATTTGAAACTCGTTAAACATAGCGTGTTAATGGTTTAATATTTTTTTTATACAAATAGATGGGTATGTACCAGTGGATGTGTGGGTGTACAGATAGTGTCATCTTCATTTATAATTCTTCAGTTGTGCTCTAGGTAGTAATAGTGAATAAAAAATAAAATTGAATTCATTCCCTGAAAGTTTAGTTTGAGCTGAATGTTTTAGTAATTATTACTGCTAACTAAATGCAGTAGCTTCTTACGTGAGGATTCTCAATGTGGAAGTTAGTGAGTGTGGGGAAGGATTACCTTTCGAGGTAATACACAGAGGTACATTTGTTTAGTGGAGAAGAGGGCATTTCTGCTGCCATTGGGGTGAAATGATGTACCTGTACATTTTAAAATATAAACATGCAATTTTTATTGTTAGGGGCGTCGGTGGAATGAATTGAGGCACCAACAGTCCCAGCCAGCATGGACAATATCTCTGGAATGTGACCAAGCCAATTTTGGGGTAAGTCATATTCTTGGAATTACCTTAACTGTCTTTTATCGATGTACTGTAAATGTAAAGACTTGTTACTATATATTGCTTTACTACAGTATTTAGATATCTTATTTAATAAGGTCTGAATTGTATACAGCCATATTAATTGGAAATTAAATATTAGAAAGATATCAGAGGATTTTGAATAAAGACTAAGAGAGTTAGCAAGTGGAAGAAACTTTGGAATGTGACATAGCAAATCTTTGAACTTATCCAGGTTTATAGCTAAGAGTTTAACTTTCTTACAGACACCAGAAGTAAACAGCTTATCATATGACTCGGCAAGAGGTCTTGTTTATGCAGCTTGTGGTGACTGGCGCACTCACGTGTATGACCTGGAAACTGGTAAACGTACACAGACGTTGGAAGGGCATGATGACTATGTACACGATGTGGTTACCAGGTGTGACTTTATTTTTTTTTTTTAATCTGTAGCAAGTACAGTATATATTCTATACATTTTGTTTTGTTTACTAACCATGTAATATTTGGTTAAAAGATCTTGCAAGAATATAGGATGTATCCAGGACTAAGGATTTTTGTTCTTAAAGTTTGAATAAAATTTTCTGAACGGTAAAATAATATTGACACAATTCACTGCAAAATAATATATAATGAACCAGCCTGACTTACAACAAGAGAAACTGAGTGCTAAACATGGGAAAGAAAGTCAGCTGGTACAAGATTTACTACAGTATATTATCACACAGATTGATATCTGATATGTGATCTCGCCATCCTCTAATTATTAACTCGATGGGTTTGTTAGGGAGTTGTAACACGGGTTCGGTTTCCTCTCTCTTTACTTCCTTCTTTCTACTCCCTCTACCCGTATTCTTACTTTTATTTCTAAACCAAGGGACTCCAAAACTTTTAACAAAGCCAACTCCACGCCACGTGGTCCTAAGACGATTGACCGACTTAGGATTCTACACCCAGTATGACGTGACCTAAGCTCTGCACAAAACCCTAGAGTCACCTCTGCTGCCACCACCAGACCAGTAATACAAGAGCAATGATCGAGGTCTGGATCGATCACGCTAATTAATCAACCTAGGGGCTTGATCCCCACTATAAACGATGACCTTGAGTGTGGAATAAATTACACGGTAATGATAATTCCGATTCGATGTTAGAATCGGCGCCCAATGCAACTCTGCCTCGTGTGGACCACGTGACCACGTGAACACCTGGAGCGGTAGTTAGAGTGAATTGTAATTTGGTTGAGTTGATATTGATTTGTCTGTATGAGATGGTGTGATCTTTGTTGAAAAAAGAACTTTTGAGGGATGAATAATTAATGTAATGCATTTAGTATAAAGCAGATGGAAAAAAGTTGAAACCTTATCAGACATTGAGAGGTGCTGGATGCTGTGGCTATTTTAACAATAGGATACTTCAGTCATTTGGATTGTCAAACACTGTTAAAATCAATTCTTGTGGTAGAGTGGTAGAGGCCCTGATATTTTGTCTTTATATATTGCACATTTTTGCCACTTTAGTTTTTATGTAAATAAATTTGTAAAACTTTTTAATCAGTGGTACAGTATTCATAAATAAATAAATTTTAGTCAGTGATAGAATTGCTTTTAAAAGTGAAACATTGATAGATATTTAGGTGTGACTGATAAAATTAGATGATAGTCAAATTTTATTGTAAAAGTATATTGTCCTCTTATATTTTCCATGTGTTTTATGATGCATCAACAGTGGTAACTTGGTTGCTAGTGGTGGTGAAGACGGTCAGGTGTTTGTGTGGGACCCACGGGCAGGAAGGGAGCCTCGGCATAAATTGGCACCTCACACCCAAGATCAGCTGGCTAGACCACATCTTGGGAGATTCATAGCATCTCTTGATCTCTACAATGACTGGCTTGTAAGAAAAAATTTATATATAGCAGTGCACTTCCTGTGAATTTTATATCTTGTTTTCTATGCTTATCTGTAGATGTTGCTGAAATCTTTACTGTCATTGATATCATGTGCATCTTGTCTTGCAATCCCAAGTATGGTACGTGAATGAGAGCGTATGTAACTTCACTGGGTTATGTAGTAATACTGTACCTTTTTGAGAGCTTCAATATGTTTCATGTGAAAGTGCTGTAGATATCATTTGAGCTGTCTGTCCACAGATTTATTATGACTAACATAACTTTATCAAGATATCTACTTTTTATAGTTAAGTGTTAGTGATATTGCTTTAGGGATCATCCAAGTGGAAGAGCTTGCAGCTAAGAACTTTTTAAGTGTGCCTCTCGGGTCATACTGGTGCTGAAGAGACACTGGAGAAAAGCTCAAGTCAGTCAAGAGTGACTACAGAAAGTTCAAGCCAGTCAAGAGTGACTACAGAAAGTTCACTTATAAACACTTTAAGGGCTGCCAAGTATTGCTCTCCCCAGGCTGCCAGTTTTCCCACATAACCACAATCTCTGATTGCCACAAATGACAGCACTTACATCGATACACCCCATCACATTCCTTCCTGGTCAGTCCTCATGATGGTTGGCAGGCTGAAGACCAGATTCAGTAAAGTAGCTAGTCTTATCCTTAAAATCTTTCGTTTCTTATTTGTGTATGACAAGCATAGTGTAACTTAACCAACCCAGTCTTCCCTTCTCTGTTCTGGGGGCATCTTATGTCTCGACAATTACGTCCGAAACCCCTCTGGCCCAGATCTGGAAGCGTATCCGCAAGATAGCGGGTAAGTTCGTTCCCGATGTTTCACCGGTCCTTCACCTCCATGATACTCTTGTGGCGGACCCGTTGCAGGTCGCTTCCGAACTGGGTTCCCACTTTTCTTCTGTTAGCTCTGGTCTTCATCTTCCCCAATCTTTCCTTCTTCGTAAACCTGTCCTTGAGTCTCGTCCTTTAGATTTCTGCACTCATCTTCAGCTTCCCTATAATGATCCCTTCTCTCTCTCTGAACTTCGTTCTGCCCTGGCCCTCTGCGGTTCTACGGCGGCGGGCTCCGATGGTATTCATTATGAGATGCTTCGCCATCTCCCTCCGAGCACGTCTCAGTATTTACTGAGTCTGTATAATCGGATCTGGGAGTCGTCGTCAGTCCCTGAGGACTGGCTCGATGCCGTTGTCCTCCCTGTTCGCAAACCAGGGTCTCTGGGTACTTCCCCTAAGGACTTTCGCCCTATTGCTCTCACAAGTTGTGTCTGCAAACTCTTTGAACGTATGGTTAACGTTCGTCTGATGTGGTTCCTGGAACACCATCACCTCCTCTCCCCTTCTCAATTTGGTTTCCGCAAGTGCCGCAGCACGACAGATGTCCTGGTGAACTTGGAGGTCTATATACGTACTGCTTTTGCTGCGAAGACCTCCGTTGTTGCCGTCCTTTTTGACCTAGAAAAGGCTTACGACACCACTTGGCGTTATCATATCCTATCTCAGCTTCATTCTTTTGGCCTTCGTGGTCATCTCCCTCTCTTTCTCCGCAGCTTCCTCTCTCGTCGTTCCTTTCGGGTGCGCCTTGGTACCGCTCTCTCTCCCCCTTTTCAGCAATACGAAGGTGTGCCCCAGGGTAGTGTTCTGAGCACTACTCTTTTTCTGGGTGCCCTCAATGGTCTTCTTTCCTCTCTTCCTTCTGGTGTCTTCTCCGCTCTCTATGTCGATGATCTTACCCTTTGTTGTCAGGGTGATGATTCGCCTCTCCTTCAACGCCGGCTTCAACTTGCGATTGATGCCGTGTCGTCTTGGGCCACAGGTCATGGCTTCAAGTTCTCTACTTCTAAAACTTGTGCCATGACTTTTACGCGGAAACGGGTTGTTCTTCGTCCCTCTTTGTCACTTTATGGTCATCCCCTTGAATACAAAGATTCCGCGAAGCTTTTGGGGTTATTCCTTGACACTCGTTTGTCTTGGTCTCCCCATATCTCTTACCTCCGTGTTGAGTGCTCTAAGTCCCTTGCCCTCCTTCGGGTCTTGTCCCATACTTCTTGGGGGGCAGATAGGCGCACTCTCCTTGCTTTACATTCCTCTCTCGTCCTGTCTAAGCTCGATTATGGTTGCCCTGCTTACTCGTCTGCTTCTCCTTCTACTCTTCGCCGTCTTGATGCTTTGCACCATACTGGGTTGCGCCTCAGTTCTGGTGCCTTTCGTTCGACTCCCGTCCTTAGCTTGTATGTTGACACTGGCTTCCTGTCTCTCCAGGACCGCCGTGATCGCTACTGTCTTCGCTATCTTGCGCGGTCCTTGCAACATCCTTCCTCTCGTCTCTGTCGTGCTTTAACTTTTACCCCTCCTGCGGTTCCTGTTCCTCTTCACCACCTCCCTCTTTCTGTCCGGTTATCTCGCCTGCAGGATTCTCTTTCCGTTCGTATTTCTGATGTTTCTCCTCGTGTTGTTCCTTCTTTGCCCCCGTGGAGGGTCCCTCTTCCGCGGTTTTGTACATCCTTGACTCGTATCACTAAAGCTTTTACCCCTCCTACAGTTCTAAAACGCCTTTTCCTCGAGCACTTTTCTTCTCACTCCCGCTCCGTTTCTGTCTTCACCGATGGGTCTAAGTCAGCGGACGGTGTTGGCTACTCTGTTGTTTTTCCTGATCGCACTTATATGTGTCGCTTGCCTCCGGAGACTAGCATCTTTACAGCGGAACTTTATGCTATTCTCTATGCTCTTCGTCTCCTGCTTTCTCGTTGTCAGTCTTCCTTTGTGGTTGTTGTTGACTCTCGTAGTGCCCTCATGGCTCTCGGGTGCTTTAATCCAGTTCATCCGGTAGTTGTCGAGATCCAGCATTGGCTGTTTCTCGTTCACAGTAAATTTAAGTCGGTTGAGTTTTGTTGGGTTCCCAGCCATATTGGCGTGTCTTTAAATGAGCGTGCGGATGCTGCCGCTAAGGAAGCTGTCCGCTCTTGTCCCATCTCTCGTAAAGGCATTCCGTATTCCGACTTTTACCCGGTTATCCATTCCTCAGTCCTTACCCGTTGGCAGGCTTCTTGGTTGTCTGTTACTGGTAACAAGCTACGTACTCTTAAATGTTGTGTTTCCTCGTGGCCGTCCTCCTTCCACCGTAACCGGCGGTGGGAAACAGCTCTAGCGAGGTTGCGTATTGGCCATACTCGCTTAACCCATGGTCACTTGATGGAGCGCCGCCCTGCTCCTTACTGTCCTAGTTGCATTGTCCCTCTTACGGTCGTGCATGTCCTTCTTGAATGTCCTGACTTCCAGGACGAGCGTGTGTCTTGCTTTCCGACCACCCCTCGCGGTCACCTGTCCCTCGATAGAATTCTTGGTGACTCGGATACTTTTGATATCGTTCGCCTTATGCGTTTTTGTTCTCGTATTGGCATCCTTGGTGATATTTAGCGCCCTCTGATTATTTTGCGTATTTGATGGTGCTACATAGCCTTCCCGGTTTGGTGCCTTCTTTTGATAATTACTTACTTACTTCTCTGTTCTGGTTCAGTTTGTGCTTCAGCAGTGGATTCCCACTACATTTACCATACCTTGGAGTTTTGCTCCAGGTATTTGTGCTGGACTTTACCTTGGGTAAACTTAGCTCTGTGTTCAAGTATGCTGTCATTATCTCCAGGTCTGGCATTGGTTAAGTTTCTTGAGTTTCTTTCTAGACATCTTTAAGAGAAAACTAGACAGTTTTCAAGAAGTGCCGGACCAACCGGACTGTAGTGGATATGTGGGCCTGCGGGCCGTTCCAAGCAGCAGCCTGTTGGACCAAGCTCTCAAGTACAGCCTGGCCTCGGGCCGGGCTTGGGCAGTAGAACTCCCTGAACCCCTATCCAGGTACAGCTTTTTTTTTTTTTTTTTTTTTTTTGAGATATATACAAGAGTTGTTACATTCTTGTACAGCCACTAGTACGTGTAGCGTTTCAGGCAGGTCCCTGGAATACGATCCCCACCGTGAAGAATCGTTTTTTCATCCAAGTACACATTTTACTGTTGCGTTAAACAGAGGCTACAGTTAAGGAATTGCGCCCAGTAAATCCTCCCCAGCCAGGATACGAACCCATGACATAGCGCTCGCGGAACGCCAGGCGAGTGTCTTACCACTACACCACGGAGACTGACTGTATGACATCCATGGTTGTATTTTGTGATTTTTTGTTTTGTACATGGGCTACCCTTGCCCTTTCTTGTATAAATATTTGGCAGGGTTTAGTTAGGATCAGTCAATAACTCTTGCTTTGGTTCCATGGCATCTTCAGTTACTGTTTATAACCAGTTCATTACCACCAGTGCTGTTTGCCATGGTTCAGTAGGTAAGTACAGGGATTGGCACATCATTGCCTGGTTCAGCCAGGTTAGGTATCATCCATTGTATTTTGCCCTAAAAGTTACTATATCTGCCTCTAGCATTTGCCCCTTTTCATTATAGGGTTGATTCCATCCCTGGGTGTGTTCAGTCTTTCATGTGTGGCCTTCAACCCTGTTTGAACCATCATCTTGGCAGACAGCTTTTGTTGTGGCCACTAAGCTTCAGACCTACTTCAGCACTGGAGGACTTGGTTTACAGTTTGTTCACAGGCATCATCATCCACATTTTTAAGAGATGGATTTAGCTCCACTTGTTCAGTATAATCCATGGGATAGAAGGCTCTCATCTTCCCAACCATCTCCACTTACTGCAGATTCTAATGACTATAATCCTTGGTTGGCACATGTGTAGGCTGGAGTACATATGGAGACCTTGTTTTCTGCAATCAAAACATATTTATTGGTAGTATTTTACAGTGTAATTACAAATATAATTTGTTTGGAGAATGATACTGTAAGCATGTAATATAAAAAAATACTTCAGTTATATGGATTGTTAATTTGTTGATCTCTTAAATTTCACGATTTTACTGGGTTACACAGGTATGTGGGGGTGGTCCACGGGCAGGAATCTTTCACTTACGGTCCTTGGCTTTAACAACAGTCTTGCCTTCTGCCAAAGCAGCCATCCATGTCACTAAATTCACAAGGCATGCAGAAGGTGGTGATCGAGGGGGTATTGTGATAGCAGGTAATAAAAAATAGTCTTAATAGCATGAAAATATTGAACAGTATTTTATACTGACAGTATAATAAATGAATATATGTGAAATGAAGAATATGTGAATTGATCCAATTACTAATAAAGTGTTTTGTGCGGAATGTTATGTGCAGTGCGAGATAGTCTGAAAACTTGAATATAAAATTCATTTAGACTTCTTGGAGATTTGGGTTACCTGAATTCAAATTAAGTTCTCAACAGTACTTATAACTCGCTTCGTAATCATCTGCATAATTTTTCATTACTTGTCCACATAGTAAATAGAGGTGACTGTTCTCAGGTGTGATGCCTCACCTCTGTGTGTGCAGCATGGCTGGTGTGGTCACAGCGCAGCTTCCGTCTTCCTCTCCGTGTATCTACACTGTCAATGTGACTGACAAACCCTTCACGGTATGTATTGACTAGAGTTTACCGAAACACAGCTTAATTAGTAGGTAAATATTTTGTGATGGTGGACACTTTTCTTTGAGCTAGGTTTAATAGTATGAGTCAGTCTTACAATGCCAAATATTTATTTGGTAGTAACATGCAAGAAGCTGAAATAGTATTTTCTAACATCTCTGATTCATTTGTGTCCTTTGTTTTGCAGTTTCTAGCTTTGGACAATGATTTTTTTTTCACTTTATTCATTCTCATGTGAGAGTTTGTGTTTTGTGCAATTACCAAGATGTAGTCACAGGATGAGAGTTAGGCTGTTGCTACAATTGTGTAATGTCACACAAATACTGTACTGCATAACCTACTCGCACCTTGTTCCATTACTATTTTGCCTGAGAACGCACCCACAAAAGTGTGCTGGGTATATGTGTGAGCACACATTTATTGTTCCCTATTCCTCAAGTGTTGACAATTTGCTTATGTCTGGAGGTCAGGATTCATTAAGCTGAACCCAAAACCACAAAGTTTTCTTGTTCATACACAGAAAATAATAGACAGAAGTAAGTTAACCAAAGGTATATAAGTACAGATAAATAGATTCTGGCAGACACTGACAGACAGGAATTAAGACAGTGATAAAGGTCATAAATTGAACAACTGACAGTAACTATAACTAGGTACTATACACTAAACAACACAGGGAGAGTACTTTGTGCATATTTAGCAATAAAATACTTTGATCTTATTTTGCAGATGATGACTTATGGGGGAACAAGCACGAAAATGGACGTTTGTTTCAACCTAAATTATCGGGATCATACAGTGTCATTGTTTGAAGATTGATTGCCAAATATTTATAAAGGTCAGCATGTCTAATTTTTAATATGTATCATTGAATTAAATAGTAAATTTTCTGGGTTTTGCCTTATTTACCTCAATGGGTTGAAACAGGTGTGCACATCTCATCAGGATAGTTTTCAGCATCTTTTTGAGGAATTTTATATTTTGGGATGGCTAGTAGTAAATTTTCACAAGGTATGAAGGGTGTATTTGCAAACCCCTCAAAGCCAATGAAATTATGAAGATTGTTAGAGATGGAAAAAGGCAAATTTTGAGATAAATTTATTAACATACAGTATCTGTATTCAGATATGTTCTTTGAGTGAGGAATTGCAGAAGATTATGAATGAGTATAATAATGTGAGAGAATAATGTTGCAGGTTAAGTTAGGAAAACTGAGGTTATGGTCTTTGAGAGAAGAAAATGGGATGTGGATTTTGTAATTCTGTATAGTGACAATGCATAGTGATTAGAACAGTAGGATAGAAATGAGAGTAGAGATATGTGAGAGATGTAATGAGTTTTTTTTAAATACTTTGTTGGTGTTAAATAAAAATTGTAGTATAGAAGGTGAAATAGAGGTGGAGGGGGGGAGGGTGATGTATAGAAGCATTATAAGGGGTGAAATAATAAAAGTAGGGAATATTAGTACAGTATAGGAGTTAAGAACAACATAGAAATGGTATACTGCTGTCAACACTGACATATGGTGGTGAAACTTGGGTATGGATCATATACCGTAATCATGTTTTTATTTAGCTTACGAACCATATAGTTTTTAGGTACACTGGGGAAAACCAATATTTAGCGGTGCCCACTAAACTTGTTTTCCAGCAGATACCTGGATGTAGTTAAAGCTATACTACAATAGTGGGTTACATGTTGTTTCTACAAAATGTATGGGTACACATTACTTGGCATACTTCAAGGATAAGATAAAGAATAATATACAGGTAATACAGTATATAATGTTGGTTTAACAATGTATAATGAAAAATATCTTCAATCTTTTGCAGATACAATATTGATATAAGACAGGTTAAGTGATGATACAATTGGAGTGCTTGATATAAGTACAGTATCACATGTCGCAATAATAATGTAAATCTACAAACGGTAACATTCAATATTATCTCAACCTAAGTGTTCGAACAGCTGGTGTAAGTATATAGTATGGGATAGCAACGAGGATGTATGAGAAAGGTGTAGAAAAGCAACATGTAAAGGATTTGGGATTAATGATATCTGACAATCTAATGGTTAGGGAGCATAACCAAGCAAATAGTGTCAGCTGGAAAAATAATAGGATGGATTACAAGAACCTTCAAATCCAGGGATCCCATCACAATGCTCATATTATTCAAATAACTTTTGCTGTCCCGTCTTGAGTACTGATCGATACTCACTTTCCGCTTCAGAGCAGGAGGGATTGCCGAAATAGACGGAATACAGAGAACATAGACAGCATGCATGCACACAATAAAATGTCTAAACAATCGACTTGAGAACGGTCCAGGACGGACCGAAACGTCGTCGTCACTTCACTTTCTAGTGTGTGGTTTGGTCAACATATCACACAAGATTATCACAGGTCAGACATAGCATACAAGGAAACAGCAACAGGTCACTAATACCAAATACTTGCTCCATTAAGATGAGTAAACGTGGGGAAAAGAGCAAGGAACAAGCAGGGCGATTAGAAAACTAACATTGCAGTTGAGCATGATTTTGATCAGGTCCTGTTGTTAGAGACAAGGTCATGTATGTAATAACCTTATGGAACCTCCATAATGTACAAAACTTTACACAATATGAATGTTAATAAAAAATTTATTCTACATCACTAGCTGACAGTATTTAATTCCCTCACTTTTGGTTTCCCTATCTGTTAAACTTATTTAATAGAATGCATTATGGCTCAAATTAAGTAACCTTAATAATGAATTTAAAACTTACAAGTTATATATTTGGGCAACGGTTGATTTTGATTTGTATTTTTAAGTCAAAGAGTGAAAGTATATATTGAGCACATGATCCTAGTATTGTCCATATCCAGTTCTGTGAATTTGTTGTTTAGCTTGTGACACCTACAAGCTAAAAATATAACATTTTATTTGGAATATACAAAAATGTAATTAGAAAGTAAGTAATTATCAAAAGAAGGCACCAAACCGGGAAGGCATGTAATTAGAAAAATAAAAAATAAATCAAACATTAAACTAAATCCTTACTTACTGTAACTTACTGTTAAAAGTAGAAGCTGGATTATAAGAATATTTTTATAATTCATCTCAATATTTTAAGGATAAGCTGCATAGCTTTGACTTGTAAGAATGTTATTATATTCCTTTTGTAGCAATTAAACTATATACTGTACTGTAATAGTTACCTAACATTGTACATTTGAATTATAAAGATGATTAAGTGTACTATGTGCTAGCCTGGAATTTCAACAATCCATTATTTAACAAATGTTTCTCTAAAACTTAATGGTTTTTAGCAGTCATATTTCTACAGTTACTTAGTTATTTCTTTAACTTTCACATGCTTTTTTTTTAAGTTGTAATTATTTCTCATCTCTCCAATTGCCTTCTTTATCTGGCTCTATTTTTCCTCTTGAAGCCTACTTTTTTCCCCTCGCTGCCTTTCCTGATGTCGAAAAGCCTTTTTTGTTTTCTCTGTGACGATGTACCCTATGTTCTTGTGCTTGTTCTTCAAAGTATTGTTCTCTTCCAGTCTGTTTCACATCTGACTGTTCTGTGCTCTCTGACCATTCTTTAATGACATTACCATTTTGATACTGAAAATCAAATATATTTAAATTAAAGTCATTAGTCACTGTTTTAATAGGAAATTATTTGATAAATAATGACTCTTAAAAGGATGGCAAATTATATACAATTGATGTAAGGGAGAAATCAAACGATCAATCTTGAAGGTTATGTTTGTTTCCAATGTGTGAGAAAGATGAGGCTAATGTCTTGGTCATGCTATTGAAAAGGTGGGAATAAAGTAAGAAAAGATAAGATGGAAAGGTAAGTTACTAAAAAGGTAATGTGTGAGGCAAGAAAATATAGTATACAGTACAGTACTACCAAGTGGTGGTGGTGCAGGAAGTGGTCAGTGAATTTACCAATCTGGGAAAGGGGTACACCATATCATCCTACTGTAAAGTAGAATGAAAAGCACAACCTTTAATTATAAAATATTAAAATGAACCTTAATGAGTTACTCTCTGTTCAGGTTAATTGATAAATTAACACAACATGTACATAGTTAAACAGAGCGATGTCATCCCACGGGCCACCCGACACAGCTTGACTACTATGTCACACGTAAGTCAATTAAGAAACTAGATTTGTCTCCCGTTACTTCTATAAATTATATACAGTACAGTAACTAAGAAATTAACATTTTTAAAAGAATGAATTGAATTAACACTTAATTCAAATTTATAAACAGATAGAGCCTTAAACTCTCAGCAAGTAAATAATATACTGTACGATATCTTGAGATGATTTCAGGGCTTTTTTTTTTTTTAGTGTCCCCGCGGCCCGGTCCTCGACCATGCCTCCACCCCCAGGAAGCAGCCCATGACAGCTGACTAACACCCAGGTACCTATTTACTGCTAGGTAACAGTGGCATAGGGTGAAAATCTCTGCCCATTGTTTCTCGCCGGCGCCTGGGATCGAACCCAGGACCACAGGATCACAAGTCCAGCGTGCTGTCCGCTCGGCCGACCGGCTCCCTCATTGTCCTCCCTCCCTCGATAGTTTTCTCATTGTCTCCAGAGAAGGGAGGGAGGGGGGGCTCTAATGCAATTACATGCCATTACACAAATACAGACCATCACTAATTGTGGACGTTGTCATTATAAGAACATAAGAACAAAGGCAACTGCAGAAGGCCTATTGGCCCATACGATGCAGCTCCTTTTTATAACCACCCACATTATGCAGCCTAAATATTGTTCTGCTATCATTCAAAACTTCACAGTAGTAGGCATCCATCAGTCTCAGGAGACTATGGAGGTGCGCTCTGGTTGTCGGTCTGGAGTGAAGTTTTGAATGATAGCAGAACAATATTTAGGCTGCATAATGACGACATCTGCAATTAGTGCTAGGTGAAACTTCACAACTAATAAATAAAGTCATGTCCACCTCACACGTCAACCAGAGAAGTGATAATCCATACCCTTAACTAATTATATGTTGTGGCCATCTCGGTATGTAGGTGAGGAACAAAAAAGGTTAGATAACAGCAGTTACAAGGCATGACAACACCAATATATTACATTGGATCATACAATCATTAATTACATAATTATTTATGGTCGATAATTTGGTGAAATAAAATCAATCTAATAGTGACTTTGCTGGCACAAAGGTGTTGATCCAGCACGTTTTACCAGGTGAACATTGAGCAGTCTTATTGTCAATCACATGTTGAGGCTTGCATATTCTACCTGCCAGCTAGGCAATTAAATTAGGAATTACTAACTATAATTTAGACAGGCCAGTGATCGAATATGAACTAAAGTTTAAACAGAAATAATCTCAGTATATTCAGGGTAATAAACTGAGATATCCAAATCAAATCTGGGCCAAAGCTGGATGGTCTAAATATTAATTAATTCATGAAATTTAAGCTAACTTGATTTAATTTGTGTGGAAACTTAAAACTACAATTCTGCACACAGTCCATTCTGTAGCAATTAAATAAACAATAATTTCCTCACAATTTGAGCTGTAGTGATAATTTCCAATTCATATATTCATCATACCTTCTTCAATATATAAGTTAGAAGATTGATTTCACAGTTATTGTCTTTAGCATTAGTATTGTAACCCATTGGATCATCCTGAAAGTGAATAAAACTATATACAGTAATTTCATACAGTATAGTATATGGTGCTCTTGAATGATTGGAAAATGTTCAGTGCTTATAATGTTTTAGAGCAAAAGTATTAATATAACTACTTGCATCCATTAGGTACTTTTGTAGTCTACTTCATTATCAACTTTTCCAACACCACTGTTTGGAAATTACTAAATTTTTCATTTTTTATACTTTATTAATAATATTCAAGCTAATCTTCCAAAGTTCCTGTCCCTTACTATATTTTTTGCTGCTACTCTCCAATCTCCCCAAAATCCTATACAGAATATTTTAATTCTTATAGCTTTGTGTAACACCAGAAGTTAGAGATACAGTGAACTCTTGTTTATCCAGCAATCTTTTATTGCATCCCCAGCTTATTTCGAGTCAATTTAATCTGGTTATTGTCGCTCAAACAATCGAGCATCCAAAAATGTAAAATTTTAAACATTTTAAATTATCTTAAATCCAAGAAACAACCAGAAATTTGGAACAGCTGGTCAGTTCCTGCAGTCACCACCATGCATGTAGGTGGCTTTTCATGCTGGCTATTGTTTACACCACGTTTGTGTCCTGTGCTTACCCCTGTCAGTTACTATGAAGACTGAAGGTAAGCTCTATGGCATTTATTTTTTGTATATATAAAAAATTCACTTAGTACAATATTAGTTCCAATGTTCAGGACTTACAATTTGGCCCCTGGTGGCTATGCTATAATCCAGATGATAAAATATTATAACAATAGGTGGGATTGATCTCATCTCTGAATGTCCCAGAATGTCCCGTCATGACGAGCTAAAAGAATCTTGACCCAAATTTCTGCTACACCTGCACGTGGCAAGTATCTCTGAAATTTGGATTGGTACCTGTTGTGCCAAGTCTAGCAGAACTTTTGGTTGAGATACTCTTAGCCAATCACAGTACAGTATATTGTGTGCATTTCTGCTATAATTTATCATTGCTACATTACTGTATAATTTATCATCTATGTCATATCAGTCTCCAAAGGCAAACATATCAGCCCAAAAAACTATGCTAAGTGAATTTGTTGGATTTGGATTCCTTTTACACAAGTTGTGTTCAGAGTAAGTTTAATTCAGACTAATCCCTTAATTTGTCGATGTAGAACTGATACTTCATTATTTCTAAAACTGTTCTTCATATAATATTTGTACAGATATTATATATTATTTCATATAATATCTGATGCATTCATATTACTTATTGCTGTTTAATATAAATCATTTGCATTTTATGGCAGGGGTTCCCAATCTTTATCATAAAGGTCCCTAAACATGATGAGCCACAGCCAAGGATAACCCCCACATGCCTTTAAAAAATTTATCAACACTGGAGATTTTATATTTACTAACTACTCAATGCAGTAACTACTTTATTACAATAATAAATAAGACCATTTCCCATTTCAATGTTTTACTGTGGATGACTACATTTCAAAGACCTGGCCATCATAAATTTGCAACTATAGTTATACACATTCTGTAAGCATAACAAATTACCCATTAGTGCCAACATAAAAACAAGCTGTGTATAAAGAAAATACACAAAATATTGTTTTTCTTTCTTGCCACAGACCCCAGTTTTAAGAGACCCTGTTTCAAGGTCAGTACTGTATATAATTGAATTTATATTTGACTGCATTCATTTTGTATTTGGTTGAGAAATATAGTCTGTGGACTTCTTTCTGGTATTGCTATTATTATCCACAGCATCTCAAAGTTGGAGACATTTATCTGTTTACAGACATTGCTCCGTGCCCTCATTTGTGAATTTCGTATCTACGAATCTTGCCTCAAATGTCAGTCATGCCCTGGGTAATGCCTGACATTTACCTTCAAACCTTCAAAGTGAGTTCTCTGGGAGGTTGTTAGGCTGGGTGCACTTATCCTGTAAGGTGCAAGCTTGTTTCCATTCGGGTGTATGCTAGGTGTAGGCAGGAGCTTTTAATAATAGATCTTACTTTCTTATATACATTACTGTCACTAGTGGAGCTATAAACAAGTCTTCCTGTTTTTTCAGCTGCCACCTCAGGGTTACCTTCTTATGTTGACTGTTGCCAGTGGCCTCTAATGAGCAACTGCTCTCCTGGTAGTTTATCTCTGCTTGGGGAGCTCCTCATGATCCAACTATCCAGTCCTGTGTTGTGTAGCACTTGATACAGGCAAGTGCAGATTAGTCAGCAGGTGAAGACCTGGGGCTGATTGATTCATAGGGGTCTATAGTTATGTATGTACGTCCATGATGTTATATACATGATTCCATTGTATGTAAATGTATGCCAGTATATTCGACATAGTTGTATTCTTTATCAATTCACAAGTTCTGTATGTACATATTGTGGGTCTGGGAACACTGATACTAGATGCCTATCCTGTACATGTATGCAAATTTCTCTAAACAAAAATTTAAATGAAAATACTTATACTGTACATCACTTATGATGAACTGAAAAAATAAGAAATGCTAGTACATATTCTCCGATAAAATACACTAGGACACACTCCCTTACGTATACAGTATTGGTACATTACAACCACTGACTGGTTGGAAGAGAGACAGCCATGCTTTTTTTTGCAGGGTCGCCATTCATTCTTCGATGGTCCAAATGCTTAGGCAGCATTCCTTAACCTCTTTCCTCATCACTTCCTGGTGCTATATAGTAATACCTGTTACTATCTTAGCACTTTTCCATGATAATTACCTTACCTTGTGTACAGTGCACCCTGCCAAATCTGGACATTTTCCCTGGGAAAATCTTGGTAAATTATGTTAATGTAACACCAAATCAACATTGTATGAATGTTGACTGAACATTATTCTCGTATCGTTTGCTTGTGGGTTCCTTCTAAATGACAGACCAAATCTGCCCACCAGATTTTCCCTCTGAAATTCACAAAGTGGAGGACAACTGATACTTTACCTATTTCTTTGCTTTTTTTTTAAATGCATTCTGCAATCAATACAAAATTAAAGGTACCGTAGTTTGTTTCTTGCCGATACTCAGTACTACCTTTTTCAGCCTTATCCTGATACAGTACTAAACTTTTTGCATCTAAGACCATACAAAAGTGTCTTGTCATAATATATATCAGCCAATTATTTTTTATTTTTGTTCAATTGCTTGGTAACAGCAATCTTCATTGTAAATACCATGCGAGAGATTTAAGTTTGCGTGAAGTGATGCATGCTTTCAAAGTATCTTATAGTTACCAAAGATGATAATTTAAAAATACAAGCACTTTTCATGCAAAATGGTAAACTTTTATTAGTGGTCAATTAGTAGTGGTTAGTTGGTAATAAATCCACTCAGGTTTCACCCTCTTCGATTACTTATTTGAATAACAGACTTGTAGTACTATATTGTCATTGTATTTATCCTCAGAAGCGGCCTTCTGTGATAAAGCGAAAAAATTTCCAAAATGTTGGCAGTTTAGTACAGTACTTGCAAACTGATAAAAGTTTACTCTATGAATCATTGACCTTCCTTCAGCAACTGTTGAGCCTAAAAGCATTGCAAGTTGCTGGTAAGTGGTAGCTGTATTGACCTGGTGATGGATTTATAAAGTGTAAAGTCTGTGACATTTCCTTCACTATTCCTTTTATTTCTGCACTGGAAAAATTCAAGTTTTCATTGCATAGTTACTTCTTGCTGTCGTTTTTTTCATGATCCTCCTTTCATGCTTTCTGCTTGTCTCATCCACTCTGGTGTTTCTTTATTGTGTGACAAGTCTTGGGCTGTTTATGACTTTGACGTCTCTGCTCTGACCACTGACCTGAAAAAAAACATGTCCTATGAAATGCTGTAAATGCATTGACGCTTCCAAATGTAGCCCTAATAATTCGGCATCTAATATTATTTTTTTACACCAAAGACTGTTCAAGACAGCATGCTAATCTATGAGCACAATATGCTAAGGGATTCGTGGTTCAACCTTGACACTGTGTGGATGCCTGACTTCTGTTGTGCCTGAAGGTCACCGGGTTATGTCTTGCTTTTTCCTGCCCATTGGGTTACGTTTTGTTGAAAGGCACTTTCATTCAACTGCCCAGATGGTTGTGACGCATGGTGTCTATATCGCCATGGGGGCATCGATTGATTTTCTTGCATTTTCTTGCTTGCACCTCGGACATGGAGCGAAGGTTTGGAGCCAGCTTGGCCGAGAGGTGCTGAGGTCCGGCAGACCCCTGGCTGCTTTTGTGTTCCATCTGGATGTGGAGGGTGCCTGCCTCTCATTCTGTCGTGGTTGTTACCCTGTGTGTGGTGTGGGTTGCCGATGTCTGCCCTGCCAAGAGTATTAAGGTGTTGCCAGGTGGTCAGCACCACTAGGTGGCTTACTTTTGCTATCTGGTTACGTTTTGCTATTGGGATAGTTTCCAGTTTTGTTTTCATACTGGAAATCCGGTTCGGCAGGTGCATACATTACATCATTTCGTCGTTGCTCTTAAATTATCAACAAGAATGCCATGCCAATGCGTACAGTACTTTACAGATTAAAAAATTCCTTGTATGTAAATTATAACTTGACTAAGTTATAATTTTCATTATTGATTAATTGAATTCAACTGTGCTTTTGACTTGACTGCTAGGGACAAACATATTGGCTGATTATGATAACTTATTATGACCAACTTTCATCCATTTTTCATACTGTTTTCCTATTCTACACTTTGTTTTCCCTAGAAATATGGTCATAATGGTGATACATAGGATCAAGCACTATGATAGAAACAGATTCCCCCCCCCCAAAAAAAAAAGAATTTTAACTCTGAATTTAATCGACAGCATCCAGTCTCAAATGACCTGGTCAATGGGAGACCACTGTAATTAATAATAATTTTGCCAGATTAATATTTTTCCATCGTACCCAAATTATTATTATTATTTTTTTTCTTGTACAGCCACTACCATAGTACGCATAGCGTTTCGGGCAAGTCCTAAATCCTAAGTTCCCTGGAATATGACCCCCGCGAAGAATTGTTTTTACAACCAAGTATACATTTTACTGTCGAGTTAAACAGAGGCTACAGTTAAGGATTTACGCCCAGTAAATCCTCCCCGGCCAGGATATGAACCCAGAACAAAGCGCTCGCGGAATGCCAGGCGAGCGTCTTACCACTATGCCACGGAGATGAGAGGAAAGGTAACTGCATATTAACCACTATTAATTTCAATAGTTGTTCACAAAATAAATTTGATTATACAGCATAGCAAATACAGTTTTATGTCAAAGAATCAAAGCGTGTTCTGATAATTTAGTTTTACAATGAATAACAATTAACATTACTAATAACTGGCAACACTTACTTTTAAATCTTGCAAATAGTGTGGAGTTGAAGGCCTTTCAGTTGTGGTCGAGGTAGTTGTAGTCGGATAACGGTTATAGATGTGCCAGTTGATCCAATTATAGTGTTCAGGAATGCTGACATATACCCCAGGTATACCATCTTCACCACAGCCAATGCCCCAGGCAGTCATGCCCACTAACATGTACCGTTTTGGGTTATCTATTCGGGGACATGCCAAGGGTCCACCACCATCTCCCTATAATTAAAGGTAACATTTTAAGATTATTGACTTTTCATATTAACATGGTAAACATGAGCTCACTCAAAACTATTGCCTTTAAAAATTCCTTACTCGTCCTCAACATCAACACATGCCATAACTTTATTTCTTTAAAGTTAACTATGTAATTTTGAACCCTTTATACAACTAGTTTATTAAACTAAAAAGTTAATGTTGAACAGCCAGCACATCTCTCAATCAAGGTGTACCTGCTCTATGTACAGTACTAGCATATGACAATTGAATCAATCCCAATTTTGCAACAAATGGGTGAGCATTATACTGTACATGATATCCAAATTAAAAGCCCAGTTCTACCATATTTATGAAATGAAAAATAGAACTGTTGGAAAGAGGGTACAGTACTTACTCTACAGGCATCCTTGCCTTTCTCTCCTCCAGCACATATGAAAGACTTGTGCAGCCGGAAGAATCGTCCAAGCCTCGTAGTTCGGAGGCTAGTGACGCAATTCTTGGGATTAACCAATGGAATCGTCAAACTTTTCATGATCTTCTGGTAATCTCCATCTTCTGCGTGTGGAAGAGAACATTTTTACTTCAAAAATAGACTGAGGGGGTATCTTTAATGTTGTTTAGAAGTTAACATTGAAAAAGGAAAAACTCAAATAAACCAAAAGTCAAGATACAAGTCTTCCTTCTTTTTCCAATTAACAATGAACAAATATAAAGCTCAAGGATATTGGTACAATACAAAACAAGAGCTGGTATAGTCAATGTACTTTAAAATGGTCCCAGGTTTGATTCCTGGGCAGGGTGAGAACTTGGGCATATTTCCTTACAATTGATACCCCCTCTTCACCTAAAATGTAAATACTATACTGCTGTAGATTGCATCATGAAGGTCAGTCATTGGTCTAGGAAGACCTCGATATGTTTAACAGATTTCCTGTCCCCAGTAATGGGGGGACCATAAGAATGACGTGGCAGAATGCATGGCCAGAAATTAGCAAATTAGCTTTTCACAAGTTCAGATTATATTTTTCCAAACTTACATTAACCTTATTCTAAGTAAGAATCATCAACACCTACGAAGGGCATTGACCCCCCATCCATTGATGACACAGGCACTGTGGTTGACCAGACTAAGGTCCTCAGCTAAGCAGATGGTGCCAATGTGTGACATCAACTGAGCTTCTCCTAAAGATAGGGAGAAAATTTTCAGTTAATGTTTACCACAAGATCATACATGCCCTAAATTTGCACAGTAAAACAACATACTGAAGCAACAGATGTGGTAGGAAATACAGAACACAGCAAAGAGTAGTAGTTCCATAGGTACAATTGGAGAACACTGTATGAACATCAGAGGTCCTGGGCTATTCAATATCCTCCCAACATAAGAAATATTACATTTACAAAAATGGAAGTATTCAAGAAAAAATAGACATGTTCCTGCCAAGAAGTATCAGGCCACCCAGGTTGTAGTGGATATGTAGATCTGCAGGCTACTCCAACCAACAGCCAGTTGGACCAAGTTATCAAGTCAAACCTGGCCCCAGGCTGAGCTTGGGGAACAGAACAACTCCCAGAACCCACTCTAGGTACAGTATACTCTGGTAATCCCCCTTTCTCTCAGTATCTATACATGGGGCTCAACTAGTGTAAACTGTCCCAAACCCATCATTACCCAGCAAAAACCAGATATCAGAACCGAAACAAATCGTGTCTTCAGACAACGCACACTCCATACATTAAACTTGTGTTCTTTATCATTACGCAGCACAATAAAACCATGAAACCAGGCTTGAAACTCTTCCTACAGGGATGTAATAGAATCCATGAAAATCACATTAAATATGCATCAATAATATTTCCAGAGTTTAAGTAAATCTAGACAAACACTATGAAAGTGTTTGTCTAGTGTTTGTTTGAAAGTGTTTGTTCGATCAACACAGTATATTCTTATACTGTATCCCAAATCCAATTAAAACTGCTTTGTCTATTGGAACTATTTCTTAGTCTTTACAACAAATTACTACTATCTATTTTTAATGCTGTATTAAACTAAGCTAACATGTAACCTTGATAAAAACATTGGTGGATGAATATTTTCTATTCTAAAGACTAAATGTGACTGAGCAAGAATAAGTTGCCATGATGGAGTTTCTACACATATCCTTGCTTAGATGGAGTTCATCTAAGCAAGATACGTATAGGGAATTCCTTCACATATCCTTGCCAAGCTGGAGCACTTACAAAGATTCCACCTTCGTACCCCACTGAATATGAGGAATCGAGGATGCTCTATTCTTTAAAGTCTTACAACCAATCATTGTATAAAACTTCCAGTAGCTAGAATATTTTATGACAAGTATGTATAAGATGGTCTTGATACTATTTCATTTGTAACTATGATTTTTTTATTTAAAATTACTAAAGTTATGAATTTCAATAGCATACATGTACAGCATTACAGTATATCCATATGTAAATTGTCAACAAAATTATTCACACACCCTCTGTCACTATGTGATGGAGTGCAGAAATACATGTGAATATAGAGACAATTCTAATAAATGTTAAAAAAATTTGTAAATATTTCATTCAAAATGATCTACTACCAGAAATTTTAGCCAAATATCCCCAGTTTGCTAATTGTAGGTAGTAAATGTGCGAGACTGTAACATATCCACCTCTGCTCACTGTATGGAGGGGGCGGTGTGCAGGATAAACATATCAATTATGACACTAGCTCACCACGTATGTAAGTTACTTAGCTTAGAGACTGTACTTGTAGTTGGTTTTGAACCCTTTGGGAATTTTGTAACCAACTTATTAAGACTCTGTTTAGCTAAATGAATTTTGGGGCTCAGTCCCTGAGCCCATTATGTGCTTCTGTAACCCTTACCACTACTGCCCACAGGATGGGTATGGGGTGCATAATAAATGAACTAAACTATCCTGAGCATAATTACTCTTGTATATGTTATATTTATATACTGTATGTTGAATATGTTACCTTGTATATGTAAATGTTAGCTTCTTGTTTAGTATTGTGTCTAACAGTAAATGCTTTGCATATCAGTGTCCTTGTTAAATATAATGTGCATACAGTACTTTGTAACAATTATTAAACCACTGTATATTTTTATTTACAAAATATACAAAAGAAAATTTATCATCATCATCACCACCACTGTCATCCTCCTTTCATATCAGATAGTTTAATGCACAGTAGTATATGCACTATATTATGCAGCACATTAAATAGCAACCTTGAAAATAGTTGATAAGGGCTGACCTTGAGGAAGAGAAGGGCAATGTCAAAGTGAAGTGACCGAGAGTCGAAGTGTGGATGGACCACCACCTCCTGCACCTCCAGGTCCTGGTGAGGGAACGGCTCAATCTCCGCCTGTGTATCCCACTCTCCAACCCTCACCATCAGGATACCCCCATTATATCTACACGTGCACAAACATAATCAACCATTAAAGGGTTTATCATGAAAGATAAATAATCAACATATTATGCTATCCTAATCATACTTATGAATATGCAAATAATCAGCATTTAAATGGCTTGCCAGAATGATACATAATTAACATATTAATCTTAAGACACTTTTTGTACAATTAATAACTAATAATTCATGAAAAGGTAATGAATACTGAATAGATGGGTTTATGATCATACATATTAAGAATGAATGTTTACCTTATGGAATTATCGTGTTCTCTTTGGGTATGGGAATGCCAAATTTGTGTACAGGTGACATAAAATTAAAGACAAATTGGAATAGAGGCCCGGGGCCGGCGTCAACAGAGGCCCCGGGGCCGGCGTCAATACTCACTCCAAAACCTTGTGAGCGGCGGTGACGACGACCCGAGGGTGGATCAGAGTGCCTCCCCCGACGAACCTTCTGATGGTAATGCCCATGAGCTGATCCAGGGTCAGCACGGCCGCCACCCAAGGGAACTCTCCGAACTGACTCTCGCCGCCTTGGAACCCCAGGATGCGCACCTGCCCAACACAAGCATATCAAATCTTGATTCGTACTGCATGTTACAGACAATTCAGCATAACAAACCTAACTCAGTTCTATTCAAAGTAACATCAATTTAGACAATACAACATATTTTAACATGATATTTACGGTTTCGGCGGTTCCATGGGTTTATAACCCCTTTGGATGCAAAAATATTTCCTGTTTTCTGTCCTGCATTGTGGCTTGTTGAGCCTGAGACTGTTGATCCTAGTTTGTGTTAAATCTAACCTTTTGAAACGGTCTGGACCAGTATCCTCCAAATTGTTCAGTATTTTATAAGTTTCGACGACATCAACTCTGCCATGTCTGATTTGCAGTGTAGGTGGCCTTGTGGCCCCTCCACTGTTCCTGTTATGAAAGTCGACTGAGTTTAGGAATGATTTTAGTCGGTCGACGTTAAACTTTCTCTAAAGCAGAGATTTCTATCTGAAGATGAAGTCTCCATGCTTGGGTATAATAATCTAAATAGGGCGCACCAAAGAATTATAGTTGTTTAATTATCTTTTCTCTGAAATCAAAATTTCATTTGACTATTCCTAGGATTTGGTTTACTTTTTTAACTGCAGCTCTCACTTATTGTGGTACATTCAGTGAACGGTGGATTCTGACGTCAAGATCCTTTTCTTCATCAATATACTGCAAGCTATCGTTGATTTGGTAGTTGTGCACTGTTATGCCTCACATGCAAGATCTTGCATTTTCGATATTAATTAGTATTTGCCAGTCTTTCGACCACTTTTTGTGGAGTTCATGTAGATATCTTCGTAAGGCCTCAATGTCATTGTCACTTCCTACTTTATCATAAATCGTGTGTCATCTACAACTTTGATGATGTGGTTTGTAATATTCCCATTATGTCATTGAAATATATGACAAGAAAGGAATGGGCCCATAATGGTCCCTTGCGGTACCCCCCTTACCACATTTCTCTAATCAGATTCATTTCCGTTTTGGATGACCCTTTGCCTTCTTTGTTTTAGCCATTGTTTTATCTATTCTAGTATTCTACCATTTATTCCATGTGCCTATAATTTCCTTGTTAGTCTTTCATGCGGTACCTTATCAAAGATTTTAGCGAAGTTCATATTCACTACATCTGTGCTGGGAGTCCTTTGTATGAATTGTTGGTTACAGTTTCCAAAATTGTGAGCAAGTTTGAAGACAGGATTTATTTTTAACAAAATCATGTTGAGACATGAGCGTCACTTAATTGTTTGTTGTCAACTGTTAGATATATTTGGTCAAGACACACATATTCCCTTCATACAATGTTTTGTGACAGATGCCATCCAACAAGTACATTGTCAAAATACTAGAAGTAGTGTTTACAGACGGTGTTTAACATACAGTTAAGCATACAGTGCAACATGTAGCGAACAACATAACAGCAGACTTACAGTGAAGCATGAATACAGAGTAACATGCACAGTAGTTCATAATGAGGGGAGGGTTGAGAAGGAAGGCGCAAATACCAGTACAAGACACCGACAACAAATATAACCATTACATTACCAAGAATGAATATTATGTACAGGTGAGAAGTGTGGGAGGTGAAACGGTGTGGTTACTTTCTACGGCAGCCATGTCATACGTATAAGATGCGAAAGAGTGTGTGTCCCTCCTACAGAAGCCGTGAGAGACCCAGCGCCCGCAACAATACAGCACAAATCACCAAACTCACTTGTACTCCATCAGAATTTCTCGTACCGCAGCTGGGGGCAGGTTCCTGGGTTGTGGTAGTAGTCGGGAGAGTGGTGGTGGCAGTAGCATCCGCGGTTGTTGTATTGATGGTGGTAGTAGCATTGACGGTGGTAGAATAGTCTTGAGGAAGGAGGCAGCAGACCAGGCTTGGGTCCTCGCAGACTCCATTAGCGAGAGGCTCGATGTGGGGACGTGTCCCAGATCGAACGTCTAAGAGGCCGACGCCATGGGTGATGATGTAGCCATCATCACCACACTGGAAGTATTGCACGCACTCACAGTTCTTTGTGGCGAGGGAGCTGGTCTGTGGGGTGGGGCCCGCTGCGGCAGCGTCGAGCGCACAGCACACAGACAACACCTGGAGGCACTTCGAGTGGGAGAAATGGAGGCCCCATAACTCCAGTGTAGTGTTGCCAAGCCCGTCACTCACTAGCCGGTCATTCGTGCAGTTGATGAAAGGAACGCACTCACAGGGTGTGTCTGGGGCCAGTGTTGGCTGGGAAGTGGTGGCTGTTGTTGCTGTTTGATTTGGCGGAAGACCGCAGCAGACGTCGAAATCGTTGGGACACTTGTCGACGTTGGTGACTGGCGGGAACTCGTCGGAAGAGCGGATGTCGAGCAGACCTTCTCCTGAGGTGCTGATGACACCATCAATACAAAGGAAGTACTTGACACACTCGCAGTACACAGCCTCATGGAGGGTGGTGGTGGTGGGGGGAGTGGGTGTTGTGAACTTCTGCAACCACCAGAAGCTACCATCAGCCTGGGCCTCCACCCCCGCCATCAGCACCATCACCGACCCCAGCATCCTCACCGTCAACATCTGCAGTGAAGATGTATAGGATTAGTTAACGTAAGATATGCAAGCGTGTACACTTTAGCCTACAGCTTGATGTACGCCCTACATTCTGAAACCTAATATAGGAAATTACAAAAAACATATTTGCTCATGCGAGGCAACGCCTATTTATTATCAATCAAACATTCATATATGTCTAACTTACGCTTGCAACATTATATACACAGGGTGGTGCAAGAGTTTGGGTCCAAAGCCGGTCCATATGGAAATAAGGTTTCATATTAAATAAAATATGCTTAACTATAGACACCAAACCCCACAAGTTTACAAATAAAAAAATAGGGTGGAGGGGGGAGGGGAAGAAAGAATGGAGAAGAGGACAAAAATAAATGTGCAATATAGAGGTGTGATGGATGTTGAATGGAGTGAGAAGAGGAAGTAGGGTGGGAGGTAGGGAGGGAGTAGGCAGTGGAGGGAGTGGGAGTGGGTGGTGGAGGGGGTGGGACGAGGGGGTTGGCGGTGGTGGAAGAGGAAGGGGGCGAGAGAGAAGGGTGGTGGAGGAGGGGGAAGGCAGCCGTATCAGACTCAGAACACGCGACCCTGGGCTGCACTCCCTGGCCTCCAGAGGAAGGGAAGGTCCACCTCCTTCAGTAGGAGGGGGGGGGGAGAGCCAAGTGATGGGTTCAGGGTGTAGAACCAACCTCTCAATCATGTCTATCCATCAATCACCTCCAATACCACCTGTGCGTGCTGGGGAGTGTGTTCCGGACGACCAGGAGGCCAAATAATTGGCTCCAAAACTTCTTTGAATAAAGGATAGAAATACACTAAGCACGTTCCAGGAAAAATATGAGACTAAGTGTGTTCCAGAAGGATAGTAGGCAGACTAATAGTGTTGTGTATCTTCGTAACACTTTCGTCACACGTGCCTCTTGCCTGCTCAATATATTCACGGTGACACTGCCCGAGGTGCCAGCTTAACAGCCTCACGACACCCACAGGTTCCCATTTCCTCTCCTTTTATTCTCCTCACAAGTAACATTTATATTTCCCTCTCCTTCCCTATCTAAGTGTGGACTTCCTGCAGGCCAAGTGGGCTGGAAAAATGACGGCTAACATGCTTGTAGTGGCGAAAAATGGCGTCTAGATTGCTCCGAGACTTAATGTTGTATGTGTCATGTGTTGCAATATCCCTGGTCGGGGTGGGGGCGGGGAGGAGGAGGGAGGAAGAGGGAGGAAGAGGGGAGGAAGAGGGGAGGAAGAGGGGAGGAAGAGGGGAGGAAGAGGGAGGAAGAGGGAGGAAGAGGGAGAGAGGAAGTGAGAGAGCACGTCACCGCAGGCACCATATAACATCAAGGTCATCATCTAAGGTCACAAACGTACTTGACACCCAAGAATGTCCCCCACCGTAGCGCAGCGGTCTACATCAAATGCCTATTTCAGGTAAAATTACATACATACAAGATGAGTTACTAACAATGTTGGATTTCTAGATAGAGCTAGTACATACAATGCCTAAAGTCACTAATACGCACAGCGTTTCGGGCAAGGTTTGGGGGGGAAATACAGACAAACTTAATTTATGCTTTGATCTCAATTAGTATTGAGTTTAAAAAAGGAAAAAAAAATGTCGGAAATCAGTAGTTATACAAGTTGGTCAACAAACAGTATTGTTTGAAAATAACAAGACATGGGTTGACATTAAGGGGCTAAGGTACGTTACATGGAGTTTATTAGGTAGTACTTAGTTTTTATCTTAAACTGGTTGAGAGAGGTACAGCCTTTGACGTGATTGGGAAGGCCATTCCACATTCTGGGTACCTTGATTTGCAGAGCATTTCTAGTTCAGTTAAGTCGCACTCTTGGAATATCAAATAGGTATTTGTTTCTAGTGTGGTGCCCATGGGTTCTGTTACAACCTTCCAGGAAGCGTTTAAGGTCAAGACTGGCATTACAGTTCAGAGTTTTAAATATATAGAGTACACTTGAGAGGATGTGCAGTAACTTAATATCTAACATTCAGAGATTTAACTAAGGGTACCGAGTAATGTCTGGAGCCAGAGTTGGATATTGTCCTAATAACAGTTTTGTGTTGAGTAATTAGAGAACGTAGATGATTTTGGGTAGTAGAACCCCAAGCACAAATACCATAATTGAGATAAGGATAGATGAGAGAGTAATAGAGCGTCACCAGGGCAGGGCGAGTTACATAATATCTGATCTTAGAAAGAATGCCAACAGTTTCAGAAACTTTGTTTTTGCTATATTTTGAATGTGCGCTGAAAATTCAGTTTGTTATCGATGAGAACACCAAGGAATTTACCATCTAATTTGTTACTAATTTGGATATTGTTTATTCTTAGATTAATTTGATCTAAGGATTTATTACCAAACGAAATATAGAAGGTTTTGTCAATGTTAAGGGTGAGTTTGTTAGCAGTTAGCCAAAGATGGAAAAGTTGTTGGTGGTTGACAGTGTCAAAAGCTTTATGTAGGTCAACAAATAACCCAACAGGGAAATAATTTTTATCAAGAGCTGCATGTATCAAGTTAATCATACTAATCAGTGAATCGTTAGTGTTCTTTTTTTGGGTCTGAACATCGTCGGCCATGTTTCGTTTCACCTGATGCTTCTGTTTACCTGGCAGCAAATAGGTACTCGGGAGTTAGACACCAGTTGTGTGTTGTATCCTGGGGAAGCTCGCCCTAGGGGGACCCCGGTCGATAACCCTAGCAGGCTTCCTGTCCCCCATCAGAGAAGAGCCAAGACAAATGTTAAAGTGATTAGGCTATTGTACAACTTGATGTTTTTGGAACTATTAATATTAACACATTATTATGATCTAAGGTGACACTGGGGGCCATGGTCTAAGGTGACACTGGGGGCCATGGTCTAAGGTGACACTGGGGGCCATGGTCTAAGGTGACACTGGGGGCCATGGTCTAAGGTGACACTGGGGGCCATGGTCTAAGGTGACACTGGAGGCCATGATCTAAGGTGACACTGGGGGCCATGATCTAAGGTGACACTGGAGGCCATGATCTAAGGTGACACTGGGGGCCATGATCTAAGGTGACACTGGGGGCCATGATCTAAGGTGACACTGGGGGCCATGGTCTAAGGTGACACTGGAGGCCATGGTCTAAGGTGACACTGGGGGCCATGATCTAAGGTGACACTGGAGGCCATGGTCTAAGGTGGCACTGGGGGCCATGATCTAAGGTGACACTGGGGGCCATGGTCTAAGGTGACACTGGGGCCCCATGATCTAAGGTGACACTGGGGGCCATGGTCTAAGGTGACACTGGGGGCCATGGTCTAAGGTGACACTGGGGCCCCATGATCTAAGGTGACACTGGGGCCCATGATCTAAGGTGACACTGGGGGCCATGGTCTAAGGTGACACTGGGGCCCATGATCTAAGGTGATACTGTGGCCTATGATCTAAGGTGACACTGGGGGCCATGATCTAAGGTGACATTGGGGGCCCATGAACTAAGGTGACACTGAGGCCATGATCTAAGGTGACACTGGGGGGCCATGATCTAAGATGACACTGGGGGCCATGATCTAAGATGACACTGTGGGCCATGATCTAAGGTGACACTGGGGGCCATGATCTAAGATGACACTGGGGGCCATGATCTAAGATGACACTGGGGGCCATGATCTAAGATGACACTAGGGGCCATGATCTAAGATGACACTGGGGGCCATGATCTAAGGTGACACTGGGGGCCATGATCTAAGGTGACACTGGGGGCCATGATCTAAGGTGACACTGGGGGCCATGATCTAAGGTGACACTGTGGCCCATGATCTAAGGTGACACTGGGGGCCATGATCTAAGATGACACTAGGGGCCATGATCTAAGATGACACTGGGGGCCATGATCTAAGATGACACTGGGGGCCATGATCTAAGATGACACTGGGGCCATGATCTAAGATGACACTGGGGGCCATGATCTAAGGTGACACTGGGGGCCATGATCTAAGGTGACACTGGGGGCCATGATCTAAGGTGACACTGGGGGCCATGATCTAAGGTGACACTGTGGCCCATGATCTAAGGTGACACTGGGGGCCATGATCTAAGATGACACTGGGGGCCATGCTCTAAGATGACACTAGGGGCCATGATCTAAGATGACACTAGGGGCCATGATCTAAGATGACACTGGGGGCCATGATCTAAGATGACACTGGGGGCCCATGATCTAAGGTGACACTGGGGACCATGATCTAAGATGACACAGGGGGCCATGATCTAAGATGACACTGGGGGGCCATGATCTAAGATGACACTGGGGGCCCATGATCTAAGGTGACACTGAGGGCCATGATCTAAGATGACACTGTGGCCCATAATCTAAGGTAACACTGGGGGCCATGATCTAAGATGACACTGGGGCCCCATGATCTAAGATGACACTGTGGCCCATAATCTAAGATGACACTGGGGGCCATGATCTAAGGTGACACATGGGGCCATGGTCTAAGATGACACTGGGGGCCATGATCTAAGATGACACTGGGGGCCATGATCTAAGATGACTCTGGGGACCATGATCTAAGATGACTCTGGGGGCCATGATCTAAGATGACACTGTGGCCCATGATCTAAGATGACACTGTGGCCCATAATCTAAGATGACACTGGGGGCCATGATCTAAGGTGACACATGGGGCCATGGTCTAAGATGTCACTGGGGGCCATGATCTAAGATGACACTGGGGGCCATGATCTAAGATGACTCTGGGGGCCATGATCTAAGATCACTCTGGGGGCCATGATCTAAGATGACACTGTGGCCCATGATCTAAGATGACACTGGGGCCCCATGATCTAAGATGACACTGTGGCCCATAATCTAAGATGACACTGGGGGCCATGATCTAAGGTGACACATGAGGCCATGGTCTAAGATGACACTGGGGGCCATGATCTAAGATGACACTGGGAGCCATGATCTAAGATAACACTGGGGCCCATGATCTAAGATGACACTGGGGGCCCATGATCTAAGGTGACACTGGGGGCCATGATCTAAGATGACACTGTGGCCCATAATCTAAGGTAACACTGGGGGCCATGATCTAAGGTGACACATGGGGCCATGGTCTAAGATGACACTGGGGGCCATGATCTAAGAATATATGACTCTGGGGGCCATGATCTAAGATGACTCTGGGGGCCATGATCTAAGATGACACTGTGGCCCATGTTCTAAGATGACACTGGGGCCCCATGATCTAAGGTGACACTGGGGGCCATGGTCTAAGGTGACACTGGGGGCCATGATCTAAGATGACACTGGGGGCCATGATCTAAGATGACACTGGGGGCCATTCTCTAAGATGACACTGGGGGCCATGATCTAAGGTGACACTGGAGGAGTTGTACTGCAACCTTTTATAAATACTTGGAGAAGAACTGGCGAACGTTCACAATGACTAGTGTAACGCAACCGACCTTTTTACATCCAAAGTTCCGTGACGCCTGAAAATACTCTCGTAAATAAAGCAAGAGACTTACACTTGCCATTTCTAAGCCAGGATGGAATATTGACATCGAAAAGTCGAGACAAAAGTTGTTCACAGTTGCAGCAGGTGGTGTTTCCTGGCGGGGGTCGTGGCTGGTTCTGGCTGAGGTTGGCGAGGACGCCACATTATAAGGGGTCAGGATGGGGCCGGGCCAGGATGTGTCACAGCGTCTCCACTGTGTGACACTCACTCACTTAGCTAAGTTGCCTTGGCTGCCCTTGACACACACACACACATCACTTGTGGAATATTGTAAGGGGAACATTTTCCTTCTGGCTAAAACCGATTATTATTTCACCTGTCCCGTCCCCTGGTTCCACCTGTCCCGTCCCCTGGTTCCACCTGTCCCGTCCCCTGGTTCCACCTGTCCCGTCCCCTGGTTCCACCTGTCCCGTCCCCTGGTTCCACCTGTCCCGTCCCCTGGTTCCACCTGTACCGTCCCCTGGTTCCACCTGTCCCGTCCCCTGGTTCCACCTGTCCCGTCCCCTGGTTCCACCTGTCCCGTCCCCTGGTTCCACCTGTCCCGTCCCCTGGTTCCACCTGTCCCGTCCCCTGGTTCCACCTGTCCCGTCCCCTGGTTCCACCTGTCCCGTCCCCTGGTTCCACCTGTCCCGTCCCCTGGTTCCACCTGTCCCGTCCCCTGGTTCCACCTGTCCCGTCCCCTGGTTCCACCTGTCCCGTCCCCTGGTTCCACCTGTCCCGTCCCCTGGTTCCACCTGTCCCGTCCCCTGGTTCCATCTGTCCCGTCCCCTGGTTCCACCTGTCCCGTCCCCTGGTTCCACCTGTCCCGTCCCCTGGTTCCACCTGTCCCGTCTCCTGGTTCCACCTGTCCCGTCCCCTGGTTCCACCTGTCCCGTCCCCTGGTTCCATCTGTCCCGTCCCCTGGTTCCATCTGTCCCGTCCCTAGCCCCACTTGTGTTTTTACCTGAATAAACACACACACCATCGCTGCGCCTCCACTATATATCGATCAGGATATAACAAACACGATAGCAACGGAAGCCTCAGGTGCGAGACCGACCTGTGAGGATAACACAAAATACAGTACATTAATTTTTTTGTGAACTGCGCTGAAAAGATCAACAAGTTTGCTAAACTAAATATCAACTGAGGTTAGGAAGCCCTGAGAGCCACTCGCCATAGGACTTGTTATCAAAGGGAGCACTTGAGTGTTAAAATACGTAGCCTTCAGTAACTATCACTCAAGCAGCACGCCGGCGAGACTAATAAGGAGAAGAACGACTTATTTCCAGCACGAACGTTTAGATATGTAATTACATGGTAGGGAGTCAGGTGTTTCTCCACCGACTGGAAGTGACGTCAGGTATTTATGTCGGAAATCTCCATACACTGTTGTTGGAAAATATGTAACGGATATATCCAGCATACTCACACGTCTTGTTAAATGCTCTGGTGCCGGGATATTAACAAACCAACATCTTATGAATAACATTAATGCATTACACAGAGAAATCACATTAACGTGATATATCAAAGAAATCCACAGGAGCCTTGATGGGGGGATTCGAACCTGTGCACTCCTGTGACTAGAGCGAGTCTGGGGAACACTCGGCGCACAAGTTCGAGCCCTCATCATGTGGATTTGTTCATTAACACATTAGTCATGATACAATGACATGTTCTCATCAGTCATTGTATCATGACATGATACCAACCCATCCACTAAAAGTGATATGTATTGTGCCTGTGGATGTAATGTACAACATATGTACTTTTGCACATAAAAGCCCACTTTTTTACTAATGGTACACTAAAGGAAAAACAATTTACAACAGTCAAAGCCATCATCCTAATCTAGGCCTAAAAATGCAAGCCTAGGTCTAATATATGCAATCATAGGCCTAATTAAGAATATGCATTATACTATGCCAAAGAAAGGCTAGAATTGATTGCTGTCTGCTTTATCGAGGCCCCTTACAAATGTGGACAATCAGGGTCAGGTTAGGCAGTGGCGGGTGTGGCCAGCAGTTGGCTAACACGTGGTCAACACTGGCGGGGCCTCGAGGAGCCCCACACGCCTCCCGTCCTCCACCAATGGTATTCCAGTACGAGACAGACGACAGAGTCGTCTCCGCCTGTCTCTCCAGACAGAGAGAGACAGAAATAATGGGAGGAAAGGAATATTTTTGGAATAGGCACCTTATAACAACTACTGTGGCAAGAGACATGGCAGGAAATGCAGACCAGACCCCAGTGTGAAGTAGAAATGCTAGAGAACGCTGTGTGAACACCAGAGGTCCAAGCAACTACAACCTACTCCCACCACCAAATATCAAAGAGTGCCAGATCAAAAGTGGATGTTTTCAAGTGTAAATATAGCAAATTTCCACAGGAGGTGCTGGATCAGCCGGGTTGTAATGATTATGAGTCTGCACGCCGTTCCAAGCAACAGCCTAATTGATCGAGTTATCACACGACAAGTCTGGCAAGCATGCAGTGTTCAACAGGTTGCAACACACAAGGATGGGGGGAGAGGGGGCATGACTATGGACATAACGCAAGGCACAGTTCCTCCCCCAAACTGGAGCCCCAGTTACAACAATGGAACTGTATCAAAGAAACCTGGGGCACTAGAACACAACCCCTGGAGCACTAGAACACAACCCCTGGAGCACAACCATACACGAACCGGAGCACAACAAGTCTCACCTCCGGAGCCCGACCAGAAGCGTACAGATGAGAACGTAGTTGAAAAAATGAGGACAGACAAAAGGTTGGAAAGGACTACCTATTTATTTATTTATTTATTTATTTATATATATACAAGAAGGTACATTGGGATTGTGAGGATACATAGCATAGTAATTACATTCTTGTAAAGCCACTAGTACGCGCAGCGTTTCGGGCAGGTCCTTAATCTAAGAAACTTATAAGTAGGTAAATATTTGCAAAACCTATAGGACCTAGGCCCTAAGCCAATAGCTGACTTTCCACAAATTGCAACATAATGCAATCCACAACAATTGTGTAACTCCCAAGTGCCTATTTTACTGCTTGGTAAACAGAGGCATCAGGTAAAATGAAACGTGCCCAACCGTTTCTATCCTGCCCGGGGAATGAACGCGGGACCGTCGGTTATAATCCGAGAACGTAGACTACTCTGCTACAGGTTCCTACTAAATATAGGAATACATGGTAAATAAAGTAGGTTTCAGGACCATTTAAGTGGCAGCTGTGAGCCTGTTGTCGGTTAGTACCAGGAGACACCTGGAGGAGAACAACTGTTGTGGGTTAGTACCAGGAGACACCTGGAGGAGAACAACTGTTGTGGGTTAGTACCAGGAGACACCTGGAGGAGAACAACTGTTGTGGGTTAGTACCAGGAGACACCTGGAGGAGAACAACTGTTGTGGGTTAGTACCAGGAGACACCTGGAGGAGAACAACTGTTGTGGGTTAGTACCAGGAGACACCTGGAGGAGAACAACTTCTTGTTAGCAAGTTGCTCAACTATTGCAGTGAAAAAAAATATGTACATTGGACTTCCCTTGGTCACTAACCTTCGTTTTTGTTAGCTATTAACTTTATGAAATAATATTACCTTACATGTGAGAAAAAGCTGATGTTGAATGCGTAGTGGGTTAACATTGACGCATGCCTCGTTGGGTTGGGCCGCCGCCTGGACGAGCCTGGCATGAGGACAGGCACTTCAACCCGTCCTCTTATATATCACTTTGCTCACTGAGCATTTCAGTGCTCTCACTGAGCATATTTCCCGAACAAACGTAGACATCTTTAAGAGAAAACTAGACAGTTTTCTTCAAGAAGTGCCGGACCAACCGGACTGTAGTGGATATGTGGGCCTGCGGGCCGCTCCAAGCAGCAGCCTGTTGGACCAAGCTCTCAAGTACAGCCTGGCCTCGGGCCGGGCTTGGGCAGTAGAAGAACTCCCTGAACCCCTATCCAGGTACAACTCTTTTTTTTTTTTTGAGATATATACAAGAGTTGTTACATTCATTGTACAGCCACTAATACGCGTAGCGTTTCGGGCAGGTCCCTGGAATACGATCCCCTGCCGCGAAGAATCGTTTTTTCATCCAAGTACACATTTTACTGTTGTGTTAAACAGAGGCTACAGTTAAGGAATTGCGCCCAGTAAATCCTCCCCGGCCAGGATACGAACCCATGACATAGCGCTCGCGGAACGCCAGGCGAGTGTCTTACCACTACACCACGGATACTGTCCAAAAACCTAACCCAATTACGCTGCAATGCGCTAATTATACATAGAATATAGAATATTAATTTATATACGAGAAAATATTTTTAATACACAGTACATTAAAGTTAGTAATAAATGCGTCCTAGAGGGTAGGGGGGTGGGGAGTTGACAGCCGCGTTAACGAGCCTAGTCTGAGGACGAACTGGTTTAAAAATCATCTGGGAAAGTAACCCATATCCTACCTATATAATGTTGGTAAATCATGATCCTCAAAATCTTGCACAATATCCGAGGGAGAGGACAGACTAGCATGAGTGGTATACGAACATTTGAATACTACAGAACCCGGATGCAAACAATACGGAAATAATGACCCTCTGAGACATTACAAAAACGGCTTCAATGTCTTAATAGTGAACAAATGTATAATGCAAAAGCATTGTAGGTGGAGGTAGACTGTATACTTGCGTGAGCACCCCCAACTGCTCAGAAATATTGAAACAATGATGAACCTTACCTTTAGCGCGAGCGACGTGATTCACACCGCTGCTTCCTGACGACTGCTGGGGTACTTGTCAATGAGCCGTAAGCGACCCAGAGACCCACTGCCTAAAATTATTTTAACACCATATAGAAATTCTTTGGTTTTTATTGGATGATCCATAGATGTGTGACTTTTCCTTGCTATGATAGCACGATCATAGATGGAATTACTAGTGTCGATTTCACTTTGTTTCAAATCTACAAGGTTTTGTTGAAATTCTTTGTGTAGTTATTGTTCTAAGACTGCTTATAGACAATCCAAGGTTATACTCAATTTGTCCTTTAAAGGCAGATTCTTTGGCTAATTCATCAGCTCTTTCATGCACCCGGAGGCCAGCATGAGATGGAATCCACATGAAATGGACTCTGTTACCATCTTTAATAATTTTGTTGTATTTGTGTCTAGCTTCAGACACGAGCATGTTACAGTTATATTTTAAAAGAGTTGATAGCAATTAAGGATGATAAAGAGTCACTTTCAATTAATGTATCAAGTTTGGGGACTTGTACACATTTCAGTGCAAAAAGCAAAACAAATAGTTCGGTCTAAAGGATAGAGGCTCAGTTGTTTATACGGACTTCCCACTCAAAATATAAGCCATCACCCATGGTGAGGACAACTGCACTTCCAGCTGCACCCGTGGGGCGGTGTAGGGAACCATCAGTGTATATGGTAAGAAAGAGAGAATGCTCTGTGGATAGAGCATCAATATGGCATAAGGCGTTGAGCTTTGCCTCAAGACGAAGCTTGGGCTGATCTCTAATTTGCTTTTTGGGTGGAAAGAGAAGGATTAATATTGGAAAGGGGTTAATCTTCCACGGTACAGGAAAGTGCCGATGTTGTCTCTTCTGGTACAAATTATAAATCTGATTGGCTGAAAATGATTTTCTTATTGATATATCACAACTCGGTTTGTGTGCACTGCTTCACTTTGTGTGCACTGCCTCACTTTGTGTGCACTGCCTCACTTTGTGTGCACTGCCTCACTTTGTGTGCACTGCCTCACTTTGTGTGCACTGCTTCACTTTGTGTGCACTGCTTCACTTTGTGTGCATTGCCTTACTTTGTGTGCACTGCCTCACTTTGTGTGCACTGCCTCACTTTGTGTGCACTGCCTCACTTTGTGTGCACTGCCTCACTTTGTG
This sequence comes from Procambarus clarkii, assembly GCF_040958095.1. NCBI lineage: Eukaryota > Metazoa > Arthropoda > Malacostraca > Decapoda > Cambaridae > Procambarus > Procambarus clarkii. Next base: position 7,513,945 of record NC_091173.1, read on the forward strand.
TGCACTGCCTCACTTTGTGTGCACTGCCTCACTTTGTGTGCACTGCCTCACTTTGTGTGCACTGCCTCACTGTGTGTGCACTGCCTCACTTTGTGTGCACTGCCTCACTTTGTGTGCACTGCCTCACTTTGTGTGCACTGCCTCACTTTGTGTGCACTGCCTCACTTTGTGTGCACTGCCTCACTTTGTGTGCACTGCCTCACTTTGTGTGCACTGCTTCACTTTGTGTGCACTGCCTCAGTGTGTGTGTGCACCGCCTCACTCTGTGTGCACTGCCTCAGTTTATACCCAAAAATGTAATATTTGTAAAGTTATCCATACTATTCAAACTAGTTTTTTATAAACGCCTCGCGCCTTTTCAAAGAAAACACTCGGTGCCAAAGAGCAATCTCGCTGCATGACTGAGGCCATATATAGATAAAGGCCGAAGCTCCTTTCTATTGACTTTGATTCCCTTTCGGACACCCACTGCGTAGATATTGAATTTAAATTAAAAACTTTTAAAAACAAAGTGACCAATACCATCTGGCTCTCAAACATAAAAAACATATATCTTTACCAGCAGCTATAGGGCTCTCGAGCTGTGTGATATGCCACCACTAACAAGCTGTTCGATATGTGTGTTGGTTAGTTTAGTTCCTTTATTATGCACCCCATACCCATCTTGTGGGCGGTAGAGGAAAGGCGGTGACAGTCACAGGGTGGCGGTGACAGTTTTGAAGATTATTAATAGGTACATTGTAGCAAAAATTAGGTTCAACATAACAACTGTGATAGAAGTTGATGACAGTGATTACAATGGTGAAGTTGCATGTTCTAGGCACTAATACAAGGGAAGAGGGCACCACAAGGTACAGTAGGTAGGACACTATGAAGATGAAATTAGCTTTAACTCTTAATTATTGTCCATCTTCTTGAACGGAAAACGTAAGAGAGATGAGAAAGAGAGAGCCAGCGATGAGAGAGAAACGATAAGTGAAAGAGAGAGGAGAGACTTAGCTTTGTGAAGAACTGTAACACCGTTTTTTATATTATGAATCAAAAGGGATTTTGGTTAAACGTTTACACAGATTTGGTTCTATCTGTATTTCCTCTCTCTCTGTGTCTTTATCCCTCCTTTATCTCTGTACCACGCCCTGCCTGGTCTTTCTCTCACTGGGCACAATGCCCATACCTGTCTAGGGGCACCGGTTCGTGCCCCTCAGGTGGCGGGGGTCGCCACGCCCACTCACATTTACATTTATTTAGTCTTTTCTACATCCTCTTACTTGTAAACCTGCTCGCTTTCCCCCACTATCTCCTTCCCATTCTCATTCCCCATGTTCTTACGCTTCCCCTTATTGTATACCTCCCGCTCCGTCCTCCTTCCCAGCTTTTCCATTCACTCTCCCCAATTATCTTATGTCGTCCCCTTCCCTTCTCATATTCTCCTACCATTCTCCTCTTCCTCTAACGTCTATTCTTCTGCTTCCCCCTTTCCTCCTCGGCCAGAATATATTCAGTTTTATTTCACCAACAGTGAGCAGCTAAAAATAAAAAAAATAATAAAAAATAGTGACTATAACAGCAGCAAAAAGATGGTGTCGAAACTGTTCAAAGACCAGACGCGAAGCTGTCTATAGTGTTGCCTGAAATATTATATTTTTCCCAATTTTTTCTTATGGGATGATAAAGCTTTCCATTACATTATACATGATTTGATTTATTTTAAATTTGAGTCAAAACTAACATATAAATTTGACAAACTTATCCTAACCTAACCTAACCTACCATAAATAAGTCAGTAATTCATGTGTTCCTATTATAATATATTAATATTTGTTAGGAAAGAACCAACGTTAAAAGAAATATTTGAAACTACTAAAATCTCTGCCACGTAAATTGGGCCGTGATTACTAGGCCTAGTACTGTAATTCTGGCTATCAGGTACGACATTTAATATATATATATATATATATATATATATATATATATATATATATATATATATATATATATATATATATATATATATATGCGAACAAGCCTGAATGGTCCGCAGGACAATATGCAACTGAAAACAAATATATATATATATATTTGCCATGTTATATATATATATATATATATATATATATATATATATATATATATATATATATATATATATATATATATATATATATATACTATATGTGTGTGCGTGTGTGTTTGGTGATTTTTACTTTATTTAAGCATCTTATTTTTGTTTACAGTTTAGGTATAATTAACCATCTGAGATTGGGGATACTGGCAGCAGGTTGTCACTACCGGGAAGAGGTCAAGGGTCAGGTGAGGCCACCAATGAGCGAGCACCTCTTGTCAAGCCATTAGTGAAGTGTACTTTAGGTCAAAGGTCAGGTCATGCCAACAATGGGCGCGTATTTCAAATGAATGTCAATTTGAATTATATATTTTTTAATTACGATTATGAAATTTTGGAGTTCTATGTAATCTGTTTCTTAAGTTTATATATAAATCTTAATAATATTTAAGGTTTAAAACAGCGATCTGTTTTAAGTACTCTAATTATTATTTTTATATTTCTTTGTTTCTATCTTGTGTATGTCGTTTAATAAACAAATAATTTCCAAAGCAAGGACACACACACACACACACACACATACTCAGTTGATTGAGTGTATCAGTGATTGACTGTCAATCAACATCAATTGATTGACAGTTGAGAGGCGGGACCAAAAAGCAGAGCTCAACCCCCGCAAGCACAACTAGATGAATACACATCGTGCCAGCAAGGCGGACAGCCCGCCGGCTTTCATAAATCATAAAATATATTCCCAGATCCAAACATTTCCCTTCGCCTGTGCCTCTCCATCCTCCTTACTCCCCCCCCCCTAAAAAAAACCACCGTCCCCCCCCCCCCACCCTCCCCCACTAAACCCCCTCCCTCGTTGCTCAGGTCCTCAACAACTGCTATATCCGCTCCGAGGAACTTCCCCTTCCTCCTTTGATGTCTTCCGCCGAGGGAGGGAACCATCAAGACGACGGGTGGTGGGAGGGAGGGGCAGGGATGGAAAGAGGGATGGAAGGAGGGAGAGGAAGGGGAGGGAGGGAGGGAGGGAGGGAGGGAGGGAGGGAGGGAAGGAGATTGGGAGAGAAGGCACGCGGGAGAAGAGGCATGGAAGAAGGGTTAGAGGGGGGGAAGGGATGGAAGGAGGGAGGGAGGGAGAGAGGGAGGGGAAGATCAGGGGGAGAGTATTATCGTCCACAGTTGGCTCTGTTATCTGTGGGCTAAGCAAACATTTGTCACAAAATCTAAGTAGTTCTCGGACCTCTGATTGATTATTTCCAGGTTGATTTCCTGATATAATATTGTTTGATATTCTTCATCTTAAACTGCCTAGCTTGAAGTGGGAGACAATGTTTGGCTCTTGGGGTTTCTTGATAACTGAAGCAATTTTACATTTTGTTTCTGTTCTGTCAATTCCTCAACCGTTACACCTGACAGCTTGCATATTAGAATAGTATCGAGGTTCATGTTCTCTATTTTGATTCCAAGTATCTCTACCTACATTATATGTAAACTTTAATATACAAACCAACTTCTGCATTTTTATCTATTTACTCTATCACATTTATGTATATTATATTTTAGGATCCAGATTTCAGTGTCCTATGTTGTCTCCAGTATGGTTTTCTGTTAAGGCTCTAAATATTAAATTCGACTCTATTAGGAAGATATTCATGAACGTAAGTTGACCAGACCACACACTAGAAGGTGAAGGAACGACGACGTTTCGGTCCGTCCTGGACCATTCTCAAGTCGATTAAGTCGACCATTCTCAATCGACTTGAGAATCGTCCAGGACGGACCGAAACGTCGTCGTCCCTTCACCTTCTAGTGTGTATGGTCTGGTCAACATACTTCAGCCACGTTATTGTGACTCATCGCCTGCTCATGAACGTAACTTTGTTTCTCGATTTAGACTTTAGGCCTTGTTGGCAAATATAAGACTGTCATATACTATTTGTCGCTTCTGGTATGTTTTGTGAGTTGTTTTCCATCTCCTTCATGACCCAGGACGTGCTGTAGTTTTGGCTGTGATTCGTTTAGTGCTGGGAGTAGTGGTGTGTTGTGAAGATGAGTGTTTCTGTGGTAGTAGGAGTGTAGGAGGTGTGTGTGTGCTTGATGAACACTTGCAGTCCAGTCTCGTGTGTTTCTCTCTCTTCCCATCCATAGTCTTGCAGTGTTTCTGGCTGCCTCTAAACAACTTTCGGAATGTTCACATTCCTTCATCTTAGCGTCTAAAACACTCTGTTCCGTGCAGTTTTTTAATTTTAATATTTTACGTCTTGTATTTACAACTTTCCCTCTTGGAGTCATCAATGTTTTCTGGCATAATTTCAGTATTTTATTTATACTTTCTGTCCCCTCTTTGGCCCTCTTTGTTATTATAGTTTGGACCTTCATTATTGCTCTGGTTATTGTGTTCTTCGACACTTTATTTTTCCCACACTTATTGTGGCTCTCTAAGCTGCCACTTACTGCGGGTTCATCGCTTCCCAACATTATTTTTTTTTCACACTGTAGTGTAGTTGATTTCGTTCACGGTTCACGATCTTGGATCCCGGGTTCGATTCCTGGGCGGGACAGGAATAGTTGAGCACATTCGCTTTCACCTAATGCACCTATTCGCTTTCACCTAATGCATCTGTTCGCCTAGCAGTAAATAAATATGTCGAAGATAGGCAAGTGTTGTCTAGGTTGTATCCTGGGGAGGGTCAGTAGTTGAACCTTTGGCGGGGGGGGGGGGACCTCGATATAACGTAATTATATACCTCGTAATTTACACCAAGAGACGCCCCACTCCCACAGCTGGGGGCCCAAGAGCTTGGATCTACTCGAGGGCATCCCTCTCTCTCCCATATACAAAAAAGTATCTGCAAAGATGAACAGCAAAACATGTCCATAAGCCTGAGAGTATAAAGACACATGCTGTAAAACACTCCCCCATGGACACCCACATGTGTTTACACATGTGGGTTGTGGGCTCCATCACACCATCATGTGGGCACAGTGTGGGCTCTATCCACCAGGCCTGGTGGATAGCGCGCAGGACTCGTAATTCTGTGGCGCGGGTTCGAGTCCCGCACCAGGCAGAAACAAATGGACAAAGTTTCTTTCACCCTGAATAACCCTGTTACCTAGCAGTAAATTGGTACCTGGAAGTTAGTCAGCTGTCACGGGCTGCTTCCTGGGGTGTGTGTGTATGGTGTGGGGGAAAAAAAAGTAGTTAGTAAACAGTTGATTGACAGTTGAGAGGAGGATCGAAAGAGCAAAGCTCAACCCCCGCAAACACAACTAGGTGAGTACACAGGAGAAGAAGCTTACACTCAGGAGACACCTTGCAAGATAACAAGCCTAACGTAGCTACCAAACACATGCATGGTGTCAGCAAAGGCTGACAGCCCGCCTGTGCTCATTACTCTCAATCTATTACATATTTCTAAATTTCCTTCTCCTGTACCTCTCCATCACATTTACTTCCCAAACTACAGTAGGGAGGGGGAAAAGAGAAGGAGAAAGGGAGGTAGGGAAGGAGGGAGGGGGATAAGTGAGGGTGGTTGTATGGAAGGCAGAACCGGGAGGGGTGGAGTAAGGGAGAGAGGGTGTGAAAGGGATGATGGGAAGGATGGAGCTGCCACCTGCCTACACTGACAACGACTCGCCTCAAGGCCCAACAGACGCCGCTCTCTGGCCCAGGTCATCCTCGACACTGAGAGGCACTTGAGGGGATTTTGATGGAGCAGAGATGGCTGAGGCCCCGGCCTCTCCCCGAGCCGTGTAGCTAATATTACCAGCGTGATGTTAGCCTGTGTTTACCAGGACCTGCAGGAGCAGGTACGAGGGTCGAGCCTCACACTCTTCTACTGATGAGTCGTCATAAAACTCCTTAACGACACAGCGATGAGTTACGACCCGAGAAAAGTGGCTAATGTTCCCCTCTTAACATTTAATATTTGCCAATATCACAGCAAATTATGCTTTTAATAACATAATTAAGACTAGTAATACCTCTATTTAATTGGCTTTTCTAGGCCTATTTTTAACTATGTTAAATTAACACAAAAATGCATAATAATATATAAGTTGATAAATATGTCTGTAAGTAATCGGATTTGCATAACGTAACATTAAGAAAATATATAATAATAATCTGAGAGAGAATGCTCGTAAAATGAAATTCCAGACCTTTTATACCATGAATAAAAACAGTTGAAACAACGTGCCATAAAATAAAATAATATAATGTCCAGAGCACTATCCCAAAATCATTCCAGTCAGACAAATTGTTCTCATAATATTCAGCAAAAACAGGTCAAGTGCTCTTTCCATTTAAACTATTAGAGGAGAAAATAAAACAAAGACAAAAACCTCACAACTGATGCGTATAATGATCATTGTCACAATATAATGACTACTAATAGTAGTAGTGACGCAAACAAAAGCAATACTAAACATTAAATAATTCACAACAATGAAACAACTTGCGCTTAACCAGCTTCTGTATTACATTAAAGCAACAGTCCACACACACAGCCCCCCCCCCCATGTATAGCGGGTCGTCCTTACTGCGACCCTCACTAACTCATCCTCGGGCTATGCTTCATCACCAGGAAATCTTGTATGTCACAATCATGTCTCCTCTATTCCGTCTCTCGTCAAGTGTTGTAAGATCCAGCTCAGTCTCTCCTCATAGTTTAACCCTCTCAGGTACGGACCACGAGGTTCACATCAAGACTTCTTTTTTAGCTCTGCTATATTTTCCTCAATGTGTTCTGAAGGCCCCTCCCAAGCCTCTTAAGTATTGTTCTTATATTCCACAGTTCTGGACATGTTGATGTTGTTCTAGTTACGTGAGTGTCCGGTGCTAGACTATATGGTTATGTCAGCTCACACGTCTTCCTCTTGTGCTGTTACATGTACTCGTCTTCCTTTCATCTCGTATTGTTCAACAGGTCTTCTTGCTATGTCCCAAATTCTCATTCGCTTGCATAAACCTGGAGTGTCGTGTAGCCTCCGACCACCAGAGGTCTCTCATCTCTCACAACAATGTTTCTTCCCAGAGAGGTAGTCTCAGTCTGATCTAATTGAGTACGTTAGCCTCAATGTGAGTACACTGAGGACTACGTTTGTCCAGCTTGATTCTTAAGTTATATAAAAGTTTGCATGGATATGCATCAGAGAGAGAGAGAGAGAGAAGAGAGAGAGAGAGAGAGAGAGAGAGAGAGAGAGAGAGAGAGAGAGAGAGAGAGAGAGAGAGAGAGAGAGAGAGAGAGAGAGAGAGACAGAGACAGAGACAGAGACAGAGAGAGACAGAGAGAGAGAGAGAGAGAGACAGAGAGAGAGAGAGAGAGAGAGAGAGAGAGAGAGAGAGAGAGAGAGAGAGAGAGAGAGAGAGAGAGAGAGAGAGAGAGAGAGAGAGAGAGAGAGAGAGAGTGTTCTCACCTAGTTGTACTCACCTAGTTAAGCTTCGGGGTTGAGCTTCGGCTTTCTGGTCCCGCCTCTCAACCGCCAATCAACTGGTGTACAGGTTCCTGAGCCTATTGGGCTCTATCATATCTACACTTGAAGCTGTGTATGGAGTCAGCCTCCACCACAGCACTTCCTAATGCATTCTATTTGTCTATTACTCTGACACTAAACAAATTCTTTATAATGAATTTATGGCTCATTTGGGCACTCATTTTCCACCTGTGTCCCCTTGTGTTAAATAAACTGTCTTTGTCTACCTCAATTAATTCCTTTGAGAATCTTGTATGTGGTGATCATGTCCCCTAACTCTGCCTGTCTTCCAGCGGCGTGAGGTTTATTTTCCTGTAGTCTCTCCTCATAGCTCATACCCCTCAGTTCGGGCACTAGTCTGGTGGCAAACCTTTGAACCTTTTCCAGTTTAGTCTTATGCTTGACTAGATATGGACTCCATGCTGGAGCCTGCATACTCCAGGATTGGTCTGACATATGCGATATATAATTTTTGAAAGATTCCTTACACAAGTTTCTAAATGCCGTTCTTATGTTAGCCTAACCTGGCATATGCTGCTGATGTTATCCTCTTGATATGAGATTCAGGGGACAAGTCTGGCGTGATATCAACTCCATGTCTTTCTCTCTCTCTGACTCTTGAAGAATTTAATCTCGCAAATGATACCTTGTATCTGGCCTCCTGCTTCCTACACTTATCTTCATTACATTACATTTGCTGGGGGTTAAACTCTAACAACCATTTGTTCGACCATTCCTTCAGTTTGTTCCGGGTCTTGAAGCCTTCAAGCAGTCCTCCTCTGTCTTAATCCTTCTCATAATTTTGGCATCGTCAGCAAACATTGAGAGGAATGAGTCTATACCCTCTGGGAGATCATTTACGTATATCAGAAACAGGATAGGTCCGAGTACAGAGCCCCGAGGGAGTCCACTGGTGACCCCACGCCAATCTGAGGTCTCATTCCTCACTGTAACTCTCTGCTTCCTATTGCTTAGGTACTCCCTTATCCACTGGAGCGCCCTACCAGTTATTTCTGCCTGTTTCTCCAGCTTATGTACCATTCTCTTATGGGGTACTGTGTCAAAGGCTTTCCGGCAGTTCAAGAAAATACATTACGTCCATCCCTCTTTTTTTTGCCTAATCTTTGTCACCTGGTCGTAGAACTCTATTAAGCCTGTAAGGCAAGATTTACCCTGCCTGAACCCATGTTGATGGATTGTCACGAAGTCCCTTCTTTCCAGATGTGTTACTAGTTTTTTTCTCACGATCTTCTCCATCACCTTGCATGGTATACAAGTTAAGGACACTGGCCTTGTGTGTGTGTGTGTGTGTGTGTGTGTGTGTGTGTGTGTGTGTGTGTGTGTGTGTGTGTGTGCTTATCCAACGATACTCACCTAGTTGTGCCTGCGGGGCTTTAACTTCAGCTCCTGTGCCCCGCCTTCTCAACCATCAACTAACTAGTGAAATGTGAGTGTACTAAACATTAGTAAACATTTAGGTGTAGACACAAATGTTCAAAGCCTTGAAAACAAGGAATTTTAAAGTTCGTTTTTAACTTGCGCAACGAACCAAGTTTTTCTACAGGTGTAATTGCCTTGTTCTGGCCTTCCTCTGGTGACTACATTTTTAACCTAAATTCTTCAAAATATAGAGTGAGGGTCCATTTTGGAAAGGAAAATATTCCACAATATTCAAGAAGAAATTTGGGCCATTGAGACCCCAAAGAAAATGCCAAAACGGCTCTGGGAGTGAAGTCTCATTTTATGTGAATGAATAGCAAAGGGCAAGCGATAACGACTGGGGTTCGAATCCAGGGCAAAGAGGAACGACTTGGTACCATTCCTTCACTATTCCTGTGAACCCAGCAATAATTACAGACCTGGATGTAAAACGATTGAAAGATCGTGTTCTGGGGAAAATAACCTAAGCGGTTCCACTAAACAACCTAAGGATTAAATCCCAATATACATCACGACAGAGAGAACCTGTTTTGTTCAACACGTGGTCGGTCTTCACTCCCCTTCCTTCCTCCACACACACTGTACAACAGGGAGAGTGACCCTCCACACACTGTACCACAACAGGGAGAGTGACCCTCCACACACTGTACAACAACAGGGAGAGTGACCCTCCACACACTGTACAACAACAGGGAGAGTGACCCTCCACACACTGTACAACAACAGGGAGAGTGACCCTCCACACACTGTACAACAACAGGGAGAGTGACCCTCTACACACTGTACCACAACAGGGAGAGTGACCCTCCACACACTGTACAACAACAGGGAGAGTGACCCTCCACACACACTGTACAACAACAGGGAGAGTGACCCTCCACACACTGTACAACAACAGGGAGAGTGACCCTAAACACACTGTACAACAACAGGGAGAGTGACCCTCCACACACTGTACAACAACAGGGAGAGTGACCCTCTACACACTGTACCACAACAGGGAGAGTGACCCTCCACACACTGTACAACAACAGGGAGAGTGACCCTCCACACACACTGTACAACAACAGGGAGAGTGACCCTCCACACACTGTACAACAACAGGGAGAGTGACCCTAAACACACTGTACAACAACAGGGAGAGTGACCCTCCACACACTGTACAACAACAGGGAGAGTGACCCTCCACACACTGTACAACAACAGGGAGAGTGACCCTCCACACACTGTACAACAACAGGGAGAGTGACCCTCCACACACTGTACAACAACAGGGAGAGTGACCCTCTACACACTGTACCACAACAGGGAGAGTGACCCTCCACACACTGTACAACAACAGGGAGAGTGACCCTCCACACACTGTACAACAACAGGGAGAGTGACCCTCCACACACTGTACAACAACAGGGAGAGTGACCCTCCACACACTGTACCACAACAGGGAGAGTGACCCTCCACACACTGTACAACAACAGGGAGAGTGGCCCTCCACACACTGTACAACAACAGAGAGAGTGGCCCTCCACACACTGTACAACAACAGGGAGAGTGACCCTCCACACACTGTACAACAACAGAGAGAGTGGCCCTCCACACACTATACAACAACAGGGAGAGTGACCCTCCACACACTGTACAACAACAGGGAGAGTGACCCTCCACACACTGTACCACAACAGGGAGAGTGACCCTCCACACACTGTACAACAACAGGGAGAGTGACCCTCCACACACTGTACAACAACAGGGAGAGTGGCCCTCCACACACTGTACAACAACAGGGAGAGTGACCCTCCACACACTGTACCACAACAGGGAGAGTGACCCTCCACACACTGTACAACAACAGGGAGAGTGACCCTCCACACACACTGTACAACAACAGGGAGAGTGGCCCTCTACACACTGTACAACAACAGGGAGAGTGACCCTCCACACACACTGTACAACAACAGGGAGAGTGACCCTCCACACACTGTACAACAATAGGGAGAGTGACCCTCCACACACACTGTACAACAACAGGGAGAGTGACCCTCCACACACACTATACAACAACAGGGAGAGTGACCCTCCACACACTGAACAACAACAGGGAGAGTGACCCTCCACACACTGTACAACAACAGGGAGAGTGTCCCTCCACACACACTGTACAACAACAGGGAGAGTGACCCTCCACACACTGTACAATTGAGTCTGACAAACGAAGCTAAATTGTTGACGTTAGGGCAATACGAGATGGTGTGAGGGTGGGGGGGGGAGGGGGTTAATGGGAGGTAGAGATAATGACAAAGAGAGATAGTGGGAGCGAGGGGAAAACGGGAATCAGGAAGAAGGGGGGACATAAAATCAAGTTAGTGAAAAGGGAGATATAGAGAGAGGGAGGGAGAGCTGGATGTACACAATCTCTTCTTAATTCCCTCTTGTTCTCTCGCTCTTTCAACCTCTTTCACCCTCTCTTGCTCTCTTCAGCTTCTCTTTCTTGCTTGTACAACATGTAAGTGATGATCCACACTATTCATCAGTAACGCCAGTGACAAGGTCACAGGAGAAGATTGTAGAGTACTCCCAGAGTACTCTACAATCTACTCTACTACTACAATCTACTCTACTCCCAGAAGACCTAGACAAACCGCATACTTACTTACACTTCTCTCCTTCTGAATCACAATTTTAAATGCCAATTTGATACGAAAAACAATTGGATAGATACACTGCATTGAACCTGTTGAGGATCGAAAGGAAAATGCTCGAAATCTGCAAGCACAACTAGGTGAGTACACACACACACAGGTACAGAGGTGTCCCAGGCAGGGACCAACAGGTACAGAGGTGTCCCAGGCAGGGACCAACAGGTACAGAGGTGTCCCAGGCAGAGGCCAACAGGTACAGAGGTGTCCCAGGCAGGGACCAACAGGTACAGAGGTGTCCCAGGCAGGGACCAACAGGTACAGAGGTGCCCCAGGCAGGGGCCAACAGGTACAGAGGTGTCCCAGGCAGGGACCAACAGGTACAGAGGTGCCCCAGGCAGGGGCCAACAGGTACAGAGGTGTCCCAGGCAGGGACCAACAGGTACAGAGGTGTCCCAGGCAGGGACCAACAGGTACAGAGGTGTCCCAGGCAGGGACCAACAGGTACAGAGGTGCCCAGGCAGGGACCGCGACACCACGCACACTGACGCTCGAGTCAGTCCTCGAGTGACTACAAAGGGACAGAAAAAACACACAACAAACACAGGATATGGCGTAGGAAATAGAGGAGAGACAGGACAGGCGAATAATGAGGAGGTTCAGAAAAATGTGGAAAGGGGGAGACAAGAGCAAACAGCACGGAAAAGGATGCAAAGGTGAGGAAGAGAGTATGAGGGAAGGGGAGGATGAGAGAGAGAGAGAGAGAGAGAGAGAGAGAGAGAGAGAGAGAGAGAGAGAGAGAGAGAGAGAGAGAGAGAGAGAGAGAGAGAGAGAGAGAGAGAGAGAGAGAGAGAGAGAGAGAGAGAGAGCGTGACCCCTAGCCCCCACCCCTAAGGGGCAGCTGGACACTAGGGGGGGTTAATTATGTACAGTGAACCTTTCGAATGGCAGTTAACAGTGGACTCGACCCCTTTTTATCTGCGTTTGTGAATAGATCAACGAGGCTGTGTTAGGGGGGGGGGGACGTGCGCCCCCCCGCCATGCACCACCTGCTCTCTTCCTCCCCCCCCCCCTGCCACCTTCCCTGCCCCCATCACCACCCCTTTCCCCATTCCTCAATGGGGGAATGGGGAAAGGTGGTGATGGTGCAGGGTGATGGTGGTGGTGTTGTGTGGTGAAGGTGGTGGTGGTGGTGTTGTGGGGTGCAGGTATGGTGTGGTGTCAAGCAACACCACTCATCTTCTACAACAAACTAACAGCTATTTATTATTCACTAAACAATCAAGCGAAGGTTGGGATGAGTCGTGGTCAATAATTAGTAGAGGAATAAGGTCAGTTACAGTCCTGGATATTTTCACAACACCCAAACTCAGTAACTCAACTAATTTGTGTTAATTGTATTAGTTTGGACGGAAACACTTTCCGCTGTTCCTTTTCTTCACCGTTATTATTGTTTTGCCGTTACTCTTTTTTTCACCGTTATTAATTTGCTTTATTTACGTTATTCATTTGTTTTCGCTCATGGCGCGGGGTTTTCTAAGCAGTAGACTGCCTTCCTCACTACCCCAGGCAGTCTTAGCCATTAATGACCTAATTTAACATTAAATAAAGCAGTTTTGGTGATAAATTGGCCTTTGAATAGGCGGTAAATGAGTCGTTAACGGCGGCAATTTGTCTCTCTTAACTGGTGCTTGTTGCAGACAAGATAATGCAAGGGATCGCCCTCAACAATGCTCGCCTGCGCCTCACTGCTCGCCTCCTGCAGTCAAGGGGGGGGGGGAGGGGGGAGGTGGGGAGGGGGGGAGGTGGGGAGGGGGAGGAGGGGGGAGGTGGGAGGGGGGAGGGGGGAGGTGGGGAAGGGGGGAGGGGGGACTACTACTTCATAAAAGGCCAAATTGTATGAAGTTCTACGTCATCAACACTTTATATATATCTATCCTAACCTAACCTAACCTAACCTAATAAGCATTACACACACACACACACACACATTGGGGGGGAGGGGACCTCGCGGCTGAGTGGTCAGTGCTCGGGGGTCGTAGTGCTAAGGGCCCGGGTTCGTTTCCTGGCCGAGGCAGAAACAAATAGGCAGAGTTTCTTTCAGCGTGATGCGTTTGTTCACCTAGTAGCTAATAGGTACCTGGGAGTTAGACAGCTGCTACGGGCTGCTTCCTGGGAATGGATGTGTGTGTGTGTGTATGTTAGAGAAAAATATATGTAGTAGACATAATAGAGGACAAATAGATTGGTTAAAAAGGCGGGGTCCAACAGCTAATAGCTCGATTCTGCAGGTACAAATAACAAACACACACACGCACACAAGAGGGAGTACCCGGTGGTGCCCGGGTCTGTATGTTTTCCCATCTGTGTTCCTTCTTGTCTCTTTCCATGTCTGTATGTGTGTATGACTTTCTTCTTATATATATATATATATATATATATATATATATATATATATATATATATATATATATATATATATATATATATATATATATATATACATATATATATATATATATATATATATATATATATATATATATATATATATATATATATATATATACATATATATATATATATATATATATATATATATATATATATATATATTAGTATATTTTGGTAGCAGTCTTTCCAGTAGACATATATTATTAAATATGACCGAAAAAGTAAGAATAATGATTCTAACACGAATTTTCTCAATATTTCTTATGGTTCTTTTCACTGTCGATGGTAATTGAAAAATCAGTTCTCCAAAATTCATTTTTATTTTTAGTCTGACGCGACACTTGAACGCGTTTCGTAATAACTTATTACATTTTCAAAGACTTTAGTTTACTCACACACAACTATAACCTGCTAACACTAAACAGAGTTTAAACAGCTTTGATTTTATACCTGCATTTGGGTGAGGTGATATGTTACAACAGTTTTGAATGAGGTGAAAACAAACTTTCAACACAAGACAGAACACGAAACAATGGGTATAATATTTTGTAAGTTAAAGGGAAGAATGGAAGTAACTGCAAAGGGCCTATTGGCCCATATTTCTTGATGCTTCTATATTGGTGCGGAGTCTTGAAGTGGGTAGACTATAGTTGTGCATTAATTGGCTGTTGATTGCTGGTGTCGACTTCTTAATGTGTAGTGCCTCGCAGATATCAAGCCGCCTGCTATCGCTGTATCTATCGATGATTTCCGTGTTTTTTGTTGACTTCTCTGGTGATGGTCTGGTTGTGGGAAGAGATTATATGTTCCTTAATGGAGCCCTGTTGCTTATGCATCGTTAATCGCCTGGAAAGAGATGTTGTTTTCTTGCCTATATACTGAATTCTTTGAGGCTTACAGTCCCCAAGTGGGCATTTGAAGGCATAGACGACATTTGTTTCTTTTAAAGAGTTCTGCTTTGTGTCTGGAGAGTTTCTCATGAGTAGGTTGGCCGTTTTCTTGGTTTTATAGTAAATCGTCAATTGTATCTTCTGATTTTTGTCTGTAGGGATAACGTTTCTATTAACAATATCTTTCAGGACCCTTTCCTCCGTTTTATGAGCTGTGGAAAAGAAGCTCCTGTAAAATAGTCTAATAGGGGGTATAGGTGTTGTGTTAGTTGTCTCTTCAGAGGTTGCATGGCGTTTCACCTTCCTTCTTACGATGTCTTCAACGAAACCATTGGAGAAGCCGTTGTTGACTAGGACCTGCCTTACCCTACAGAGTTCTTCATCGACTTGCTTCCATCCTGAGCTGTGGCTGAGAGCACGGTCGACATAATCGTTAACGACACTCCTCTTGTACCTGTCTGGGCAGTCACTGTTGGCATTGAGGCACATTCCTTTGTTTGTTTCCTTAGTGTAGACTGCAGTGTGGAAACCTCTGCTCCTTTTCATGACTGTTACATCTAGAAAGGGCAGCTTCCCATCCTTCTTCATCTAGTAAGTGAAACGCAACACAGAATTCCGCTCAAATGCCTCCTTCAGCTCCTGCAGATGTCTGACATCAGGTACCTGTGTAAAAATGTCGTCAACATACCTGCAGTATATGGCCGGTTTCAAGTTCATGTCGACTAAGACCTTTTGTTCGATGGTACCCATGTAGAAGTTCGCAAACAGGACACCTAGGGGAGAACCCATGGCGACCCCATCTACTTGCTTATACATGTGCCCATCCGGGCTCAAGAAGGGTGCCTCTTTAGTACAAGCTTGGAGTAGTTTCCTTAGAATGTTTTCTGGTATGTCAAGAGGAGTACAGGCCGGATCACGATACACTCTGTCCGCTATCATCCCGATTGTTTCATCCACAGGTACGTTGGTAAACAGTGATTCTACGTCCAACGAGGCTCTTATCCCTGTGGCCCGTGTTCCCCGCAGTAAGTCAACAAATTCCTTTGGAATTTCCTTTCCAAAGGAAATTTCAAATTCCTTTCCTTTGTTCTGTCTTGTGTTGAAAGTTTGTTTTCACCTCATCCAAAACTGTTGTAACATATCACCTCACCCCAAATGCAGGTATAAAATCAAAGCTGTTTAAACAGCTTTGAACATGAGATCCAGCAGTGCTTTAAGTGCTACGAGCTCTCCCACCCGACCAACAAGTGTCAGCACCCTGTTCAGAGGTGCAGCCTGTGCGCACTGGACCATCACTACTCCATATGCAAGGTAACAGTCCATCACTGCTTGCTCTGTGATGGCAATCACCCTGCAATTTCCTACCGCAGCCCCCGCAGACAGGAAAGCATCAAGGCCCAGGTTGAAGCCAAAAGAAACAACTCGTCTACCTCCTCGACCAGAGCCCCAAGCGTTCAACTCACCACCTTAGCTCTCCCTAGTCGACCAGAAGACTTTCCGGTCCTACCAACATGTGGCTCCTCCCAGCAGGCGACACAGCCTTCTCATTGTGGACCCAAGGTCCCACAGGCTCCTTCACAGCCCCCTGCATCACGTGCAGGCATTATCCCTGGTCTTCTTAAACTAGCGGAAAGGCTAGCAGGACCAGACAACCAGCGCTTTGTCAGTGAACTAAACGCATTACACATAGACAATGGCTTGGCCCCCATCATAGCCACTAGCGTAAATCTCACTGCCTCCTCTACCACTCCGGAGACTACCACCAGGACGACCATGCGGTCAACTTCAACACCGACTCCAGAACCGCCCATGACCCGGGCGACACAAACAGAGATAATTCCTTCTCCAGCTCCCAACACTCCTACCATCACTATCTCAGCAGCCGCGCTAGCAGACGTGCTGTCTACAAACGATAACAGCACCACCAACGCTCCTGAAATAGCTACAACCACCAATCAACGACACCTAAGCCTACCTAAGGCTCCGAGGCGAAAGACAAAAACGCCCACTACGGAGGTTACGGGACTCCTCAGACGAGGAAATCATAGTAGGCAGCTCCACCGCCGCATCACAAATACGACACCTACACGGTTCAAGACTTCCTCATGGAGGCCACGTCACCAAACTCTAACGACAGCACTGCTCAGCCAAAGTCGCAGGTAAAGAAAAAACGGAAAACCTAGAGGTCTACACTAACCCCACCAGCTCCATAACTGGTATAGCCAGCCCTCCAGGCTGAAAACCATCATGAAGACCCCCATCGCCACATCTCTAGTATTAGCCACTGATACAGATAATGGCTCCAAAGAACCTCCACTTACGGGCTCACCATAGCCCGTGCTACTGGAACTTATCGTTCTGAGTAGCAAATCTTAAACAACAAACAACAAGTCTGTTTAGTGTTTGCAGGTTATAGTTGTGTGTGAGTAAACTATAGTCTTTGAAAATGTAATAAGTTATTACGAAACGCGTTCAAGTGTCGCGTCAGACTAGAAATAAAAATGAATTTTGGAGAACTGATTTTTCAATTACCATCGACAGTGAAAAGAACCATAACAAAATATTGAGAAAATTCGTGTTAGAATCATTAATCTTACTTTTTCAGTCATATTTAATAATATATATATATATGTGTATGTATATATATATATATATATATATATATATATATATATATATATATATATATATATATATATATATGTATGTATATATATATATATCGCTGCAAATACATTGCAGATTAATCATGTTATATATGGTAGTTTTTGAAAGGAGTTGTGAAGAAGTTACCGACCACTCCTCCTCCTCCTTCCTTCCTCCAAGTGAGGGAAGAGAGGAGACACTTCCTCAGTTCATACTCAGTCGAAAATCTCAACTATTTTCAATTTTAGTGTTTCTTCCTGCAATATACACACTCTGTACTTACCACTGCTAGTTACTAGGGCACTGTAAAGACTATCGGATCCAGTACCTCGTCATCTACTTACTACTAGTGCTAGTACTGCACTAAGCCACAACATATTATCACAGTTCCGTACTAACAACCTAGTTGAAGCACAGTATAGTGAGCCCGAGTGATGAGCCAGCATTAGGGAGGTCTATCCTGCCTTGTTCTCCTTATTGCTGATTGGAGGTGATGACGTTAATTAGTACACCGTTACCTGAGTCGTTAATGAATAATATTTACCGGTGAGTGTATGTGTTGTGAGTGTGTGGTGAGTGTGTGTGGTGAGTGTGTGTGGTGAGTGTGTGTGGTGAGTGTGTGTGGTGAGTGTGTGTGGTGAGTGTGTGGGGTGAGTGTATGTGTGGTGAGTGTATGTGTGGTGAGTGTGTGTGGTGAGTGTGTGTGGTGTGTGTGGTGAGTGTGTGGGTTAAGTGTGTGGGGTGAGTGTGTGTGGTGAGTGTGTGGTGAGTGTGTGTGGTGAGTGTGTGGTGAGTGTGTGTGGTGAGTGTGTGGTGAGTGTGTGTGGTGAGTGTGTGGGGTGAGTGTGTGTGGAGTGTGTGTGGTGAGTGTGTGTGGTGAGTGTGTGTGGTGAGTGTGTGGGGTGAGTGTGTGGTGAGTGTGGGGTGAGTGTGTGGTGAGTGTGTGTGGTGAGTGTGTGGGGTGAGTGTGTGGGGTGAGTGTGTGTGGTGAGTGTGTGGGGTGAGTGTGTGGGGTGAGTGTGTGTGGTGAGTGTGTGGGGTGAGTGTGTGGGGTGAGTGTGTGGGGTGAGTGTGTGTGGTGAGTGTGTGTGGTGAGTGTGTGGTGAGTGTGTGGTGAGTGTGTGTGGTGAGTGTGTGTGGTGAGTGTGTGTGGTGAGTGTGGGGTGAGTGTGTGGGGTGAGTGTGTGGTGAGTGTGTACTTACCTAATTGCCTAATTGTACTTACCTAATTGTGCTTGCGGGGGTTGAGCTCTGGCTCTTTGGTCCCGCCTCTCAACCGTCAATCAACTGGTGTACAGATTCCTGAGCCTATTGGGCTCTATCATATCTACATTTGAAACTGTGAATGGAGTCAGCCTCCACCACATCACTTCCTAATGCATTCCATTTACTAACTACTCTGACACTGAAAAAGTTCTTTCTAACGTCTCTGTGGCTCATTTGGGTACTCAGCTTCCACCTGTGTCCCCTTGTTCGCGTCCCACCAGTGTTGAAAAGTTCGTCCTTGTTTACCCGGTCGATTCCCCTGAGGATTTTGTAGGTTGTGATCATGTCCCCCCTTACTCTTCTGTCTTCCAGTGTCGTGAGGTGCATTTCCCGCAGCCTTTCCTCATAACTCATGCCTCTTAGTTCTGGGACTAGTCTAGTAGCATACCTTTGGACTTTTTCCAGCTTCGTCTTGTGCTTGACAAGGTACGGGCTCCATGCTGGGGCCGCATACTCCAGGATTGGTCTTACATATGTGGTGTACAAGATTCTGAATGATTCCTTACACAGGTTCCTGAACGCCGTTCTGATGTTAGCCAGCCTCGCATATGCCGCAGACGTTATTCTCTTTATGTGGGCTTCAGGAGACAGGTTTGGTGTGATATCAACTCCTAGATCTTTCTCTCTGTCTGTTTCATTAAGTACTTCATCTCCTATTCTGTATCCTGTGCCTGGCCTCCTGTTTCCACTGCCTAGTTTCATTACTTTGCATTTACTCGGGTTGAACTTCAACAGCCATTTGTTGGACCATTCACTCAGTCTATCCAGGTCATCTTGTAGCCTCCTACTATCATCCTCTGTTTCAATCCTCCTCATAATTTTTGCATCGTCGGCAAACATTGAGAGGAACGAATCTATACCCTCTGGGAGATCATTTACATATACCAGAAACAGTATAGGTCCAAGGACTGACCCCTGCGGGACTCCACTTGTGACGTCTCGCCAATCTGAGACCTCACCCCTCACACAGACTCGTTGTCTCCTGTTGCTTAGGTATTCCTCTATCCACCGGAGTACCTTCCCTCTCACTCCAGCCTGCATCTCCAACTTTCGCACTAGCCTCTTGTGTGGCACTGTATCAAAGGCTTTCTGACAATCCAAAAATATGCAGTCTGCCCACCCTTCTCTTTCTTGCCTTATTTTTGTTGCCTGGTCGTAGAATTCAAGTAACCCTGTGAGGCAGGACCTGCCATCCCTGAACCCATGTTGATGCTGTGTTACAAAGTTCCTTCGCTCCAGATGCTCCACTAGTTTTTTTCGCACAATCTTCTCCATCAGCTTGCATGGTATGCAGGTTAGGGACACTGGCCTGTAGTTCAGTGCCTCCTGTCTATCCCCTTTCTTGTATATCGGGACTACGTTAGCTGCTTTCCAAGTATCTGGCAGTTCCCCTGTTGCCAGTGATTTGTTATACACTATGGAGAGTGGTAGGCTCAGTTCTCTTGCTCCTTCCTTTAGAACCCAAGGGGAGATTCCATCTGGGCCTATAGCCTTCGTCACGTCCAACTCTAGTAAACACTTCCTTACTTCCCCACTGGTAATCTCAAACTCTTCCAGTGGTTCCTGGTTAGCTATTCCCTCACTTACCTCTGGAATTTCTCCTTGTTCTAAGGTGAAGACCTCCTGGAATTTCTTATTCAATTCCTCACACACTTCCTTGTCATTTGTAGTGAATCCTTCCGCCCCTATCCTTAATCTCATAACCTGTTCCTTTACTGTTGTTTTTCTCCTAATGTGGCTATGCAACAATTTAGGCTGAGTCTTTGCCTTGCTTGCGATGTCATTTTCGTATTGTCTTTCTGCCTCTCTTCTCATCCTGACATATTCATTCCTGGCATTCTGGTATCTTTCTCTGCTCTCCAGTGTCCTGTTATTCCTATAGTTTCTCCATGCCCTTTTACTTTGCTGCTTAGCTAGCCTACATCTTTGATTAAACCATGGGTTTCTCATCTTCATTTCTCTGTTTTCCTTTTGGACTGGGACAAACTTGTTTGCTGCGTCCTTGCACTTCTGCGTGATGTAATCCATCATATCTTGGGCCGTCTTTCCCCTGAGCTCTGTTTCCCATGCTATATCTGTTAGGAATTTTCTTATCCCCTCATAGTTTCCCTTTCGGTATGCTAACCTTTTGGTTTCGGTATCCCTCCTCGAGTTCAATAACCCTTCTTCAATCAAGTACTCAAACACCAGTACACTGTGGTCGCTCATTCCTACTGGGTCCTCAAAACCGATTTCTCTTATGTCGGAGTCGTTCAGAGTGAAGACTAGGTCGAGTCTCGCTGGTTCGTCATTGCCTCTCATCCTTGTGGGTTCTCCGACATGCTGCGTTAAAAAGTTGCTTGTCACCACCTCCAATAGTTTGGCTCTCCACGTATCCTCGCCTCCATGCGGTTCCTTGTTCTCCCAGTCAATCTTTCCGTGATTGAAGTCGCCCATGATGAGCAGGTGGGATCTATTTCTACAGGCAGCAGAGGCTGCCCTCTCAATTATAGTGTTAACTGCCTTGTTGTTGTTTTCATACTCTTGACTGGGTCTCCTGTCATTTGGTGGAGGGTTGTATATTACTGCTACTACTATTCTTGGTCCTCCCATTGTTATGGTGCCTGCTATGTAGTCTCTGAACTCCTCACAGCCCGGGATGGCCATCTCCTTAAAACTCCATTCCCTTCTCATGAGTAGGGCCACTCCGCCTCCTCCTCTACCTTCCCTCTCTTTCCTTATTACTGTATACTCCTGGGGAAACACGGCATTCGTTATGATTCCAGAGAGTTTTGTTTCAGTGAGTCCGATTACATCTGGGTTAACTTCTTGTGCTCTTTCCCTTAGTTCACTTGTCTTGCTTGTGATCCCATCTATGTTCGAGTACATCACCCTGAAACTGACTCTCTTCTGCTTCTTTTCTGGGGGGGACCTTTGGGATCTGGGGTGAGTGGGAGCTGGGGGGACCTGGCACGGGGGGATTGGTGGAGGAGGGAGGGCTTGGGGTGGTGGGGGAGAGGGGGAGGGTACAGGGGGTGGATAAGAGGGGGAGGGTACAGGGGGTGGATAAGAGGGGGAGGGTACAGGGGGTGGATAAGAGGGGGAGGGTACAGGGGGTGGGTAAGAGAGGGAGGGTTGGGGAAGCATGGGGGGAGGAGAGGCTGTGGGGGATAGGGGAGATGGGGGGGCTTGGGGGAAGAGAAAAGGGTGGAGGGCTTGGGGGGCGTGGGGGAAAAGGGAGGGCTGAGGTGGGTGAGGAAGAGGGGAGGGTTTAGGGGAGTGGGGGAGAGGGGAAGACTTAGGTGGGGTGGGGGAGAGTGGGGGGCTTAGGGGGGAGGGGGAGAAGGGAGGGCATGGGGGTGGGAGAGACGGGAAGGCATGTGGGAGAAGGGAGGGCATGGGGGATGGGGGAGAAGGGAGGTCCTGGGGAGAGGGGTGAGGGGGAGAAGGGGGGTGAGTGGGGGGTGGGGGGTGGGTGGGGGGAGGGTGCCCTAGGTGGGTACTTAGTGGGGGGCTGACAGGGGATGGGGCAGGTTGGGTGTCTGTTGGGTAGAATTTGGGGGTGGTGCCCCAATCCCTGTGGCTGTTGCACTGTTTGAGGAGGGTTCTCCACTTCCCTCTGGGATTGTAGGGTTCTGGGTTGTGGTACTCTGATTTCCTTCTCTCTTCCTGCGCTCCTTCCTCGCGTCTGCTGTCCGTATTCTCTCTTCCCTTGTCATATCCCTCTGCAGGAATATTTTCTTGAACTTCTCTACACCTTTTAGACAACACTTCCTTGCTAGCAGTTCCTCTTTCGCGATTTCGCTCATGAAAACCACCTTTATCATTCGGTCTCTGTCCTTGTTGTACTTTCCAAGCCTGAAAACCTTTTCAACATTTCGCTCAGCTCCCTCCATCCTTACCTCTTTAAGGATCTCTTTAATCATGTTTTTGTCCTTGTCTCTCCGCTCCTTTGGTCTGGTCCCTGTTTGTTCTTCAATGCCTGCTACTACTACTGCTCTATTTCTCTCTATCAGCCGGCTAGTACATCTAGCTGCTTCCTGAGAGGAAGCCACTTCCATGGCAACTTCCTTAACCGCAGACCTAGCTTCAGGGCTCTTTTTAAGCATTTCAGCAAATGAGATCTGGGTTGTGGTGGTCCCCTCCACAGTAGCATTCCCATCTCCCTGGGGTACGGTTTGTGCCTGGTATTGTGGAAGAGTCTCCTTTAGGTATCTTATCTCCTCCTTTGCTGCCCTTAAATCATCTTGCAGGTTGGCTACTGTCTCCCTCATTACCCTCAGTCCTTCACTGAATTCACTGTGTGGTGAGTGTGTGGTGAGTGTGTGTGGTGAGTGTGTGTGGTGAGTGTGTGGTGAGTGTGTGGGGTGAGTGTGTGGTGAGTGTGTGTGGTGAGTGTGTGTGGTGAGTGTGTGGTGAGTGTGTGGTGAGTGTGTGGTGAGTGTGTGTGGTGAGTGTGTGTGGTGAGTGTGTGTGGTGAGTGTGTGGGGTGAGTGTGTGGTGAGTGTGTGTGGTGAGTGTGTGGTGAGTGTGTGTGGTGAGTGTGTGTGGTGAGTGTGTGTGGTGAGTGTGTGGTGAGTGTGTGGGGTGAGTGTGTGGTGAGTGTGTGGTGAGTGTGTGTGGTGAGTGTGTGTGGTGAGTGTGTGGTGAGTGTGTGGTGAGTGTGTGTGGTGAGTGTGTGTGGTGAGTGTGTGTGGTGAGTGTGTGGGGTGAGTGTGTGTGGTGAGTGTGTGGTGAGTGTGTGTGGTGAGTGTGTGTGGTGAGTGTGTGGTGAGTGTACACAATCGCGATACTGAGAACTCTCGTGGACACCAGCGCATATCCCTAACTGAGATCGTTGTTGACATGATAGCTGACATGACAGTTGACATGACAGTGGGCATGACAGGGTACATGACAGTTGACATGACAGTTGACATGACACTTGACATGACAGTTGACATGACGGTGGACATGACAGTTGACATGACAGCGGAAAGAGAGATAGAGTTAAAAGAAAATTAATCTAAATAAAAATGTGTAGATATTATAAATTTACAAATATAACTAACTGTATAATTTGTATTTTAAAACTACATGCGACGGGTGTCCAGTTACAAATGATATTGTCCTTTTACATTAATATAATTTGTGATTTTTACATGCGAGCTAATATGTATTTCATCCACCACCCCACATGTGTGTTTTGTACAACACCTGGTGTTGCCAATCCACACCTGACTAGAGTTAGACACATGAGAAGGACAGGTGTTTGCGAGAGGGCGTTATGTGGGTCTAGGCCCCGAGAGGATAGGCCATGTGTGTGTATAGGCTGAGTTATGTATACATTGTGAAAGCGAAATTTAAATTTAGATTATAGAGTCGTATGTTATTATATCAAAGAGGAAGGACGATGGGTGTAGATGGAGAGAGAAGTGATGGAGTGGTATTGGAAGCATATCTTGTCAAAACGAAGCTATATAGCGAGGCGAGATATCCCCCCGGACACTGAAGGAATGCGCCGAGGCACATGGTTGTCCTCTTAATGCACCCTAAGGTTGTCAGTGGAGGCTACTGGTCACATGACCCTGTATAACTAACCATCGTGTCGTATGGGGAATCTTTAGCATAGCGTCGCTCCTGGTCCACTCAGTGACCCTCCATATAGTCTAAGGTAGCTGCATGAATGCAGATGTACTTGCAAATATATTTGGCTATATAAAGAAGATGATAGAGACGACCCTGTAAATTTATAAATTTTAGTCCATTCTCGCTAACAAAGGTTGTTTTTACGACAAGAATGAGACAGAACAGAACAGCGAATTCAACGTCTTGACGACAACAATTGGGATTGAGAATTCACAAGAGGCTAATTTCGAAACTAAAAATATGGGAGGTACTGAAAGCATTCAACTTAAATGATTGCAAGACTTTTTATCGGGCAGAAAACACAGAACAGTGATAAGGCGGAGATTGTCAGCATGCAGGAGTCACTAGCGGGGTTCCTCAAGGCTCTGTACTGACCCCATAGTCACTAGCGGGGTTCCTCAAGGCTCTGTACTGACCCCATAGTCACTAGCGGGGTTCCTCAAGGCTCTGTACTGACCCCATAGTCACTAGCGGGGTTCCTCAAGGCTCTGTACTGACCGAGATAGGTACTAGGGAGGTCTATTAAAGATCAGTACTGCCCAGTAACTGCTGAGCGGAGTTACTTCTTCCAATTGTCCAGCAGCTCCCCTCAGGAAGCGTCGATATCCAAGAGAAGAGAGAGAGCGTGAGCCGCAGGGATTCACCACTGAGAAACATACCCTGCAAGACACCACTGAGAAACATACCCTACAAGACACCACTGAGAAACATACCCTGCAAGACACCACTGAGAAACATACCCTGCAAGATACCACTGAGAAACATACCCTGCAAGACACCAGTGAGAAACATACCCTGCAAGACACCACTGAGAAACATACCCTGCAAGACACCACTGAGAAACATACCCTGCAAGACACCACCGAGAAACATACCCTGCAAGACACCACTGAGAAACATACCCTGCAAGACACCACTGAGAAACATACCCTGCAAGACACCACTGAGAAACATACCCTGCAAGACACCACTGAGAAACATACCCTGCAAGACACCACTGAGAAACATACCCTGCAAGACACCACTGAGAAACATACCCTGCAAGACACCACTGATAAACATACCCTGCAAGACACCACTGAGAAACATACCCTACAAGACACCACTGAGAAACATACCCTACAAGACACCACTGAGAAACATACCCTGCAAGACACCACTGAGAAACATACCCTGCAAGACACCACTGAGAAACATACCCTGCAAGACACCAGTGAGAAACATACCCTGCAAGACACCACTGAGAAACATACCCTGCAAGACACCACTGAGAAACATACCCTGCAAGACACAACTGAGAAACATACCCTACAAGACACCACTGAGAAACATACCCTGCAAGACACCACTGAGAAACATACCCTGCAAGACACCACTGAGAAACATGCCCTGCAAGACACCACTGAGAAACATACCCTGCAAGACACCACTGAGAAACATACCCTGCAAGACACCACTGAGAAACATACCCTGCAAGACACAACTGAGAAACATACCCTACAAGACACCACTGAGAAACATACCCTGCAAGACACCACTGAGAAACATACCCTGCAAGACACCACTGAGAAACATACCCTGCAAGACACCACTGAGAAACATACCCTACAAGACACCACTGAGAAACATACCCTACAAGACACCACTGAGAAACATACCCTGCAAGACACCACTGAGAAACATACCCTGCAAGACACCACTGAGAAACATACCCTGCAAGACACCACTGAGAAACATACCCTGCAAGACACCACTGAGAAACATACCCTGCAAGACACCACTGAGAAACATACCCTGCAAGACACCACTGAGAAACATACCCTACAAGACACCACTGAGAAACATACCCTGCAAGACACCACTGAGAAACATACCCTACAAGACACCACTGAGAAACATACCCTACAAGACACCACTGAGAAACATACCCTGCAAGACACCACTGAGAAACATACCCTACAAGACACCACTGAGAAACATACCCTACAAGACACCACTGAGAAACATACCCTGCAAGACACCACTGAGAAACATACCCTGCAAGACACCACTGAGAAACATACCCTGCAAGACACCACTGAGAAACATACCCTGCAAGACACCACTGAGAAACATACCCTGCAAGACACCACTGAGAAACATACCCTGCAAGACACCACTGAGAAACATACCCTACAAGACACCACTGAGAAACATACCCTACAAGACACCACTGAGAAACATACCCTACAAGACACCACTGAGAAACATACCCTGCAAGACACCACTGAGAAACATACCCTACAAGACACCACTGAGAAACATACCCTGCAAGACACCACTGAGAAACATACCCTGCAAGACACCACTGAGAAACATACCCTACAAGACACCACTGAGAAACATACCCTACAAGACACCACTGAGAAACATACCCTACAAGACACCACTGAGAGACATACCCTACAAGACACCACTGAGAAACATACCCTGCAAGACACCACTGAGAAACATACCCTACAAGACACCACTGAGAGACATACCCTACAAGACACCACTGAGAAACATACCCTACAAGACACCACTGAGAGACATACCCTACAAGACACCACTGAGAGACATACCCTGCAAGACACCACTGAGAAACATACCCTGCAAGACACCACTGAGAAACATACCCTACAAGACACCACTGAGAAACATACCCTACAAGACACCACTGAGAGACATACCCTACAAGACACCACTGAGAGACATACCCTACAAGACACCACTGAGAAACATACCCTGCAAGACACCACTGAGAAACATACCCTGCAAGACACCACTGAGAAACATACCCTACAAGACACCACTGAGAGACATACCCTACAAGACACCACTGAGAGACATACCCTACAAGACACCACTGAGAGACATACCCTACAAGACACCACTGAGAGACATACCCTACAAGACACCACTGAGAAACATACCCTACAAGACACCACTGAGAAACATACCCTACAAGACACCACTGAGAAACATACCCTACAAGACACCACTGAGAGACATACCCTACAAGACACCACTGAGAGACATACCCTACAAGACACCACTGAGAAACATACCCTGCAAGACACCACTGAGAAACATGCCCTACAAGACACCACTGAGAAACATACCCTGCAAGATACCACTGAGAAACATGCCCTACAAGACACCACTGAGAAACATACCCTGCAAGACACCACTGAGAAACATACCCTGCAAGACACCACTGAGAAACATGCCCTACAAGACACCACTGAGAAACATACCCTGCAAGACACCACTGAGAAACATACCCTACAAGACACTGGGGAAACAGATAAGGTAACCCTGGCCACACGTCTAGCAAGGACTAAGCTTAACAACAAGCACCGCTTAACGGAAGGATATTCCTGCCTCATAAATCTAATAAATTTACATAACAAATTTACGGCAGACAGGGAGGAGGAGGAGGAGGGACGGGCTGACTGCATCTCTCTCATGTCGAGAAACGCCAATTTGAGAGAAAACTTTCCTGAATATAACGTATCTCTTGATAGTGCTTTATCACTTATACATAAAACTGCTCTAATAAAGTCGTTGCAGGTTAAATGCAATCACAATAAAGCTACTCTTTTGTTTTTCTTTATATCCTGTAACTCTCTGGAAAGCCAAAAAGCCTTTGACACCGTTCTGTATTCAGACTTGAAATACAGGTCAGGTGTGACTGAGAGCGTTGTTATTGGTGGGGGAGAAGTAGCAGTTAACGCAGTAACAGTAGAATACCACTTGGTTCTATCAGTTCAAGTATGTTTATTGAGACAAGAAAGAAATACATCTCAAAGGGATAGAGTAGCTTAGGCTATTTCTACCCCCCATTGGTTCTATCCTTTTCTTCGTGAAGTGGAGCACCTGAAGGATTAATACTTGGTCCTATCCTGTCCGGTCATCAGCACCTTGACCGTGAGGGCCGATCCCATGTTGTAGGGGACGACGTCGCGGTTATTACAACGACACAGGAGACCTGCAAGAGTGCTCCAGGAAGGCCCCGTCACACTGCACATATGTTCATATAAATTATTAATATACATCAACCATAATAATGAACATTACACAAAAACAACAACAGGTTACGTGGAAATATGAACGAGGATTTACCATGTGCAAAGTAATGAGAATGGGAGCAGGCGATAAGCAACAAATTCTCCAGCATACAAGTTCTTTGAGTCAAGCGAATCCATAACTACACTCCGACATAAACAAGATAGCTTGAGTGGCTCGTGCTAAGGCAGTGAATAACAGAGTGGATGTTAGTGAGGCGAGACCAGCGCCGGAATATGCAGCCACAGTATGAACTCTCACCACAGTCTGAGGCACCGTGGGTTGGCTTCAAGATTGGCTCCATGGACTAAGAGGTCTGAGCTACGACGAAAGGTTAAGAGAGCTCGACCTCACAGCTCTGAAGTGAGGAGGGAGGAAAGGTGACTAACAGGCACGCAAGATTGACAGGTGGGTTGATACAGGTGAGAACAAGGAGTTAAACACAGCTAGAGGTTACGGATGGAAGACAGAGACTCAGACGAGTCGTTGGGGTCCACTGAAGGAGCTCTTCACTGTCACGGTGAAGAACAGTGGTGTAGATTAGGTGGACTCGCTAGAGTATACTGAAGGTCAACACTATACACGCTCCAAACACCAGGACATACTCCAGGGTATCACACACACACACACACGCGGAGGAAATAGCTTTAGTTAACTCCATTACACTTCGGGAAAAACAAAAAACATTAACTGAATTATTAGCGCAAATATTTGTAGATTAAACATTTCTAGTACAATTGGGAATAAAATGTTTTCGGGCGTGACCAGCCAGGCTGTTGCTGCTGCTGCCTGCTACACAAATACATCACTATAAAAACATGTCAGAAAAATTTGAATATATAAAAAACAATAGAAAGCAAATACAACAACGAAAAATAAAAATTATGCAGCATACAACACAGCAAATACTGCGCGCTATTCATTACTCTGTATGCGTTATACAAGGGGCCTAATGCGTTTTATTTACTGCTTCTATCATATCCAGCATTCACTGTAACAGGTGGATTAAGCGGACACATCCTCCCCGATACCTGGATACACAAACACGTATCAGCGTCCTCTGGAGGAGACACGTCCGACCATCGGCGCTCAATATTAGGGAGGTTGTGCCCTCTTGGTCGCTAACTGCCCAACCACCCCCCACCAATTATCTTCACACATTTCATTATTACTTATATAAATATTATGGGAAGGTATCCGGCGTTGCCTGGGTCTCTCTCTCTACGTCTCTTTCCCCCCAACCCCTCTCTCCATATCTCTCTCTCTCTCTCCTACAATATTACTAACAACACAGTAAGAGCAAGTGTTAGTATGTCTCTATATCTAATGACATACACACAGAACAGACTAGATTCCCTTTCGAACCTGTGGGCCGCGCTTCAGTTTTCTCTGGCAGTGGGAGGAGAGGGAACTGAGTTGAGGTTACGTGTTTTATGGTACTACGGCCAAAGTTTGAATATCAGGACATTTCTAATAATTTTCCGGAGATGGGTGGATAATGGTGTATATTTCCAAGAAACAAATTGAAGATTTATTTTTCAAAATATTTTGACAGGTATAGAGCCAGCAGGCAAAATATCGTCGTGGGCGTTGTAAAGTTACCCTGGCATGATGTGCTTGAATTCAAGCGAACCCGACCAGCCTATGTTGTTTCCGTACCCCAGACCAGTCCCCTTGCATAGTTGGGCGACGTTAACCCCAAGACCTCCAACCTCGGGGACAGAGACAATCAGACACACACTCTCTTTTATAGATAGATGGAAAAGCTCAAAAATATATTTTAAACTTTATTTGCAAAAATTTATATTTTTTAATTATTTGATATTCTTGCTTCTGTTGATTAGTTGTTAAATATTATATTTTTTGTTAGTTCTGAGTTTATTATTTATTACATATTTTATTTATAATTCTTGCGTGTTGACTTGAAAAATTTAATTTTGTGAGATATGCGAGCAACAGAATGATGGGGAAGAGGTGAAAAGGTGAGGTTAGGCTTGTATATATATATATATATATATATATATATATATATATATATATATATATATATATATATATATATATATATTATTAAATATGACCGAAAAAGTAAGATTAATAATTCTAACACGAATTTTCTCAATCTTTCGTACATTACGCTTCACTGTTGGAGGTAAATCAAAAATCACTTCTCCAAAATTCATTTTTATTTCTAGTCTGACGCGACACGGGCGCGTTTCGTAAAACTTATTACATTTTCAAAGACTTCACAAATACACAACTGATTAGAACGTATCTCTGATTTTATATCTACATTTGAGTGAGGTGGTAAGGGTGATGTGGCATTAACACAAGACAGAACAGGAGGGGATATTAATAGGGTATTAAAAGTATCAACACAAGACAGAACAGAAACAATGGGTATTGAATAGAAGTGTTTGTAGAAAGCCTATTGGTCCATATTTCTTGATGCTTCTATATTGGAGCGGAGTCTTGAGGTGGGTAGAATATAGTTGTGCAATAATTGGCTGTTGATTGCTGGTGTTGACTTCTTGATGTGTAGTGCCTCGCAAACGTCAAGCCGCCTGCTATCGCTGTATCTATCGATGATTTCTGTGTTGTTTACTAGGATTTCTCTGGCGATGGTTTGGTTATGGGAAGAGATTATATGTTCCTTAATGGAGCCCTAAGGAACATATAATCTCTTCCCATAACCAAACCATCGCCAGAGAAATCCTAGTAAACAACACAGAAATCATCGATAGATACAGCGATAGCAGGCGGCTTGACGTTTGCGAGGCACTACACATCAAGAAGTCAACACCAGCAATCAACAGCCAATTATTGCACAACTATATTCTACCCACCTCAAGACTCCGCTCCAATATAGAAGCATCAAGAAATATGGACCAATAGGCTTTCTACAAACACTTCTATTCAATACCCATTGTTTCTGTTCTGTCTTGTGTTGATACTTTTAATACCCTATTAATATCCCCTCCTGTTCTGTCTTGTGTTAATGCCACATCACCCTTACCACCTCACTCAAATGTAGATATAAAATCAGAGATACGTTCTAATCAGTTGTGTATTTGTGAAGTCTTTGAAAATGTAATAAGTTTTACGAAACGTGCCCGTGTCGCGTCAGACTAGAAATAAAAATGAATTTTGGAGAAGTGATTTTTGATTTACCTCCAACAGTGAAGCGTAATGTACGAAAGATTGAGAAAATTCGTGTTAGAATTATTAATCTTACTTTTTCGGTCATATTTAATAATATATGTCTACAGGAAAGACTGCTACCAAAATATACTAATATATATATATATATATATATATATATATATATATATATATATATATATATATATATATATATATATAATGTCGTACCTAGTAGCCAGAACGCACTTCTCAACCTACTATGCAAGGCCCGATTTGCCTAATAAGCCAAGTTTTCATGAATTAATTGTTTTTCGACTACCTAACCTAACCTAACTTTTATGAAATTGAATCACAAGAAGGTGTCCAACAGGGTGACCCCCTTGCTCATTTTCTTTTCTGTCTAGTTATCAAGGAAGTCACCGATAACCTGTCCAGTGAGCTCAACATTTGGTTTTTGGACGATGGTACTCTAGCCGGCTCCCCAGCCTCACTCTTGGACGACATAAGAATAATTCAGGAGCAAGGAGCAAGCCTAGGCCACACTCTGAACCCTTCCAAGTGCGAAATAACCTCCACCAACCAGCACATAATAGAGCAAATAAAGGTTGTTTTGCCTGACATTCATACAACCAATCCCTGAGGACAGCACACTCCTAGGTGTGCTGTCCTCAGGGATTCCTCTTGGAAGGAATGCCATCGACGGGGTCCTTGGTGAGAAGATCACTGACCTGAAGAGGATGACGACATCGATGCTCATGATGCACTTTACCTCATCACCAGATGCTTGTCCCTCCCCAGACTGACCTACTTTCTAAGATGTTCGCCATCTTTCAACAATATTAAATTAGAAGAGTACGACAGCTTGCTGAAATCAACACTAGAAAAAGCCCTCAATCTTTCCCTCAGCGACTTACAGTGGAAACAGGCCTCCCTTCCTGTCAGACTCGGGGGCCTTGGCGTGCGCACAGCAACACAAATTGCTGTACCAGCGTTCCTGTCCTCTTCAGTGGGGTCTGACAACTTGGTGAAGGAAATCCTACCTGAGCACCTAGTTCAACAGGCAGGGGTACATGATCCCAGCTTTACAGACTGCACAACCAAATGGGTCTCTCTCGCAGGACCAGCACCCCAACCACCGCCTTCTGAAGCCCATAAGCAATCCAGCTGGGATCGCCCCATTGCCGACCAAGAAGCTGCGACTTTGCTAGAAGCTGCGACAACACCACATGACACTGCCCGACTTAGAGCTGTAGCAGTTCCCCATGCAGGTGATTTCCTATTAGCTACCCCAATGTCAGCAACCGGCACCCGTCTCACACCGCAGGCCGTCCGAATTGCCGTGGCTCTCCGCCTCGCTGCCCCAATCCACACCAAATACAGGTGTATTTGCGGCGAGGCAGAGGCCGACAGATACGGACGGCATGGCCTTCTCTGCCAAAGGACAGGAGGATGGCATGCAAGACACGGCGAGGTCAATGACATTATTAAAGAAGCCTTACCACAGCCGGTTGTCCAGCAGAGAGAGAGCCCCGTTACCTAATGTCCCGCAATTCTGATGAGCCTGTCGGTCGCCCAGATGGAATCACGGTGAACCCCTGGAAGAATGGTAGACAGTTGGTGTGGGACTACACTTGCATTTCAACTTTAGCCAATACCTATGTTGACTTCAGTGCTACACAAGCAGGAGGAGCTGCCAATCACCGGGAAGCGGCCAAGTCACGTAAATACAGAGACCTTGAGCACCACTACAATTTTGTCCCCATTGCCTCAGAGACACTTGGTGCCTGGGGTGCTTGGTGCTGCTAGCTTTTTGAAGGAGTTGGGGTCTAAGCTAATGGAAACAACTAGAGACCCTAGAGCTGCCAGTTTTCTTTTTCAGCGCCTTAGTGTGGCAATCCAGAGAGGAAATGCTCACTGCATCCATGGTTCCTGCCCGCCATCTGAGGAGCTGGAGGAGCTGTTCAACTTGTGACAAGCAGCCTTGTACCCTGCATGTAATCAATATTGTAACTTTTTTTGTGTAATGACATTTTCAAATAAAGTTAGATAAATATACACACATACCAAAAGAATAGGGGTGGTAGGAGAAGAAAATATTTGTGTTCAGTGAGGACCCACAAGGTCTTCTCTGAGTACTCTTTATTTTCTTCTCCGAGGCTATGGGTCCCTACACTTGCACCAGAGGTGGTACCCCTTCTAGGTATAAAATATATATATATATATTATATATATATATATATATATATATATATATATATATATATATATATATATATATATATATATATATATATATTAGTATATTTTGGTAGCAGTCTTTCCTGTAGACATATATTATTAAATATGACCGAAAAAGTAAGATTAATAATTCTAACACGAATTTTCTCAATCTTTCGTACATTTCTTTTCACTGTTGGAGGTAAATCAAAAATCAATTCTCCAAAATTCATTTTTATTTCTAGTCTGACGCGACACGAGCGCGTTTCGTAAAACTTATTACATTTTCATTTTACATCTGCCTTACCCTACAGAGTTCTTCAGAGCGAAGAACTCTGTAGGGTAAGGCAGGTCCTAGTCAATAACGGCTTCTCCAATGGTTTCGTCGAAGACATCATAAGAAGGAAAGTGAAAAGCCATGCAACCTCTGAAGAGACAACTAACACAACACCTATACCCCCTATTAGACTATTTTACAGGAACTTCTTTTCCACAGCTCATAAAACGGAGGAAAGGGTCCTGAAAGATATTGTTAATAGAAACGTTATCCCTACAGACAAAAATCAGAGGATACAACTGACGATTTACTATAAAACCAGAAAAACGGCCAGCCTACTCATGAGAAACTCTCCAGACACAAAACAGAACGCTTTAAAAGAGACTAACGTCGTCTATGCCTTCAAATGCCCTCTTGGGGAATGTAAGCTCCAAAAAACCCAGTATATAGGCAAGACAACAACATCTCTTTCTAGGCGTTGAACGATGCATAAGCAACAGGGCTCCATTAAGGAACATATAATCTCTTCCCACAACCAAACCATCGCCAGAGAAATCCTAGTAAACAAGACAGAAATCATCGATAGATACAGCGATAGCAGGCGGCTTGACGTTTGCGAGGCACTACACATCAAAAAGTCAACACCAGCAATCAACAGCCAATTATTGCACAACTATATTCTACCCACCTCAAGACTCTGCTCCAATATAGAAGCATCAAGAAATATGGACCAATAGGCTTTCTACAAACACTTCTATTCAATATCCATTGTTTCGTGTTCTGTCTTGTGTTGATGAAATTAATACCCTATTAATACTCTTGTTCTGTCTTGTGTTGATGAAATTAATACCCTATTAATACCACATCTTGTTCTGTCTTGTGTTAATGCCACATCACCCCTTCCACCTCACTCAAATGTAGATATAAAATCGGAGATGCGTAAGTTCTATTCAGTTGTGTATTTGTGAACTAAAGTCTTTGAAAATGTAATAAGTTTTACGAAACGCGCTCGTGTCGCGTCAGACTAGAAATACAAATGAATTTTGGAGAATTGATTTTTGATTTACCTCCAACAGTGAAAAGAAATGTACGAAAGATTGAGAAAATTCGTGTTAGAATTATTAATCTTACTTTTTCGGTCATATTTAATAATATATATATATATATATATATATATATATATATATATATATATATATATATATATATATATATATATATATATATATATATATATATATATATATATGACAATGTCAGACCACGGAGGAAAAATGAAACAGGAAATTTCCTTAAGTACTTTCGTATATTAAATACATCTTCAGAAGGTCATTTTACAGATCGAGTGATGGGTATAAATAGGCAGGAAGGAGTGGTGAAGTAAGATGTGGATGTGGTTATTAGATGTGCTTATTCATAGGGAAAACTCTTCATTAACGTTTAGTGTTTACAGAAAACCTACGAACAATTTATCTTATGTTCATTATTTTTCAGGGCATAAATACAATGTAAAAAAGTCAATTTTTTCTTCAATGTATCTAAGAGCTCTTCGAGTTGTGAGTCCAGAATTCTTAGATGATGAATTTAAGAATATTGATTCGATTGGTCTTAAGCTTTGTTACCCACGGAATTTTTTGGAAGTTTGTCGTAACAAAGCTCGTCGTACATATTATAATAATGTATGCAGTGAAAGGATTCGCCCAA
>NC_091173.1:7554860-7574860 GCF_040958095.1 Procambarus clarkii
TACTTATTAAAGTTTATTTAGATTTCAGGATATTACTTCCTCAACGGGAATAAACACGCGTCATACGTCTGGCAGCGCGGGGCCACCAAGTTCATGCTCTTCTCTGATTACTTTTGTACACTCCCTCCAATTTCTGATTTTTTTATTTTATTTTTTCCCGCTTGTTACCCGATCTATAAAAACATGAGAGGCCAGGCAGGAGGGTGGTCGACCTCTGCCTACTCTCTATTATATATTTTACCCCCGCCAGTGAGGCCTATTGGAGCTGTTCGCAGCCTCCACATCTTTTTGAATTACACAATAGGCCTAGTCAGAAATGGGGTGGTCAGCTTTATACTGGCCAGTGGAGATTACATCCCCATGGTCGCAAGTTCGAACTCTAGGATACGGCTCAATGGGGTTCATTTCCCCGAGCGTAGAGTACGATAACTTGGGCGTTGTGGCGCCCCAGCAGGGATCATATTTGTTGATGAGATGCAACGTCAGTCTGGCACGAGGATGGGAGGGTGTTAGACGTCAGCTTTATGTCGTCTTCCACCATACTTTTTGATTTACTCCTATCAACTTCGTGGATGGTTTTATGGCTATGATCTTCGGTTAAATATGGCAATTGATTGTTTTCATTTATTAATTGATTGTGATCGACTCCATTAATTAATTGCACTTGACCATTAGCCGTTATGGAGACTGTTAATGGCTCTTACTGAGACATAATGGAACTTAATCGACTCCGTTAAAGGTTGTTAATCGAATATGTTAATGAATTGATGGACTCCATAAACGGTTCTTGATCGACTCATTTACCGACATTTGGTTGAATACATTAATGGCTCTTTCCCTATCCTCCTCCTCCTCCCCTTCCCTACCATCTCCCCCTTCTACCACCCCTATCCTCGCCCCTAAGGCAGAAGACGGCGAGAGATGACAATAGCACTGTAGTGCCCCTGCGGCAGCTGTGTAGCCCCCCACACCACCTAGGCTCCCTGCTGGGCCGCCTTGGTCTGCCTTCCTCTGTGTGTGTGTGTGTGTGTGTGTGTGTGTGTGTGTGAGTGTGAGTGTGAGTGTGAGTGTGTGTGTGTGTGTGTGTGTGTGTGTGTGTGTGTGTGTGTGTGTGTGTGTGTGTCATCATCACAACACCACCCATGGCGCCGGGTATTTTTATTCAGTTTGAGGTGCTCTTCTGTCCATTCCTCACACGATATATTGGAATATTTCGCCGAAACTTTATTAAGCGCACACCAAGTGCACACTTCTGCGAGGCAAATAATATTACTATTATTACTAGTATTATTACGACGGTTAATCCTGTTATTATTACAACTAGTTCACGACTATTAACTAGGAAAGCGCGCTAATTGGACGTTGTAACCCCCCCCCCCCACCAGCCCCGCCCCCCCCGGGGAGAGTTGTCAAGTAAACAACATAATCAGTTTAATGGTTGAACCACTTTTACAGAGCCAACGTGGCCGTCACCGGGAGTCGAACCAGGTGACGGAGTTCGATCTGATCTTCTGCCAACTCTCATAGCAACCCCAGGGAGAACACGGAGTCCCCAGGGAGAACACGGGGTCCCCCAGGGAGAACACGGGGTCCAACAGGGAGAACACGGGGTCCACCAGGGAGAACACGGGGTCCACCAAGGAGAACACGGGGTCCCCCAGGGAGAACACGGGGTCCCCCAGGGAGAACACGGGGTCCAACAGGGAGAACACGGGGTCCACCAGGGAGAACACGGGGTCCCCCAGGGAGAACACGGGGTCCCCCAGGGAGAACACGGGGTCCCCCAGGGAGAACACGGGGTCCCCCAGGGAGAACACGGGGTCCCCCAGGGAGAACACGGGGTCCCCAGGAAGAACACGGGGTCCCCCAGGGAGAACACGGGGTCCAACAGGGAGAACACGGATTCCACCAGGGAGAACACGGAGTCCCCAGGGAGAACACGGGGTCCCCCACGGAGAACACGGAGTTCCCCAGGGAGAACACGGGGTCCCCCAGGGAGAACACGGAGTCCCCCAGGGAGAACACGGGGTCCCCCAGGGAGAACACAGGGTCCCCCAGGGAGAACACAGGGTCCCCCAGGGAGAACACGGAGTCCCCCAGGGAGAACACGGGGTCCCCCAGGGAGAACACAGGGTCCCCCAGGGAGAACACGGAGTCCCCAGGGAGAACACAGGGTCCCCCAGGGAGAACACGGAGTCCCCCCAGGGAGAACACGGAGTCACCAGTGAGAACACGGAGTCCCCAAGGGAGAACACGGGGTCCCCAGGGAGAACACGGGGTCCCTAGGGAGAACACGGGGCCCCCAGGGAGAACACGGGTCCCCCAGGGAGAACACGGGGCCCCCCAGGGACCACACGGGGTCCCCCAAGGAGAACAGGGAGTCCCCAGGGAGAGCACGGGGCCCCCAGGGAGAACACGGGGTCCCCCAGGGAGAACACGGAGTTCCCCAGGGAGAACACGGGGTCCCCCAGGGAGAACACGGAGTCCCGCAAGGAGAACACGGAGTCCCCAGGGAGAACATGGGGTCCCCAGGGAGAACACGGGGTCCCCAGGGAGAACACGGGGTCCCCCAGGGAGAACACGGGGTCCCCCAGGGAGAACACGGGGTCCACCAGGGAGAACACGGGGTCCTCAGAGAGAACACGGGGTCCCCCTGGGAGAACACGGGGTCCACCAGGGAGAACACGGAGTCCCCAGAGAGAACACGGGGTCCCTCTGGGAGAACACGGGGTCCTCAGAGAGAACACGGGGTCCCCAGGAAGCAGGATAAGAGTAATTTTATCGGGGATGATAATGGGCCAATTGCAGCACTTACCGTCAGGGAAATTATCGAGGTGAGGTCAGAGGTTATCGGCATGTAAACGTGGCCCTACGTGGCCCTCCGTGGCACTCCGTGGCACTCCGTGGCCCTCCGTAGCACTCTGTGGCACTCCGGGCATTATGAGAAAATATCACTTTACCCAAGTTACATACCCTGTTGTTGGCAGATCTGTTTGTGATGGCTTCTTTGTACTCAACTAGTTGTGCTTGCGGGGGTTGAGCTTTGGCTCTTTGGTCCCGCCTCTCAACTGTCAATCAACTGGTGTACAGATTCTAATAAAGAGTTGCTGCTGCTGGCCTCATTGTGTTGTGAGTCCTTATGACTGTATTTGAAGGAACACTGTCTCTCCCGGTCGTTCTGGCTGTTTTATGTGTATATGCCTGTATGTATGCATGTATGGTGCACGTACCCACATGGATGAGTATGCGTACTGCGTATGTATACACGAGATTTTATGCGGCTTCCTGATGGCTGACCTCTCCCATGAATATATTTTGACCTCTCTCCTTCTCTTTTATAAATATTTTTGTTACTTCATTTATATCCTGTTTCCAAATGTCTTTTTTCTTGTGTTCTCCTCCCTCTCTCTCTCTCTCTCTCTCTCTACTTCCCAGAACCGTCGCCTCCTCTTGATATCTTACTTTCTATTCCATTTCCTCTCTTTTTCCGCCACCTTCTTCCAATCATCCGATTCCACCTAATCGACATCTTCCTCCCCCTCTTCCTCTTCCTTCACCTCCTTGACTGTCAGAGACTTTAACAAGTGGAGTGTCCGAAGGGTCGGTCCTCGGACCATTACTGTTCCTAATTTATGTGAACAACTGATCCATGGGAGTGAGTTCGTACACGTCAATGTCTACAAGCAACGGGAAGCTAATAAGGCATGCAAACACTTAGGAGGACTGTAGAAAGTTAGAGGAAGTCCTTGACGAAATTAATGAGTCGTTAAAGAAATGATTGCTGGAATTCAGTCTCAAAAAGTGTAAGGTAATGAAAATGTGAAAGGGAGGAAAGATATCTAAAAGTCTACACCATATAGAGAAGGCAACTACAGGAAACGGAGAGAAAATAGATTTGGGAGTGGATACAATTCGACCATTAACACCAGAGGCACACATAAACAGGGTATCATCGGCAGCATACAGGTCCCTAGCTAACATTACAGTGCCGTTCAATCTACACAGCCTTTGACCAATACTAGAATGTTGCAGCACCACCTTTGCTTCATAAGTCTGCACCTTATGAAGCAAAATAACAAAATGTATAAAGTACAAGATTAGTGCCAGTACTAAAAGGGTTAAGCTACGAGAACAGGTTGAGGAACTGGACCTCACAAGCCTGGAGGAGAGAAGAAACAGAGAAGATATGGTCACAGCATACAAGATACCGAGGGGGAATAGACAAGATGGACAAGGACAGCCCCCTCTAAATTGAAAACAAGTGGGACGAGAGGAAATAAGTTTAAGCTGGAAACGAAAATGAATTGAAGGAACGCAAGGAAATACTCAGACCAGTACGGACTAGAAGTCAACAAGTGGAATGTACTGACAGAAGGTGTGGAAGCCACCCACGACTCTAAGGTCAAATTCGACAAAGAATTGGAACGTCACACTAGTTTAATTATAACGTATCAGGCAAAACAAGGTTAGTGGTGGAGCATAAAGTGCTGGACGCTTAGTGATAGGTGGCAGAGATAGGTGGCTCCACCACCACCTCTTCATGCCACTGGGCGCCTGGCCACATTACTCCTATCATTCCCTCGTTTGCATATCGATTATCCACGTCTCCCTCTGTGTCCCCTTTCTCCTGTGCCTTTTCATAATATCTACATCAGCGCCCCTTTCCACCCTCTTCCCCATCATAAAGCAATTTCAGATTTTTATATTTTCTTTTCTCTGTTCCTTGGAGCCGATCTACT
The DNA here is from genome assembly GCF_040958095.1 of Procambarus clarkii. Classification (NCBI taxonomy): domain Eukaryota; kingdom Metazoa; phylum Arthropoda; class Malacostraca; order Decapoda; family Cambaridae; genus Procambarus; species Procambarus clarkii. Next base: position 7,559,600 of record NC_091173.1, read on the forward strand.
TGGGGGTCTTCCGTCCTTTTCTAAAATCACTTTCTTTATTATTATTATCCCTTCTATTCTTTTTCTGCCCCCTTGCTTCTTTTCTTCCCTCCCAATACTTTCCTTCCGCCTCCTTATTACCCCCTTTACCCATTTCTCCTTTAAGCTAATTTCATCTTGTTTTTTCTTTCCCAACCCAGTTCGTCTTTAGCCCCTATTCAAGGCGTTTTTTCGTATAGTCTCCCTTAAGTCCCATTCTGCCTCACGCTTCCCATTTTCTTTATCACTCCCGCTATTCTTATTATTTTTATTTCCGCTTTTAGAATACATTTTTTATTACCTCGCTGATTACTGTTCCTGAACTTGAAGGAGCGGAAGATATTGGCGAGTGTTATTGATGGTGCGACCGACTTGTGTCTGTCTGTTAAGGTTATTCGTGTGTGTGTGTGTGTGTGTGTGTGTGTGTGTGTGTGTGTGTGTGTATGTGTGTGTGTGTGTGTGTGTGTGTGTGTGTGTGTGTGTATACTCACCTAGTTGTGCTTGCGGGGGTTGAGCTTCGGCTCTTTGGTCCCGCCTCTCAACACAGTGTGTGTGTGTGTGCGCACCCACCTACGTGTTCATTCAGGATGAGTTTCAGCTCCTGGGCCCCCGCGTCTCTTGTTATCATACCAATTCCTGAAACAATGGACAGAGTCTTAACTACCTCATATCTATGTCTGTCTGTCTCATCTCATTTCCTCACCTCCCGTGTTTGTTTAGTGAGTCTAATCCCATATCAACCCGTCCGTCTGTCCACTACCCTCTCTGTCCCTGCGGCCACTTATCTGTCTGGTTCCCCGTCTAAACACTCATCTGTCAGTCAACGCTGACAGTTCGATAAGGTAATTCATCACAGGCGGCAACTGGCCTTATCGTTGAGAATTACAAATAATAGTTTTGACCTTATCACGGTAATTAATAATAATAATATTAATATAATTAGTATTATACTGTAATCTTTCTCTCACCTCACCACGCTCACCACGTCACACACAGGGTGAGTTCTCTCATCACGCTGCTTTTACTCATCTCTATTTTATATTCATTGCCGGTCCTTATTCATGCTCACCCTTGGTGGGTGTCAGTGTCCATCACCCCGAGAAGCGTAGTGGGGCTGACGAAGCCTGGGTAGGGTAGCCTGGCTGGCGTAGTGTGGCTGGCGTAGCCTGGCTGGCGTAGCGTGGCTGGCGTAGTGTGGCTGGCGTAGTGTGGCTGGCGTAGTGTGGCTGGCGTAGTGTGGCTGGCGTAGTGTGGGCGGCGGCGTAGCGTAGCTGTGGCTATCATACTGTGGCTTGCGTAGTCTAGCTGGGGAAGCCTGGCGCCAGGCGGGGCCCACAATCACCAGAATTGATCTCCGCGTCTCCTCCATCTCTCTCCTTTTCTTCCTTCCTCTCCCTTCTCTCTCTCTCTCTCTCTCTCTCTCTCTCTCTCTCTCTCTCTCTCTCTCATTCATCCTCTACTCTTTCCCGACATATGGTTCCTCCAGGCGTTGCGACACAAGTCAAATATCATAGTTGGGGTCTCGACAAAATTACTGGAAATAAGAACCCGCAGTTTTCTCAGCGCTTCAAACATTGATATAGAAAACGTAAGGAATAAGAAATAAAGAACAGCAATTGAGCAGTTCGTCTAGAATCACTGTCCGTGTCACCTGGTGTTCCCTGGTGTCACCTGGTGTCACCTGATGTCACCATGTGTCACTTGCAGGCTTGACAATATTGGATATCTAATATATAATTCGTGGACAACTGGCATGGATTCTATAACAAATCTGATATGCATGATGTGAATGCGATGTATGGGGGTGTATGGTGTGTATGGGGTGTATGGAGTGTATGGCGTGTATGGGGGTGTATGTATATAGGATAAGGATGTGGTATGAGGGAGGGAGATGCAGGGGCTGTGTTTAACATGTCTCTGGGTATGGACAAGTTATGGGTATTGATCTGGGGTGTGCTGGGAGGGCAGAGCTGGGAGAGTGCTGGGAGGGCAGAGCTGGGAGTGTGCTGGGAGGGCAGAGCTGGGAGTGTGCTGGGAGGGCAGAGCTGGGAGTGTGCTGGGAGGGCAGAGCTGGGAGTGTGCTGGGAGGGCAGAGCTGGGAGTGTGCTGGGAGGGCAGAGCTGGTAGTGTGCTGGGAGGGCAGAACTGGGAGTGTGCTGGGAGGGCAGAGCTGGGGGTGTGCTGGGAGGGCAGAGCTGGGGGTGTGCTGGGAGGGCAGAGCTGGGGGGTGTGCTGGGAGAGCAGAGCAGGGAGTGTGCTGGGAGGGCAGAGCTAGGGGTATGCTGGGAGGGCAGAGCTGGGGGTGTGCTGGGAGGGCAGAGCTAGGGGTGTGCTGGGAGGGCAGAGCTGAGGGTGTGCTGGGAGGGCAGAGCTGGGAGTGTGCTGGGAGGGCAGAGCTAGGGGTGTGCTGGGAGGGCAGAGCTGGGAGTGTGCTGGGAGGGCAGAGCTAGGGGTGTGCTGGGAGGGCAGAGCTGGGGGTGTGCTGGGAGGGCAGAGCTAGGGGTGTGCTGGGAGGGCAGAGCTGGGAGTGTGCTGGGAGGGCAGAGCTAGGGGTGTGCTGGGAGGGCAGAGCTAGGGGTGTGCTGGGGGTGTGCTGGGAGGGCAGAGCTAGGGGTGTGCTGGGAGGGCAGCGCTGGGGGTGTGCTGGGAGGGCAGAGCTAGGGGTGTGCTGGGAGGGCAGCGCTGGGGGTGTGCTGGGAGGGCAGAACTAGAGGTGTGCTGGGAGGGTAGAGCTAGGGGTGTGCTAGGGGTGTGCTGGGAGGGCAGAGCTAGGGGTGTGCTGGGAGGGCAGAGCTAGGGGTGTGCTGGGAGGGCAGAGCTAGGGGTGTGCTGGGAGGGCAGAGCTAGGGGTGTTCTAGGGGTGTGCTGGGAGGGCAGAGCTAGGGGTGTTCTAGGGGTGTGCTGGGAGGGCAGAGCTAGGGGTGTGCTGGGAGGGCAGAGCTAGGGGTGTGCTGGGGGTGTGCTGGGAGGGCAGAGCTGGGGGTGTGCTGGGTGGACAGAGCTAGGGGTGTGCTGGGGGTGTGCTGGGAGGGCAGCGCTGGGGGTGTGCTGGGAGGGCAGAGCTAGGGGTGTGCTGGGAGGGCAGAGCTGGGGGTGTGCTGGGAGGGCAGAGCTGGGAGTGTGCTGGGGGTGTGCTGGGAGGGCAGAGTTGGGAGTGTGCTGGGAGGGCAGAGCTAGGGGTGTGCGGGGGGTGTGCTGGGAGGGCAGAGCTGGGAGTGTGCTGGGAGGGCAGAGCTAGGGGTGTGCTGGGAGGGCAGAGCTGGGGGTGTGCTGGGAGGGCAGAGCTAGGGGTGTGCTGGGAGGGCAGAGCTGGGGGTGTGCTGGGAGGGCAGAGCTGGGAGTGTGCTGGGGGTGTGCTGGGAGGGCAGAGTTGGGAGTGTGCTGGGAGGGCAGAGCTAGGGGTGTGCGGGGGGTGTGCTGGGAGGGCAGAGCTGGGAGTGTGCTGGGAGGGCAGAGCTAGGGGTGTGCTGGGAGGGCAGAGCTGGGGGTGTGCTGGGAGGGCAGAGCTAGGGGTGTGCTGGGGGTGTGCTGGGAGGGCAGAGCTGGGAGTGTGTTGGGAGGGCAGAGCTAGGGGTGTGCTGGGAGGGCAGAGCTAGGGGTGTGCTGGGAGGGCAGAGCTAGGGGTGTGCTGGGAGGGCAGCGCTGGGGGTGAGCTGGGAGGGCAGAGCTAGGGGTGTGCTGGGAGGGCAGCGCTGGGGGTGTGCTGGGAGGGCAGAGCTTGGGGTGTGCTAGGGGTGTGCTGGGAGGGCAGAGCTAGGGGTGTGCTGGGAGGGCAGAGCTAGGGGTGTGCTAGGGGTGTGCTGGGAGGGCAGAGGTAAGGGTGTGCTAGGGGTGTGCTGGGAGGGCAGAGCTAGGGGTGTGCTAGGGGTGTGCTGGGAGGGCAGAGCTGGGGGTGTGCTGGGAGGACAGAGCTAGGGGTGTGCTGGGAGGGCAGAGCTGGGGGTGTGCTGGGAGGACAGAGCTAGGGGTGTGCTGGGAGGGCAGAGCTGGGGGTGTGCTGGGAGGACAGAGCTAGGGGGGGGGTGCTGGGAGGACAGAGCTAGGGGTGTGCTGGGAGGGCAGAGCTAGGGGTGTGCTGGGGGTGTGCTGGAAGGGCAGAGCTGGGGGTGTGCTGGGAGGACAGAGCTAGGGGTGTGCTGGGAGGGCAGAGCTAGGGGTGTGCTGGGGGTGTGCTGGGAGGGCAGAGCTGGGGGTGTGCTGGGAGGGCAGAGCTGGGAGTGTGATGGGAGGGCAGAGCTGGGGGTGTGCTGGGAGGGCAGAGCTGGGGGTGTGCTGGGAGGACAGAGCTAGGGGTGTGCTGGGAGGGCAGAGCTGGGGGTGTGCTGGGAGGGCAGAGCTGGGGGTGTGCTGGGAGGGCAGAGCTGGGAGTGTGCTGGGAGGGCAGAGCTGGGGGTGTGCTGTGAGGGCAGAGCTGGGGGTGTGCTGGGAGGGCAGAGCTGGGAGTGTGCTGGGAGGGCAGAGCTGGGGGTGTGCTGGGAGGGCAGAGCTGGGGGTGTGCTGGGAGGGCAGAGCTGGGGGTGTGCTGGGAGGGCAGAGCTGGGGGTGTGCTGGGAGGGCAGAGCTGGGGGTGTGCTGGGAGGGCAGAGCTGGGGGTGTGCTGGGAGGGCAGAGCTGGGGGTGTGCTGGGAGGGCAGAGCTGGGGGTGTGCTGGGAGGGCAGAGCTGGGGGTGTGCTGGGAGGGCAGAGCTGGGGGTGTGCTGGGAGGGCAGAGCTGGGAGTGTGCTGGGAGGGCAGAGCTGGGGGTGCGCTGGGAGGGCAGAGCTGGGGGTGTGCTGGGAGGGCAGAGCTGGGGGTGTGCTGGGAGGGCAGAGCTGGGGGTGTGCTGGGAGGGCAGAGCTGGGGGTGTGCTGGGAGGGCAGAGCTGGGGGTGTGCTGGGAGGGCAGAGCTGGGGGTGTGCTGGGAGGGCAGAGCTGGGGGTGTGCTGGGAAGGCAGAGCTGGGGGTGTGCTGGGAGGGCAGAGCTGGGAGTGTGCTGGGAGGGCAGAGCTGGGAGTGTGCTGGGAGGGCAGAGCTGGGAGTGTGCTGGGAGGGCAGAGCTGGGGGTGTGCTGGGAGGGCAGAGCTGGGGGTGTGCTGGGAGGGCAGAGCTGGGAGTGTGCTGGGAGGGCAGAGCTAGGGGTGTGCTGGGAGGGCAGAGCTGGGGGTGTGCTGGGAGGGCAGAGCTGGGAGTGTGCTGGGAGGGCAAAGCTAGGGGTGTGCTGGGAGGGCAGAGCTGGGAGTGTGCTGGGAGGGCAGAGCTGGGGGTGTGCTGGGAGGGCAGAGCTGGGGGTGTGCTGGGAGGGCAGAGCTGGGGGTGTGCTGGGAGGGCAGAGCTGGGCGTGTGCTGGGAGGGCAGAGGTGGGAGTGTGCTGGGAGAGCAGAGCTAGGGGTGTGCTGGGAGGGCAGAGCTGGGAGTGTGCTGGGAGGGCAGAGCTAGCTGGGGGTGTGCTGGGAGGGCAGAGCTGGGAGTGTGCTGGGAGGGCAGAGCTGGGAGTGTGCTGGGAGGGCAGAGCTAGGGGTGTGCTGGGAGGGCAGAGCTGGGAGTGTGCTGGGCATCATAACACAACCACACCCTGAAGACTAACTATACAAACAACAAGATATATAAACACAAGGAAAGTATTAAGAACATTTGTGTGAAAATAAATACTCGCGTTATTGTGACTACAAAAGTATGGACAAAACGTTGACGCTCTGGAGGCATTAGTGGATTTACAAAGTAAGGAATATAAAGTATTTTACACTGGGACATATTAGACGAGATATAACAGAAATGAGGTAAATATTGAGGCAATACATTGGGCTTGAACCCTCGTCCCTGGACCCCCAGACACAGCCAGTATCTTAGTTCTATTCCATCACGAAGCGTCAGTATTGTCTCAGATCCACCACGCTATTGTGCTCGCATTGTGCACAAGCAGTAATATTTCTGAATTAAAATCTGAAATTGGACGAGCAATAAATTTGCTAAGAACACAAAAGTGAAATACACCCAGACAAAGAGCCAGAAACCTGTTGAAGGATCAGGGGCCAGATTCACGAAGCAGTTACGCAAGCACTTACGAACCTGTACATCTTTTATCAATCTTTGGCGGCTTTGTTTACAATTATTAAACAGATAATGAGCTCCGAAGCACCAGGAGGCTGTTTATAACAATAACAATATTTGATTGGGAAGTTTTCATGCATGTAATATGTTTAATAAATGTAACCAATGCCGTCAAAGATTGAGGAAAGATGTATACGTTCGTAAGTGCTTGCGTAACTGCTTCGTGAATCTGGCCCCAGGAAATCGGGATTTCTAGGGGTCTAAAACGAAGAAAATAATGTATGAATGTCGAGATTAGGCTTGTGGAGTTACTAGGATTCATCAATATATAAAAGCCTGAGTAAAAAATCATTATCCTTAAACGTGAGGACGCCCTCGCGAGGCCTCGCGTGGACTTAAAACAGTTTTAAGCACCGTAATATTTGGCACGAATTTGACATTATACAGAAAATATGACTAATTCCGGGCATCATGAAACTTCCTTACAAAGACAAACTAAGGAAGCGCAATTTACGCAACCCTGTCCTCAGGCTAGGCTCGTCCAAGCGGTGCTCGACCCCCTGTCCTCAGGCTAGGCTCGTCCAAGCGGTGCTCGACCCCCTGTCCTCAGGCTAGGCTCGTCCAAGCGGTGCTCGACCCCTCCTGTCCTCAGGCTAGGCTCGTCCAAGCGGTGCTCGACCCCCCCCCTGTCCTCAGGCTAGGTTCATCCAAGCGGTGCTCGACCCCTCCTGTCCTCAGGCTAGGCTCGTCCAAGCGGTGCTCGACCCCCCCTGTCCTCAGGCTAGGCTCGTCCAAGCGGTGCTCGACCCCTCCTGTCCTCAGGCTAGGCTCGTCCAAGCGGTGCTCGACCCCCCCTGTCCTCAGGCTAGGCTCGTCCAAGCGGTGCTCGACCCCCTGTCCTCAGGCTAGGCTCGTCCAAGCGGTGCTCGACCCCCCCTGTCCTCAGGCTAGGCTCGTCCAAGCGGTGCTCGACCCCCCCCTGTCCTCAGGCTAGGCTCGTCCAAGCAGTGCTCGACCCCCCCTGTCTTCAGGCTAGGCTCGTCCAAGCGGTGCTCGACCCCCCTGTCCTCAGGCTAGGCTCGTCCAAGCGGTGCTCGACCCCCCCTGTCCTCAGGCTAGGCTCGTCCAAGCGGTGCTCGACCCCCTGTCCTCAGGCTAGGCTCGTCCAAGCGGTGCTCGACCCCCCCCTGTCCTCAGGCTAGGCTCGTCCAAGCGGTGCTCGACCCCCCCTGTCCTCAGGCTAGGCTCGTCCAAGCGGTGCTCGACCCCCCCTGTCCTCAGGCTAGGCTCGTCCAAGCGGTGCTCGACCCCCCCTGTCCTCAGGCTAGGCTCGTCCAAGCGGTGCTCGACCCCCCCCCTGTCCTCAGGCTAGGCTCGTCCAAGCGGTGCTCGACCCCCCCTGTCCTCAGGCTAGGCTCGTCCAAGCGGTGCTCGACCCCCCCTGTCCTCAGGCTAGGCTCGTCCAAGCGGTGCTCGACCCCCCCCCCTGTCCTCAGGCTAGGCTCGTCCAAGCGGTGCTCAACCCCCCCTGTCCTCAGGCTAGGCTCGTCCAAGCGGTGCTCGACCCCCCCCTGTCCTCAGGCTAGGCTCGTCCAAGCGGTGCTCGACCCCCTGTCCTCAGGCTAGGCTCGTCCAAGCGGTGCTCGACCCCCCCCCCTGTCCTCAGGCTAGGCTCGTCCAAGCGGTGCTCAACCCCCCCTGTCCTCAGGCTAGGCTCGTCCAAGCGGTGCTCGACCCCCCCCTGTCCTCAGGCTAGGCTCGTCCAAGCGGTGCTCGACCCCCTGTCCTCAGGCTAGGCTCGTCCAAGCGGTGCTCGACCCCCCCCTGTCCTCAGGCTAGGCTCGTCCAAGCGGTGCTCGACCCCCCCCTGTCCTCAGGCTAGGCTCGTCCAAGCAGTGCTCGACCCCCCCTGTCTTCAGGCTAGGCTCGTCCAAGCGGTGCTCGACCCCCCCTGTCCTCAGGCTAGGCTCGTCCAAGCGGTGCTCGACCCCCCCTGTCCTCAGGCTAGGCTCGTCCAAGCGGTGCTCGACCCCCCTGTCCTCAGGCTAGGCTCGTCCAAGCGGTGCTCGAACCCCCCCTGTCCTCAGGCTAGGCTCGTCCAAGCGGTGCTCGACCCCCCCCTGTCCTCAGGCTAGGCTCGTCCAAGCGGTGCTCGACCCCCTGTCCTCAGGCTAGGCTCATCCAAGCGGTGCTCGACCCCCCCCCTGTCCTCAGGCTAGGCTCGTCCAAGCGGTGCTCGACCCCCCCCTGTCCTCAGGCTAGGCTCGTCCAAGCGGTGCTCGACCACCCTGTCCTCAGGTTAGGCTCGTCCAAGCGGTACTCGGGCCCGGTCCACGACCAGGCCTCCACCCCCAGGAAGCAGCCCGTGACAGCTGACTAACACCCAGGTACCTATTTTACTGCTAGGTAACAGGGGCATAGGGTGAAAGAAACTCTGCCTATTGTTTCTCGCCGGCGCCTGGGATCGAACCCAAGACCACAGGATCACAAGTCCAGCGTGCTGTCCGCTCGGCCGACCGGCTCCCTATCAAACCTCCCTGACCGGCTCAATCAAAACAGGAATTTTCTAAAAATATAACTTGATATTATATATTGTGAATATTTAGTTCAGTTGGCAATTATTTGCATTGGTACTAAGTGGGTGAAGCATTTACATAGTTGTGGTTCCAACAGAGGTCTCCGAACGTCATCAGTTTTGAGTCGTGTGGAAAGTGTTTTTCCAATCAGAAACAAGGTGATTGGCGGAGGGATTAACGAGCGTTTGCCCCTTTGTTTATAAGATGGGACTGTTGCACAATCCAGGTGTAAATACAAACCGGATTACGGATTGGTACAGAGCTTGAGTCTTGTCTGTTCCTCGTATCTCTGTCCTGTTCCTCGCGTCTCTCTCCCGTTCCTCGCGTCTCTGTCCCGTTCCTCGCGTCTCTGTCCCGTTCCTCGCGTCTCTCTCCCGTTCCTCGCGTCTCTCTCCCGTTCCTCGCGTCTCTCTCCCGTTCCTCGCGTCTCTCCAGTCTTCATCCCTCGGCTCTCATCCGTTGCTCTTGGACGAACTAGCAACAACATTACGGGTTGTTTACGTTCTATTGGCAGCCGCCGCGCGCCATTCTGAACGCTGCCGTCCCATTGGCTGTCGTGAAGTGTTGACATTTAGCGTTTTCTATTTCCCTTCCATTTTCTTTCTCTCCAGTACGATAGATTTCAAGATGCGATTCTGCGTTTCTTGGCAAGACCGCTCAAACGGTACATACATTTCAGGACCTGAAATTGGAAGAGCTGTATCAAAGGAAAGAGATTGAAATAAACGGTGATAGAAGTTAAGGAGAAAGTTACTTTCCATTTCCTCTCGTTTTATTCTGTTTGTCTCTCTACCTTTTTTTCTTTACATATCCCTTTCTCTCTATATATATTTTGCTACAGCAGTGTGTTTCTTATCCTTCATTTCTCTTCTTGTAACTCCTCCTCCCTCTATTTGTCTTTAAACTCCTTATTTCTTTCCTCATATCCATCTCTCTCTCTCTCTCTCTCCCCGCTCCTCCCGGCACGAGACTGGGACTTGCAAAGTAGTCTTGAACTGTCCAAGACAGTCCAAGTCCTGCACCAAGTGAATGGTTCTCAATAACTTGGAAACCCTTTTTTCTTGCTGGTAGTTCCATGCCGGAAAGAGGTTTGCGAACGTCATGCATTTTATGGTGGCATTGAGAACTGCACTTACTGAACTGCACTGTGTGTGTGTGTGTGTGTGTGTGTGTGTGGGTACTGGCCTAGGTGTGCTTCACCTCCTGGGTCCTGCCTTTCCAGCTTTGGATTGGTTAATGCAAATCATTTTACATATTTAACAAGAAAGCTGCAGATTAGTGGTTCTTCTATTATTCCCTTCAGGTAAAAACACTAGCTACATCTATACGTATGGTAGTTCTCCCTATGGCAGCCGTGAGTTGTGAGGTGCAGTAAGTGGTGTGTACAGTGCTTCTGTCACTTTCTGAAGCATTCAATATGAGATCTCATGATAGTGTACAACTTTCCTCGTATCTGGCTCATTCATTTTCTTCCTTGAGGCGTTACTGTCCTATCACTCGGGCTTGTTATGAGAGCAGCCTGCAACACTGGGTCCCTGGAGAGATCAGGTCAACACCTGAGTGTTGAGGCATAGATCTTTAAACCTTTCTTTGTGTTGTTTTGTGAGGTTTCAGGAGGTGGTGTGATGCCGGAGCTGCACACCAGAGAGTGGGACTGACGTAGGTTATACAGCGTCTGGAAGGCTTCTTGGTATAAGTTTTTGAAGACTATTTGGAGATCGAGGAGTTTGACATAAGCTGCAGACGTTACTCTGTTAATGATGTCTCTGGTATTACACTTTGGCTTTCTCCTCCCGGGTTACTTGTAAGGTGCAGTAATGACGCTTTTCCTCCTTGTCAACCGCTTGTGGGAACATGTCACTATGTCACTCGTGTGTGTGTGTGTGTGTGTGTGTGTGTGTGTGTGTGTGTGTGTGTGTGTGTGTGTGTGGGTGTGTGTGTGGGTGTGTGTGTTTGTATTTGTAATAGCCAAATTTGGAGGAAAGTTATGAGGACAATCTGGGAAATAAGATTTTCAACACCAATTGGTGACTATAAAATGTAAAATGTATAAATTGAGAGAGAGAGAGAGAGAGAGAGAGAGAGAGAGAGAGAGAGAGAGAGAGAGAGAGAGAGAGAGAGAGAAGTGTTATGATCTCAGCCTGCAGGAGAAACGAGTCTCCCTTCTTGAGAGTTATTCAGCAAGCCTGACCTGATTAGAAGGTCTAGCATATATTGAGGTGATAACCCATATGAAAAATAGTATGGTGGATTCAATGAGCAGTTTAAGATTATGGGCAGTAAGTAAGGAAATAGATAAATGACTGGCTAGGAGATGTGGACATTTTGCTGGAGGCGTGAGGCTCGCTTCCGGAGGACCTTGACCTCACTTGAGTGCCAGACATCGCAGGGGGAAGCCGCGCTTCGTTTGAGCTCCCGCCAGAAGGGAACCCCTAGTGATATATCTCTAAGAGAAGAGAAGTGTGCAGACGTGCCAGCTGTGGAATTGAGCTGAGAACGTTGTGGTGTCAAGTCTTGGACGGCGAGGAGAGTTTAATAAGCTGCTCAGAGGCATTTTCGTGGGCTGTGTGGAGCGCCCTGACCAGACGCCGTCAGAGGGAAAGCGCCCTCGATCAGTTAATCTGTGGTTTGTTCTTTGGGGAAGAAGTTGCTGAGAACTTCGAAGCCAGCAGATGAAGTAGCTGATGAGACTCCAAGGTAGTGGAGCAGAGGACCTCGAGCTGTGAGGAGAAGCAGCAGTGAAGAGGAGTGTCACGTGCTTCTGTAGAGGTGGTGTAGCAGCCAAGAGAGCTGTTGAGGAACCTAGCAGAAGGGTGAAGCACCGTAGTTACTCAAGGAAACTTCGTGATAGCAGCCTGGAGAAGCTGCAGAGGATCCTGGTAGTGAAGCCCGGAAGAACCTGAAGATATCAGGGTAGTGAACTTCCAGAGGTGGAAGGGGAAGTTCTGGTGGATTACTTATAGGGAGTTGATAGTGTTTGGTTGACATTAGCGTGCAAGACGCAGTGAGAGGTGAGTGACTGTTTGCATTCTTATGTCAAGGAGTGTTTTACACTGAAGTTTAGAGTTACAGTCGTAGGCTGGATTACCTACAGATGTATGCGTTCCAGGACTGATATTGATCGATTAATCATTGTCGTGTATCAATGGACATTTATACTGATATGTTATTGCATTCAAATGCTGATTTCCTTTGTACACATTTATAAATACATATATATATATTCTATTGCTGATGGTGCAACAGTGTATGTAGACTTGATCAACTTGAGGAGGTTGATGGTATCAGGTGGTGAACCAGGAGATAGGATACCACTTGATAAGCTGATGGTAGAGTTCTGGTTGGGTTGGAGAGTAACCTGATTGTGATATTATAGAGTATAGGATTCATTATTATTATATGTGTGTATGTATCGTGTATGTGCTTTGTCCAGTAAATGTATCCTAATTTGCTGGTGTTTGCCCTTGTCCTAGTGAGGCTTCCCAGGAGGTAGTAAAGAAGGAGAGAGAGAGAGAGAAAGAACCAAGAACCACTGCCGTGGACAGGGTAAAAGGTAATACTAATAAGTCAAAAGGGGATTGAGGAGATCATATCACCTAAGGAGAGAGTGGGGAGTCACAGCGGCTCGAGTGGGTGTGTGCACGTGACAACGAGGCTAAGTGTTGGAGCCGCATCCCCTAAACGTGTGACGTTGAGCCCCTCTCCAAGAGCCAGAAGCGCCAAGGGTGATCTCCTAGTATAAGCACTCTACCGAGTTGTGGGTTGGGTTGTCCATAGAGAAGGATCAACGACGACAACACCAACCAACCCACAGTCTATAATACAAGGCACTAACGAAACAGGTACACACGTTGCCAGTACAATGAGTCCCCGCCAACAACCAGGCCGGCCCAGTAGTCTGCTAAGCAACACGCTTCCCATCACACACTCTAGCCATCACCAACGTTTGTCTCAAAACATACACTCAACATACACTCACAAAATACACTCACAACATACACTCACAACATACACTCTCAACATACACTCACATGATATCAAGTCCATCTACGAGTCAGGTGACCATCAGTTTGTTCACTGTTCTCAACGAGAACTTTCCCCCTGTTAACAGTTTGTTCCTCACTATTTTGTTCTTATCTCAGAACTTTGTTCACGTCGGCCCATCCATTCTCGTGTTACTTAACTATGAAACACCGACGATAAAACTGAAACATTCAGACCAGAGTTCAAGGTGTACCCTCTGTGTATATACACTGAGAGGTGTACCCTCTGTGTATATACACTGAGAGGTGTACCCTCTGTGTATATACACTGAGAGGTGTACCCTCTGTGTATATACACTGAGAGGTGTACCCTCTGTGTATATACACTGAGAGGTGTACCCTCTGTGTATATACACTGAGAGGTGTACCCTCTGTGTATATACACTGAGAGGTGTACCCTCTGTGTATATACACTGAGAGGTGTACCCTCTGTGTATATACACTGAGAGGTGTACCCTCTGTGTATATACACTGAGAGGTGTACCCTCTGTGTATATACACTGAGAGGTGTACCCTCTGTGTATATACACTGAGAGGTGTACCATCTATGTATATACACTGAGAGGTGTACCATCTTCTCTGTGTATATACTGTGAGGTGTACCCGCTTCTCTGTGTATATACAGTGAGAGGTGTACCCGCTTCTCTGTGTATACACACTGAGAGGTGTACCCGCTTCTCTGTGTATATACTGAGAGGTGTACCCGCTTCCCTGTGTATATACACTGAGAGGTGTACCCGCTTCTCTGTGTATATACTGAGAGGTGTACCCGGTTCTCTGTGTATATACACTGAGAGGTGTACCCGCTTCTCTGTGTATACACACTGAGAGGTGTACCCGCTTCTCTGTGTATACACACTGAGAGGTGTACCCGTTTCTCTGTGTATATACACTGAGAGGTGTACCCGCTTCTCTGTGTATACACACTGAGAGGTGTACCCGCTTCTCTGTGTACACACACTGAGAGGTGTACCCATTTCTCTGTGTATATACACTGAGAGGTGTACCCGCTTCTCTGTGTATACACACTGAGAGGTGTACCTGCTTCTCTGTGTATACACACTGAGAGGTGTACCCGCTTCTTTGTGTATATACACTGAGAGGTGTACCCGCTTCTCTGTGTATATACACTGACAGGTGTACCATCTGTGTATATACACTGAGAGGTGTACCATCTGTGTATATACACTGAGAGGTGTACCCGCTTCTCTGTGTATATACACTGACAGGTGTACCTGCTTCTCTGTGTATATACACTGAGAGAGGTGTACCATCTTCTCTGTGTATATACACTGAGAGGTGTACCCGCTTCTCTGTGTATATACACTGACAGGTGTACCTGCTTCTCTGTGTATATACACTGAGAGGTGTACCATCTTCTCTGTGTATATACACTGAGAGGTGTACCCGCTTCTCTGTGTATACACACTGAGAGGTGTACCCGCTTCTCTGTGTATATACACTGACAGGTGTACCTGCTTCTCTGTGTATATACACTGAGAGAGGTGTACCATCTTCTCTGTGTATATACACTGAGAGGTGTACCCGCTTCTCTGTGTATATACACTGAGAGGTGTACCCCGCTTCTCTGTGTATACACACTGAGAGAGGTGTACCATCTTCTCTGTGTATATACACTGAGAGGTGTACCTTGGTCCAGGATTGCCTTTAGGACTAAAGTATACTGGTTGGTCGGCCAGTAAGCCTTAATAACCTCCCCGAGCTTGATAGGTCTAAAGCCCAAATCATTGGTTGCTGCTGCGGGAGGAATACATGGTGTTGGCGGGGGTATACATGGTGTTGGCAGGGGTATACATGGTGTTGGCGGGGATATACATGGTGTTGGCGGGGATATACATGGTGTTGGCGGGGATAGACATGGTGTTGGTGGGGGTATACATGGTGTTGGTGGGGATAGAGGGTGTTGGCGAGGGTATACATGGTGTTGGCGGGGGTATACATGATGTTGGCGGGGGTATACATGGTGTTGGTGAGGGTATACATGGTGTTGGCGGGGATAAAGGGTGTTGGCGAGGGTATACATGGTGTTGGTGAGGGTATACATGGTGTTGGCGGGGATAGAGGGTGTTGGTGAGGGTATACATGGTGTTGGCGGGGATAGAGGGTGTTGGCGAGGGTATACATGGTGTTGGTGAGGGTATACATGGTGTTGGCGGGGATAGAGGGTGTTGGTGAGGGTATACATGGTGTTGGTGAGGGTATACATGGTGTTGGTGAGGGTATACATGGTGTTGGTGAGGGTATACATGGTGTTGGTGAGGGTATACATGGTGTTGGTGAGGGTATACATGGTGTTGGTGAGGGTATACATGGTGTTGGCAGCTCTAGTCACTATGTGCCACTACGGTGCCGTTTGTGGCCATTCTGTGGAGCAGCACAGAATAAAGGAACTTTACCATCATTAAACTTACGTTACTATAGCGTGGGGTGACAAGCGGGAGAAGTCCACTACGGGCTCACCATAGCCCGTGCTACTTGAAACTTTTTGTTCCAGGTAGCGAAGCTTAAACAACAACAACAACGACAAGCGGGATAGTTGAACCTGTTTGGAGAGTTGGTACTTGACGCGGAGGATA
>NC_091173.1:7579860-7609860 GCF_040958095.1 Procambarus clarkii
CTACACTAAGGAAACGAACATAGGAATGTGCCTAAATGCCAACAGTGACTGCCCAGACAGGTACAAGAGGAGTGTTGTTAACGCTTATGTCGACCGTGCTCTCAGCCACAGCTCAGGATGGAAGCAAGTCGACGAATAACTCTGTAGGGTAAGGCAGGTCCTAGTCAACAACAGCTTCTCCAATGGTTTCATTGAAGACATCATAAGAAGGAAAGTGAAACGCCATGCAACCTCTGAAGAGACAACTAACACAACACCTATACCCCCTATTAGACTATTTTACAGGAACTTCTTTTCCACAGCTCATAAAACGGAGGAAAGGGTCCTGAAAGATATTGTTAATAGAAACGTTATCCCTACAGACAAAAATCAGAAGATACAACTGAAGATTTACTATAAAACCAAGAAAACGGCCAACCTACTCATGAGAAACTCTCCAGACACAAAGCAGAACGCTTTAAAAGAGACCAACGTCGTCTATGCCTTCAAATGCCCTCTTGGGGACTGTAAGCCTCAAAAAACTCAGTATATAGGCAAGACAACAACATCTCTTTCCAGGCGTTTAACGATGCATAAGCAACAGGGCTCCATTAAGGAACATATAATCTCTTCCCACAACCAAACCATCACCAGAGAAATCTTAGCAAACAACACAGAAATCATCGATAGATAGCAGGCGGCTTGACATCTGCGAGGCACTACACATTAAGAAGTCAACACCAGCAATCAACAGCCAATTATTGCACAACTATATTCTACCCACTTCAAGATTCCGCTCCAATATAGAAGCATCAAGAAATATGGGCCAATAGGCCCTCTGCAATTCCTTCCATTCTTACCTTCAATACCCATTGTTCCGTGTTCTGTCTTGTGTTGAAAGTTTGTTTTCACCTCATCCAAAGCTGTTGTAACATATCACCTCACTCAAATGCAGGTATAAAAAATCGAAGATGTTTAAGCTCTATTCAGTTATAGTTGTGTGTGTGTGTAAACTAAAGTCTTTGAAAATGTAATAAGTTTTACGAAACGCGCTCAAGTGTCGCGTCAGACGAGAAATAAAAATGAAATTTGGAGAATTGATTTTTCAATTACCATCAACAGTGAAAAGAAACAAGATCGAGAAAATTCGTGTTAGAATTATTAATCTTACTTTTTCGGTCATATTTAACAATATATGTCTACAGGAAAGACTGCTACCAATATATATATATATATATATATATATATATATATATATATATATATATATATTATTAAATATGACCGAAAAAGTAAGATTAATAATTCTAACACGAATTTTCTCAATCTTTCGTACATTACGCTTCACTGTTGGGGGTAAATCAAAAATCACTTCTCCAAAATTCATTTTTATTTCTAGTCTGACGCGACACGGGCGCGTTTCGTAAAACTTATTACATTTTCAAAGACTTCACAAATACACAACTGATTAGAACTTACGTATCTCTGATTTTATATCTACATTTGAGTGAGGTGGGAGGGTTGATGTGGCATTAACACAAGACAGAACAAGAGGGGATATTAATAGGGTATTAAAAGTATCAACACAAGACAGAACAGAAACAATGGGTATTGAATAGAAGTGTTTGTAGAAAGCCTATTGGTCCATATTTCTTGATGCTTCTATATTGGAGCGGAGTCTTGAGGTGGGTAGAATATAGTTGTGCAATAATTGGCTGTTGATTGCTGGTGTTGACTTCTTGATGTGTAGTGCCTCGCAAACGTCAAGCCGCCTGCTATCGCTGTATCTATCGATGATTTCTGTGTTGTTTACTAGGATTTCTCTGGCGATGGTTTGGTTATGGGAAGAGATTATATGTTCCTTAATGGAGCCCTGTTGCTTATGCATCGTTAAACGCCTAGAAAGAGATGTTGTTGTCTTGCCTATATACTGGGTTTTTTGGAGCTTACAGTCCCCAAGTGGGCATTTGAAGGCATAGACGACGTTAGTCTCTTTTAAAGCGTTCTGTTTTGTGTCTGGAGAGTTTCGAGCAAAAAGTCTTAGTCGACATGAACTTGAAACCGGCCATATACTGCAGGTATGTTGACGACATTTTTACACAGGTACCTGATGTCAGACATCTGCAGGAGCTGAAGGAGGCATTTGAGCAGAGTTCCGTGCTGCGTTTCACTTACGAGACGGAAAAGGATGGGAAGCTGCCTTTTCTAGATGTAACAGTCATGGAAAAGGGCGGAGGTTTCCACACTGCAGTCTACACTAAGGAAACAAACATAGGAATGTGCCTAAATGCCAACAGCGACTGCCCTGACAGGTACAAGAGGAGTGTTGTTAACGCATACGTCGACCGTGCTCTCAGCCACAGCTCAGAATGGAAGCAAGTCGACGAAGAACTCTGTAGGGTAAGGCAGGTCCTAGTCAATAACGGCTTCTCCAATGGTTTCATCGAAGACATCATAAGAAGGAAAGTGAAAAGCCATGCAACCTCTGAAGAGACAACTAACACAACACCTATACCCCCTATTAGACTATTTTACAGGAACTTCTTTTCCACAGCTCATAAAACGGAGGAAAGGGTCCTGAAAGATATTGTTAATAGAAACGTTATCCCTACAGACAAAAATCAGAGGATACAACTGACGATTTACTATAAAACCAGAAAAACGGCCAGCCTACTCATGAGAAACTCTCCAGACACAAAACAGAACGCTTTAAAAGAGACTAACGTCGTCTATGCCTTCAAATGCCCACTTGGGGACTGTAAGCTCCAAAAAACCCAGTATATAGGCAAGACAACAACATCTCTTTCTAGGCGTTTAACGATGCATAAGCAACAGGGCTCCATTATGGAACATATAATCTCTTCCCATAACCAAACCATCGCCAGAGAAATCCTAGTAAACAACACAGAAATCATCGATAGATACAGCGATAGCAGGCGGCTTGACGTTTGCGAGGCACTACACATCAAGAAGTCAACACCAGCAATCAACAGCCAATTATTGCACAACTATATTCTACCCACCTCAAGACTCCGCTCCAATATAGAAGCATCAAGAAATATGGACCAATAGGCTTTCTACAAACACTTCTATTCAATACCCATTGTTTCTGTTCTGTCTTGTGTTGATACTTTTAATACCCTATTAATATCCCCTCTTGTTCTGTCTTGTGTTAATGCCACATCACCCCTCCCACCTCACTCAAATGTAGATATAAAATCAGAGATACGTAAGTTCTAATCAGTTGTGTATTTGTGAAGTCTTTGAAAATGTAATAAGTTTTACGAAACGCGCCCGTGTCGCGTCAGACTAGAAATAAAAATGAATTTTGGAGAAGTGATTTTTGATTTACCTCCAACAGTGAAGCGTAATGTACGAAAGATTGAGAAAATTCGTGTTAGAATTATTAATCTTACTTTTTCGGTCATATTTAATAATATATGTCTACAGGAAAGACTGCTACCAAAATATACTAATATATATATATATATATATATATATATATATATATATATATATATATATATATATATATATATATATATATATATATATAATCAGCTGAAAGTGCAATATCTGCAGAAGCAACAGCAGCAAGAACAACAGAATTATAGAATTCTGTTGAACAACATAGAACTATTATGAAAAATAGTCGCTATATTTCTCTCATCGACAAACTAAACAAAATACCAACTGATAAAAGGATCACTTCACTTGTAGACATCAAACAAACAAGCAACACCCCACCCCTAACACACACACACACACACACACACACACACACACACACACACACACACACACACACACACACACACAAACAGACTAACACACTAACGGATCAGGAGCCTGCAAACATCTCTCGCTGCCCTCTTGACTTAATTATCTCCGAACTCGAGGGGAAGGAACGCCCTTGCTGGGTGGCCGGGCAGGCTGCGACCATCTGTAGAAGGGAGAGGGATGAGGAACGGAGAGAGAGAGAGAAGTGAGGAACGAAGATGGAGATAAGAGGATGAAAGAGAGATAATTGAAGATTAAGGGATTGTCAACAAGACAAGCACTCAGGGAGTGGCCTACAGGAGGAAACTCTCTTGCTCCCTCAATAGTGGGACTGTTGAGGACATCACACGCACTCTAACGTTGAGAGCTTCCTTATCATACAGCGTCCAGGGCGGAGGTAGAGTGGCCCGAATGATCAAGGAGTGATCGGCGAGTAGTTCGGGTGATCGGGGAGTAGTTCGGGTGATCGGGGAGTAGTTCGGGTGATCGGGGAGTAGTTCGGGTGATCGGGGAGTAGTTCGGGTGATCGGGGAGTAGTTCGGGTGATCGGGGAGTAGTTCGGGTGATCGGGGAGTAGTTCGGGTGATCGGGGAGTAGTTCGGGTGATCGGCGAGTAGTTCGGGTGATCGGGGAGTAGTTCGGGTGATCGGGGAGTAGTTCGGGTGATCGGGGAGTGGCCCGAGTGATCGGGGAGTGGCCCGAGTGATCGGGGAGTGACCCAACTGATCAGGAATTGATCAAGGTGGATTGGAGATTGGAAGAGATGAAAAATGAGAGCAGATATGGATCCACAGCGATGAGCCAGCCAGCCAGCCAACAACGAAAGGGTCCACCCTAATGGTAGCAATTATAACAATCACGGCGAAGGATGAATCAGTTGCTAACAGGAATTGACCCGGAGTTTATATCTTGCGTACATACAGGTAAAATAGGGAGCCTCACAGGGCTCCCTGTGAGGCTGGTCACTCCACAGTCATGGAGTGACTGTGGAGCCTCCAGAGCCAGGACCTCAAGCATGCCACAAGTGTGAGCAGGAGCCATGAACCAGTAAGGGAAGTCAACTCTGTAGCTGACCCTCGGGAGTCAGAAATAACTGTGGAGTAACGTGTGAGAAAACTGTAGAGGTGGGAATAGTATCAGAGGGAAGGCTGGAGAGTGGAGGGTGTTGACAAACAGAAGAGGAACTATGAACACCTGAAAATATTTGCATGCAATGGAATGCAGAACTTCAAGGAAAGACTCCACAATGCATGATGGATTTTCTGGCCCCAGCGTGCTGGGAGTCAGCTGATGAATTCAACGACATCTTCCACCTGTGAAGCGAGGACAATGTAAGGTGGAGAGACACAGTTCAGGGAGTCTATACCTGCCTGTGCACCTTCTGCTCAAGACAGGTGAAAGGTGTAACAGGTCACAAGAAAACAAAGGTAGTGTCGGGACCCAGTGTGTGCTCTGGCTCCACCTTCCCTGTAGTTAAGACGATTGATAGGCCTTAAACATAACATCAAATCCTTTACAAAAATCAGAGAAGGGAGAATTACCAGTTCGTGCACATCGCACCAATTATAATTTTATCTTTGATGATATTGCACCAAAAATCAGACCGGCAATCACCGAGTCCCAAAAACTTCGATAACTATCTCAAACCTGAGGTTTTGTAAGGACTTAAACAAAAAAGAAATCTTTCACAAAATTAAGAATTTTCAAGTGGGATAACTTTTTTCAATTATGCAAATTGAGTACAATTATAAAGTCAAATTATGCAAATGGTTTGAAGAATTTGCGGCAGACATGAATAGTCAAGACATAGTAGTTCTTTATTACTATTATTATCAATATTACATTTGACTGTTGCAAACAAGAACTCTGCTTGTTCTGTACAGACACCTGTAGCCTGTACAGGCACCTGTTGCCTGTACAGGCACCTGTTGCCTGTACAGGCACCTGTAGCCTGTACAGGCACCTGTTGCCTGTACAGGCACCTGTAGCCTGTACAGACACCTGTAGCCTGTACAGGCACCTGTAGCCTGTACAGGCACCTGTAGCCTGTACAGGCACCTGTTGCCTGTACAGGCACCTGTAGCCTGTACAGACACCTGTAGCCTGTACAGGCACCTGTAGCCTGTACAGGCCCCTGTAGCCTGTACAGGCACCTGTTGCCTGTACAGGCACCTGTAGCCTGTACAGGCACCTGTAGCCTGTACAGGCACCTGTAGCCTGTACAGACACCTGTAGCCTGTACAGGCCCCTGTAGCCTGTACAGGCACCTGTAGCCTGTACAGGCACCTGTAGCCTGTACAGGCACCTTTAGCCTATACAGACACCTGTAGCCTGTACAGGCACCTGTAGCCTGTACAGGCACCTGTAGCCTGTACAGGCACCTGTAGCCTTTACAGACACCTGTAGCCTGTACAGGCACCTGTAGCCTGTACAGACACCTGCAGCCTGTACAGGCACCTGTACAGACACCTGTAGCCTGTACAGGCACCTTTAGCCTGTACAGGCACCTGTAGCCTGTACAGGCACCTGTAGCCTGTACAGGCACCTGTTGCCTGTACAGGCACCTGTTGCCTGTACAGACACCTGTAGCCTGTACAGGCACCTGTAGCCTGTACAGGCACCTGTAGCCTGTACAGGCACCTGTAGCCTGTACAGGCACCTGTAGCCTTTACAGACACCTGTAGCCTGTACAGGCACCTGTAGCCTGTACAGACACCTGCAGCCTGTACAGGCACCTTTAGCCTATACAGACACTTGTAGCCTGTACAGGCACCTGTAGCCTGTACAGGCACCTTTAGCCTATACAGACACCTGTAGCCTGTACAGGCACCTGCAGCCTGTACAGACACCTGTAGCCTGTACAGGCACCTGCAGCCTGTACAGACACCTGTAGCCTGTACAGGCACCTGCAGCCTGTACAGACACCTGTAGCCTGTACAGACACCTGTAGCGGCACCTGCAGCCTGTACAGACACCTGTAGCCTGTACAGACACCTGTAGCCTGTACAGGCACCTGCAGCCTGTACAGACACCTGTAGCCTGTACAGACACCTGTAGCCTGTACAGGCACCTGCAGCCTGTACAGACACCTGCAGCCTGTACAGACACCTGTAGCCTGTACAGACACCTGTAGCCTGTACAGGCACCTGCAGCCTGTACAGACACCTGTTGCCTGTACAGACACCTGTAGCCTGTACAGGCACCTGCAGCCTGTACAGACACCTGTAGCCTGTACAGACACCTGCAGCCTGTACAGACACCTGTAGCCTGTACAGACACCTGTAGCCTGTACAGGCACCTGCAGCCTGTACAGACACCTGTAGCCTGTACAGACACCTGTAGCCTGTACAGGCACCTGCAGCCTGTACAGACACCTGTAGCCTGTACAGACACCTGTAGCCTGTACAGGCACCTGCAGCCTGTACAGACACCTGTAGCCTGTACAGGCACCTGCAGCCTGTACAGGCACTTGTAGCCTGTACGACCTGCAACAATGCAACTCTTGCCTTCACCTGTAAACTCGGTCAACAATTGTTTAGTGAATGAATTTAACAATTCTCTCAAAATTGGTGTTTGTGAAAAGGGAACATCTTTAGGGTCCCGGTAATAAGGTCGGGTTCGTTCTCGACTCACAATCGAGAATTATGGGTTCGAATCCCGGGAGGGACAGAAATGGCTGTCCGCGTTTCCTATCACTTAATACCTCTGTTCACCTAGCAGTAAACAGGTCACACTCTCCTCATATCCCTTCCCAGGCCTATACAGGCCTAAGCACCGGCTTAGCGCACTCTCCTGATGATTGCCACACTTTGCCTACCCTGGTCTTGAGTGTTTTAATAATAGGATTATTTGCACAAGGTTCTGGGTTTAATTGCAGGATGTTCTTCCAGAGTGGTGGCTCACATCACTGTGGGTACACCGCGATACTCGCGCCTCTATGCAACCCATTCTCGCAAATTCGTATAGTCAATATTGACTTATTAACTACGTGCATAGGTGATATACTAAACATAATAGATACCCTTAAAAAGCTTCATAGAAAACACCGATCTTACCTAACCTTGTTAGTATCTTAAGATAAGCATCTTATTGCTTCGTAATTACAATTATTACTTAACCTATACCTATAATAGGTTAAGTAACAATTGTAATTACGAAGCAATAAGATGCTTATCTTAAGATACTAACAAGGTTAGGTAAGGTCGGTGTTTTCTATGAATCTTTTTAAGGGTATCTATTATGTTTAGTATGTCACCTATGCACTTATTTAATAAGTCAATATAGACTTTAGAAATTATGGCGTATCTGTGAGACGACTGATGATCGCTAATCTCAGCCTCAAAGGTCCGGTTACTTAACTCATTTTCACGAAGACACACAATTGTTCCAGCAACAAATCATTAATCAGGTTTGCTCACTGAACCTTTGTCTCAAACACCATTACATGCTCCGGTAAAATCCACAGGTGCTATTTACCAACAACAACAATATGATCCCCAAGAGCAACAACATGACCCCAAGAGCCACAACATGACCCCAAGAGCCACAACATGACTCCAAGAGCCACAACATGACTCCAAGAGCCACAGCATGACCCCCAGAGCCACAACATAACTCCAAGAGCCACAACATAACCCCAAGAGCCACAACATGACCCCAAGAGCCACAACATAACCCTAAGAGCCACAACATAACCCTAAGAGCCACAACATAACCCCAAGAGCCACAACATGACCCCAAGAGCCACAACATAACCCCAAGAGCCACAACATAACCCCAAGAGCCACAACATGACCCCAAGAGCCACAACATAACCCTAAGAGCCACAACATAACCCCAAGAGCAACAACAGGATCCCAAGAGCCACGACATGACCCCAAGAGTCACAATATGACCCCAAGAGCCACAACATGACCCCAAGAGTCACAACATGACCCCAAGAGCCACAACATGACCCCAAAAGCCACAACATGACCCCAAGAGTCACAACATGACCCCAAGAGTCACAACATGACCCCCAAGAGCCACAACATGACCCCAAGAGCCACAACATGACCCCAAGAGCCACAACATGACCCCCAAGAGCCAAAACATGACCCACAAGAGCCACAACATGACCCCCAAGAGCCACAACAAGACTCCCAAGAGCCACAACATGACCCCCAAGAGCCATAACATGACCTCAAGTGCCACAACACGACCCCATGAGCCACAACATGACCCCCAGAGCCACAACATGACCCCAAGAGCCACAACATGACCCCAAGAGACACAACATGACCCCCAAGAGCCACAACATGACCCCAAGAGCCACAACATGACCCCAAGAGTCACAACATGACCCCAAGAGCCGCAACATGACCCCAAGAGCCACAACATGACCCCAAGAGCCACAACATGACCCCAAGAGCCACAACATGACCCCCAAGAGCCACAACATGACCCCCAAGAGCCACAACATGACCCCAAGAGCCACAACATGACCCCCAAGAGCCACAACAAGATCCCCAGAGCCACAACATGACCCCCAAAGAGCCACAACATGACCCACAAGAGCCACAACATGACCCCCAAGAGCCACAACAAGACTCCCAAGAGCCACAACATGACCCCCAAGAGCCATAACATGACCTCAAGAGCCATAACATATCCACAAGTGCCACAACACGACCCCAAGAGCCACAACATGACCCCCAGAGCCACAACATGACCCCAAGAGCCACAACATGACCCCAAGAGCCACAACATGACCCCCAAGAGCCACAACATGACCCCAAGAGCCACAACATGACCCCAAGAGTCACAACATGACCCCAAGAGCCGCAACATGACCCCAAGAGCCACAACATGACCCCAAGAGCCACAACATGACCCCAAGAGCCACAACATGACCCCAAGAGCCACAACATGACCCCCAGAGCCACAACATGACCCCCAGAGCCACAACATGACCCCAAGAGCCATAACAAGATCCCCAGAGCCACAACATGACCCCCAAGAGCCATAACAAGATCCCCAGAGCCACAACATGACCCCAAGAGCCACAACATGATCCCCAAAAGCCACAACATGACCCCTAAGAGCCACAACATGACACCAAGAGCCACAACATGACCCCCAAGAGCCACAACATGACCCCCAAGAGTCACATGACCCACAAGAGCCACAACATGACCCCCCAAGAGCCACAACAAGACTCCCAAGAGCCACAACATGACCCCCAAAAGCCACAACATGACCCCCAAGAGCCACAACATGACCCCAAGAGCCACAACATGACCCCAAGAGCCACAGCATAACTCCCAAGAGCCACAACATGACCCCCAAGAGCAACAACATGACCCACAAGAGCCACAACATGACCTCAGGAGCAACAACATGACCCCCAAGGGCCACAACATGACCCCAAGAGCCACAACATGACCCACAAGAGCCACAACATGACCCCCAAGAGCCACAACATGACTTTCAAGAGCCACAACATGACCCCCAAGAGCCACAACATGACCCCAAGAGCCACAACATGACCCCCAAGAGCCACAACATGACCCACAAGAGCCACAACATAACCAACAAGAGCCACAACATGACCCCCAAGAGTCACAACATGACCCACAAGAGCCACAACATGACCTCAAGAGCCACAACATGACCCCCAAGAGTCACAACATGACCCACAAGAGCCACAATATGACCTCAAGAGCCACAACATGACCCACAAGAGTCACAACATGACCCACAAGAGTCACAACATGACCCACAAGAGCCAAAACATGACCCACAAGAGCCACAACAAGACCCCAAGAGCCACAATATGACCCCAAGAGCCACAACATGACCCCAAGAGAGACAACATGACCCCAAAAGCTACAACAAGACCCCAAGAGCCACAATATGACCCCAAGAGCCATAACAAGACCCCAAGAGCCACAATATGACCCAAAGAGCCACAACATGATCCACAAGAGCCACAACATGACCCCAAGAGCCACAACATGACCCACAAGAGCCACAACATGACCCCAAGAGCCACAACATGACCCCAAGAGCCACAACATTACCCCAAGAGCCACAACATGACCCCAAGAGCCACAACATGACCCCAAGAGCCACAACATGACCCCAAGAGCCACAACATGACCCCAAGAGCCACAACATGACCCCAAGAGCCACAACATGATCCCAAGAGCCACAACATGACCCCAAGAGCCACAACATCTTGAGGTTATCTTGAGATGATTTCGGGGCTTTTTAGTGTCCCCGTGGCCCGGTCCTCGACCAGGCCTCCACCCCCAGGAAGCAGCCCGTGACAGCTGACTAACACCCAGGTACCTATTTTACTACTAGGTAACAGGGGCATAGGGTGAAAGAAACTCTGCCCAATGTTTCTCGCCGGCGCCTGGGATCGAACCCAGGACCACAGGATCACAAGTCCAGCGTGCTGTCCGCTCGGCCGACCGGCTCCCCCACAGCCACAACATGACCCCAAGAGCCACAACATTACCCCAAGAGCCACAACATGACCCCAAGAGCCACAACATTACCCCAAGAGCCACAACATGACCCCAAGAGCCACAACATGACCCCCAAGAGCCACAACATGACCCCAAGAGTTACAACATGACCCCAAGAGCCACAACATGACCCCAAGAGCCACAACATGACCCCAAGAGCCACAACATGACCCAAAAAGCCACAACATGACCCCAAGAGCCACAACATGACCCAAGAGCCACAACATGACCCCAAGAGCCACAACATGACCCCAAGAGCCACAACATGACCCCCAAGAGCCACAACATGACCCCCAAGAGCCACAACATGACCCCCAAGAGCCACAACATGACCCCCAAGAGCCACAACATGACCCCCAAGAGCCACAACATGACCCCCAAGAGCCACAACATGACCCCCAAGAGCCACAACATGACCCCCAAGAGCCACAACATGACCCCCCAAGAGCCACAACATGACCCCCAAGAGCCACAACATGACCCCCAAGAGCCACAACATGACCCCAAGAGCCACAACATGACCCCCAAGAGCCACAACAAGACACGAGGCAGCACGAGACACACATACGTCTAGATAATCCCCTTCAAACAAGGAAATATAAGAGGCTTCCTCCTGGACCCTCCCAACACAAATTTGATCCGAGGACTTCACCTCTTGCTGCTCCCACTTCTTTTTCTTTCCAGTTTGCTACCTCTTTCTACCCCTCTCTTACCTCTCCAACTCTTCCCCTTTCTTTTCTAAATTAACACACACACTGGCGTCACTCTGCTGGATCTGTGACGTTACGTTTATCCTTACCTCTGTTCTCTCACCTCTATCCTCGTCGTCTTTGATTCCTTTCCCCCCCTTTCTCCATTTCCTTTCCACTTAATTCCTTCTCTTATCCTGTCATTGTCCTCTCCCCACCTTCCTATTCCAGGGATTGAAATTAGAAGGGTGGATTTGCCTAAGTCCTTGGGTAAAACATGTAACTTAGTTAACCACAAGGGAATTTTTGTTTTGTATAATCACTTGGGAAAGATGAATGGTAGAAGTGGATGTAAAATATTAAACATTTGTTTTGAAATAGAAATAATACATTACAATGGTCATTTGTGGTAGGTGTGGTAGTGGTTGTGGTGGTGGTAGTGGTGGTGATTGTTGTGGTGGTGGTGTGTGTGGGTGGTAGTGGTGTGTGTGGGTGGTTGTGGAATGTTTTGCAAGGAATACTTACCTAAGTTAAAATATTTTACAGGAGTTTCAAAAAGTTCGCGAATGATAAATTTTCCCTTGTCCCTCAAATTTATTTTGTACCCAAGAAATTTAAAATATTATCCTTCAATGTTTAGTTTTTTTTGTTAAATATTCTTTACTTAAGGACCTTGACAACACGTTTTAGACAACTTTTCAAGTCAACTTTCAGTTTGTTTACTAATGGACTTTTTGCTCGTTTTCTATTCATATTTAGGTCCTTCAACAAGCCATAATGTAGCTGAACGAATTACAGGATTATCTAACTATACTCAGATCACAACACCACAACACCATCAGTACACAACACCATCAGTACACAACTGTTACGGACCCGGATCCAGCGTCCGAGCTCGGAGCAGTGACGACCGCGCCATCTGTGGGTCAGCTCCCGAAACCCCCTCCAAATGGACGAAGACACCTGGTGAGGACAAGGTGTACTGGCCACGAGGGCCAGTTTCCAGTCCTGTTCAGCTCACCACGCACCCGTTGCTGACCTCTGGTGAGGTGGTGCTCAGACGACAACGCCATCTATGGAGTGGATATGTCGGGCGTTTGTGTCTGAGCCTGTAAGTGAGGTGCTTTTGTGTGTCCCTGTTATTGATGACGTGTCTGCTTACAGAGTTGACCTGGGACTGCTGTAAGGGAAGTTGAGTCAGTCTACCCAAGGCCGCCGTCCCCATACCAAGTGCTTTGCTGCAGCAGCTGTGAGTCGCCTTCCGGAGGAACACTGTGGTGTTGCCCTGCCTGTGAAGTGGCAGTTGAAGGATTGTCGTACCCGGGACCGACTGCTGGAGACGATTGACCACTGGGGTATTGTAGACAGGAGAGTGATCTGTGGTATCACACGAGGCTCCTGACTAGGGCGCTACCCTAGTATCGCTCGTGGAGTGGCCTGAACAGCGTTGCTGATCCGGAACCCGCCAGCAGTTTGCTGGACTTGTGGTTGACGGCCTCCATGGCGGTGCCACCAGTGTAACTGTGTTTTGGCTGGCCTGTGTCCGGGGTAGACTCAGCTTGTCGAAGGATTCGTCGAGAGGCCACGAGAGCACCGAGAACTTGGCACCAAGAAGATCCAGGGTCTTCAGAAGAAGACTACAGTGTAAATAATTCCCCTATGCAGTGTTAATACCCCTCCCCCTGTGTAACTTTTTATATTTTATTTATTGGTGGTGGTCATTATATTATATTAAGTTTTTGCCTTTCTTTCCCTTCCCCTTTTAGTTTACTTGCGTTACTGATCACATCCCTTGAAAGCCACTACTGGCTTGGGGCCGGATACCCTTCCTCTAACGACATCAGAGTACGAACCCAGTTGCGACCCGAGAGGGCCGTAACAACAACACCACCACACCATCAGTCCACCACACCATCAGTACACAACACCATCAGTACACAACACCATTACACCACACCATCAGTACACCACACCATCAGTACACAACACCATCAGTACACAACACCATCAGTACACAACACCATCAGTACACAACACCACAACACCATCAGTACACAACACCATCAGTCCACCAGACCATCAGTACACAACACCATCAGTACACAACACCATCAGTACACCACACCATCAGTACACCACACCATCAGTACACCACACCATCAGTACACAACACTATCAGTACACAACACCATCAGTCCACCAGACCATCAGTACACCACACCATCAGTACACAACACCATCAGTACACCACACCATCAGTACACCACACCATCAGTACACCACACCATCAGTACACCAGACCATCAGTACACAACACTATCAGTACACAACACCATCAGTACACCACACCATCAGTCCACCACACCATCAGTACACCACACCATCAGTACACCACACCATCAGTACACCACACCATCAGTACACCACACCATCAGTACACAACACCATCAGTACACCACACCATCAGTCCACCACACCATCAGTACACCACACCATCAGTACACACCATCAGACCACCACACCATCAGTCCACCACACCATCAGACCACCACACCATCAGTCCACCACACCATCAGTCCACCACACCATCAGTCCACCATACCATCAGTCCACCACACCATCAGACCACCACACCATCAGTCCACCACACCATCAGTCCACCACACCATCAGTCCACAACACCATCAGTCCACCACACCATCAGTCCATCACACCATCAGTACACACCATCAGACCACCACACCATCAGTCCACCACACCATCAGTACACACCATCAGACCACCACACCATCAGTCCACCACACCATCAGACCACCACACCATCAGTCCACCACACCATCAGTCCACCACACCATCAGACCACCACACCATCAGTCCACCACACCATCAGTCCACCACACCATCAGACCACCACACCATCAGTCCACCACACCATCAGTCCACCACACCATCAGACCACCACACCATCAGTCCACCACACCATCAGACCACCACACCATCAGTCCACCACACCATCAGACCACCACACCATCAGTCCACCACACCATCAGTACACACCATCAGACCACCACACCATCAGTCCACCACATCATCAGACCACCACACCATCAGTCCACCACACCATCAGTACACACCATCAGACCACCACACCATCAGTCCACCACACCATCAGACCACCACACCATCAGTCCACCACACCATCAGTCCACCACACCATCAGTCCACCACACCATCAGTCCACCACACCATCAGTCCACAACACCATCAGTCCACCACACCATCAGACCACCACACCATCAGTACACACCATCAGACCACCACACCATCAGACCACCACACCATCAGTACACACCATCAGACCACCACACCATCAGTACACACCATCAGACCACCACACCATCAGTACACAACACCATCAGTCCACAACACCATCAGTCCACCACACCATCAGTACACAACACCATCAGTACACCACACCATCAGTCCACCACGCCATCAGTCCACCACACCATCAGTCCACAACACCATCAGTCCACCACACCATCAGTACACAACACCATCAGTACACAACACCATCAGTCCACAACACCATCAGTCCACCACACCATCAGTCCACCACACCATCAGTACACAACACCATCAGTACACCACACCATCAGTCCACAACACCATCAGTCCACCACACCATCAGTCCACCACACCATCAGTACACAACACCATCAGTACACCACACCATCAGTCCACAACACCATCAGTCCACCACACCATCAGTCCACCACAACATCAGTCCACCACACCATCAGACCACCACACCATCAGACCACCACACCATCAGTACACAACACCATCAGTCCACCACACCATCAGTACACCACACCATCAGTACACAACACCATCAGTCCACCACACCATGGGGGTCACCAGTCCACCACACCATGGTGGTCACCAGTCCACCACACCATGGGGGTCACCAGTCCACCACACCATGGGGGTCACCAGTCCACCACACCATGGGGGGGGTCACCAGTCCACCACACCATGGGGGGGTCACCAGTCCACCACACCATGGGGGGGGGGGGTCACCAGTCCACAACACCATGGGGGGGTCACCAGTCCACCACACCATGGGGGGGTCACCAGTCCACCACACCATGGGGGCGGTCACCAGTCCACAACACCATGGGGGGGTCACCAGTCCACCACACCATGGGGGGGTCACCAGTCCACCACACCATGGGGGGGGTCACCAGTCCACAACACCATGGGGGGGTCACCAGTCCACCACACCATGGGGGGGTCACCAGTCCACCACACCATGGGGGGGGGTCACCAGTCCACCACACCATGGGGGGGGGTCACCAGGCCACCACACCATGGGGGGGGGTCACCAGTCCACCACACCATGGGGGTCACCAGTCCACCACACCATGGGGGGGGGTCACCAGTCCACCACACCATGGGGGGGTCACCAGTCCACCACACCATGGGGGTCACCAGTCCACCACACCATGGGGGGGGGTCACCAGTCCACCACACCATGGGGGGGGGTCACCAGTCCACCACACCATGGGGGGGTCACCAGTCCACCACACCATGGGGGGGGTCACCAGTCCACCACACCATGGGGGGGGGGTCACCAGTCCACCACACCATGGGGGGGTCACCAGTCCACCACACCATGGGGGGGGTCACCAGTCCACCACACCATGGGGGGGTCACCAGTCCACAACACCATGGGGGGGTCACCAGTCCACCACACCATGGGGGGGGTCACCAGTCCACCACACCATGGGGGGGTCACCAGTCCACAACACCATGGGGGGGTCACCAGTCCACCACACCATGGGGGGGTCACCAGTCCACAACACCATGGGGGGGTCACCAGTCCACAACACCATGGGGGGGTCACCAGTCCACAACACCATGGGGGGGTCACCAGTCCACAACACCATGGGGGTCACCAGTCCACAACACCATGGGGGGGTCACCAGTCCACAACACCATGGGGGGGTCACCAGTCCACAACACCATGGGGGGGTCACCAGTCCACAACACCATGGGGGGGTCACCAGTCCACAACACCAAGGGGGGGTCACCAGTCCACAACACCATGGGGGGGTCACCAGTCCACCACACCATGGGGGGGTCACCAGTCCACCACACCATGGGGGTCACCAGTCCACCACACCATGGGGGGGTCACCAGTCCACCACACCATGGGGGTCACCAGTCCACAACACCATGGTGGTCACCAGTCCACCACACCATGGGGGGGTCACCAGTCCACAACACCATGGGGGGGGGTCACCAGTCCACAACACCATGGGGGTCACCAGTCCACAACACCATGGGGGTCACCAGTCCACAACACCATGGTGGTCACCAGTCCACCACACCATGGGGGTCACCAGTCCACCACACCATGGGGGTCACCAGTCCACAACACCATGGTGGTCACCAGTCCACCACACCATGGGGGGGTCACCAGTCCACAACACCATGGGGGTCACCAGTCCACAACACCATGGTGGTCTCCAGTCCACCACACCATGGGGGGGGTCACCAGTCCACAACACCATGGGGGTCACCAGTCCACAACACCATGGGGTGGTCACCAGTCCACCACACCATGGGGGGGTCACCAGTCCACCACACCATGGGGGTCACCAGTCCACCACACCATGGGGGTCACCAGTCCACAACACCATGGGGTGGTCACCAGTCCACAACACCATGGGGGTCACCAGTCCACAACACCATGGGGGGGTCACCAGTCCACCACACCATGGTGGTCACCAGTCCACCACACCATGGGGGTCACCAGTCCACCACACCATGGTGGTCACCAGTCCACCACACCATGGGGGTCACCAGTCCACCACACCATGGTGGTCACCAGTCCACCACACCATGGGGGTCACCAGTCCACCACACCATGGTGGTCACCAGTCCACCACACCATGGGGGTCACCAGTCCACCACACCATGGTGGTCACCAGTCCACCACACCATGGGGGTCACCAGTCCACAACACCATGGGGGTCACCAGTCCACCACACCATGGTGGTCACCAGTCCACCACACCATGGGGGTCACCAGCCCACCACACCATGGGGGTCACCAGTCCACAACACCATGGGGGTCACCAGCCCACAACACCATGGGGGGGTCACCAGTCCACCACACCATGGGGGGGTCACCAGTCCACAACACCATGGGGGTCACCAGCCCACAACACCATGGGGGTCACCAGTCCACAACACCATGGGGGTCACCAGTCCACCACACCATGGGGGTCACCAGTCCACAACACTATGGGGGTCACCAGTCCACAACACTATGGGGGTCACCAGTCCACAACACCATGGGGGTCACCAGCCCACAACACCATGGGGGGGTCACCAGCCCACAACACCATGGGGGTCACCAGTCCACAACACCATGGGGGTCACCAGTCCACCACACCATGGGGGTCACCAGTCCACAACACTATGGGGGTCACCAGTCCACAACACTATGGGGGTCACCAGTCCACAACACCATGGGGGTCACCAGCCCACAACACCATGGGGGTCACCAGTCCACCACACCATGGGGGTCACCAGTCCACCACACCATGGTGGTCACCAGTCCACAACACCATGGGGGGGTCACCAGTCCACAACACCATGGGGGGGTCACCAGTCCACAACACCATGGGGATCACCAGTCCACAACACCATGGGGGGGGTCACCAGTCCACCACACCATGGGAGGGTCACCAGTCCACCACACCATGGTGGTCACCAGTCCACAACACCATGGTGGTCACCAGTCCACCACACCATGGGGGTCACCAGTCCACCACACCATGGTGGTCACCAGTCCACAACACCATGGGGGTCACCAGCCCACAACACCATGGGGGTCACCAGTCCACCACACCATGGGGGGGTCACCAGTCCACCACACCATGGGGGTCACCAGTCCACAACACCATGGGGGTCACCAGCCCACAACACCATGGGGGTCACCAGTCCACAACACCATGGGGGTCACCAGCCCACAACACCATGGGGGTCACCAGCCCACAACACCATGGGGGTCACCAGTCCACCACACCATGGTGGTCACCAGTCCACAACACCATGGGGTGGTCACCAGTCCACCACACCATGGGGGTCACCAGTCCACAACACCATGGGGTGGTCACCAGTCCACCACACCATGGGGGTCACCAGTCCACAACACCATGGGGGTCACCAGTCCACAACACCATGGGGGGTCACCAGTCCACCACACCATGGGGGGTCACCAGTCCACAACACCATGGGGGTCACCAGTCCACCACACCATGGGGGTCACCAGTCCACAACACCATGGGGGTCACCAGTCCACAACACCATGGGGGGTCACCAGTCCACCACACCATGGGGGGTCACCAGTCCACCACACCATGGTGGTCACCAGTCCACCACACCATGGGGGTCACCAGCCCACCACACCATGGGGGTCACCAGTCCACAACACCATGGGGGTCACCAGCCCACAACACCATGGGGGGGTCACCAGTCCACCACACCATGGGGGGGTCACCAGTCCACAACACCATGGGGGTCACCAGCCCACAACACCATGGGGGTCACCAGTCCACAACACCATGGGGGTCACCAGTCCACCACACCATGGGGGTCACCAGTCCACAACACTATGGGGGTCACCAGTCCACAACACTATGGGGGTCACCAGTCCACAACACCATGGGGGTCACCAGCCCACAACACCATGGGGGGGTCACCAGCCCACAACACCATGGGGGTCACCAGTCCACAACACCATGGGGGTCACCAGTCCACCACACCATGGGGGTCACCAGTCCACAACACTATGGGGGTCACCAGTCCACAACACTATGGGGGTCACCAGTCCACAACACCATGGGGGTCACCAGCCCACAACACCATGGGGGTCACCAGTCCACCACACCATGGGGGTCACCAGTCCACCACACCATGGTGGTCACCAGTCCACAACACCATGGGGGGGTCACCAGTCCACAACACCATGGGGGGGTCACCAGTCCACAACACCATGGGGATCACCAGTCCACAACACCATGGGGGGGGTCACCAGTCCACCACACCATGGGAGGGTCACCAGTCCACCACACCATGGTGGTCACCAGTCCACAACACCATGGTGGTCACCAGTCCACCACACCATGGGGGTCACCAGTCCACCACACCATGGTGGTCACCAGTCCACAACACCATGGGGGTCACCAGCCCACAACACCATGGGGGTCACCAGTCCACCACACCATGGGGGGGTCACCAGTCCACCACACCATGGGGGTCACCAGTCCACAACACCATGGGGGTCACCAGCCCACAACACCATGGGGGTCACCAGTCCACAACACCATGGGGGTCACCAGCCCACAACACCATGGGGGTCACCAGCCCACAACACCATGGGGGTCACCAGTCCACCACACCATGGTGGTCACCAGTCCACAACACCATGGGGTGGTCACCAGTCCACCACACCATGGGGGTCACCAGTCCACAACACCATGGGGTGGTCACCAGTCCACCACACCATGGGGGTCACCAGTCCACAACACCATGGGGGGTCACCAGTCCACAACACCATGGGGGGTCACCAGTCCACCACACCATGGGGGGTCACCAGTCCACAACACCATGGGGGTCACCAGTCCACCACACCATGGGGGTCACCAGTCCACAACACCATGGGGGTCACCAGTCCACAACACCATGGGGGGTCACCAGTCCACCACACCATGGGGGGTCACCAGTCCACCACACCATGGTGGTCACCAGTCCACCACACCATGGGGGTCACCAGTCCACCACACCATGGGGGTCACCAGTCCACCACACCATGGGGGGGTCACCAGTCCACCACACCATGGGGGTCACCAGTCCACCACACCATGGGGGTCACCAGTCCACAACACCATGGGGGGGTCACCAGTCCACCACTACCATGAGGGGGGTCACCCAGTCCACCACACCATGGGGGGTCACCAGTCCCCAACACCCTGGGGGGTCACCAGTCCCACCTAACCACCATGGGGGGTTGCACACCAGTCCACCCATCAACCATGGGGGTCACCCAAGTCCCAACAACACCATGGGGGGTCACCAGTCCCACAACACCCATGGGGGGGTCACCAGTCCCACCACACCATGGTGGTCACCAGTCCACCACACCATGGGGTGGTCACCAGTCCACCACACCATGGGGGTTCACCAGTCCACCACACCATGGGGTGCGTTCACCAGTCCACCAACACCATGGGGGGTCACCAGTCCACAACACCATGGGGGGTCACCAGTCCACAACACCATGGGTGGGTCACCGTCCACCCACACCATGGTGGGGTCACCAGTGCCATCAACCACCATGGGGGTCACCAGTCCACCACACCATGGGGGTCACCAGTCCCCACAACACCATGGGGGGTCACCCAGTCACAACCACACCAATTGGGGGGTCACCAGTCCACCACACCATAGGGGGGTCACCAGTCCACCACCACCATGGTGGTCACCAGTCCCCCCCACCAACCATGGGGCGTCACCAAGGTCCACCACACCATGGTGGTCAACCAGTCCACCACACCATGGGGGGGTCACCAGTCCACCACACCATGGGGGGTCACCAGTCCACCACACCATGGGGGGGTCACCAGTCCACCACACCATGGGGGGTCACCAGTCCACCACACCATGGGGGGTCACCAGTCCACAACACCATGGGGGGGTCACCAGTCCACCACACCATGGGGGTCACCAGTCCACAACACCATGGGGGGGTCACCAGTCCACAACACCATGGGGGGGTCACCAGTCCACAACACCATGGGGGGGTCACCAGTCCACCACACCATGGGGGGGTCACCAGTCCACAACACCATGGGGGGGTCACCAGTCCACAACACCATGGGGGGGTCACCAGTCCACAACACCATGGGGGGGTCACCAGTCCACCACACCATGGGGGGGTCACCAGTCCACCACACCATGGGGGTCACCAGTCCACAACACCATGGGGGGGTCACCAGTCCACCACACCATGGGGGGTCACCAGTCCACCACACCATGGGGGGGTCACCAGTCCACCACACCATGGGGGTCACCAGTCCACCACACCATGGGGGGTCACCAGTCCACCACACCATGGGGGGTCACCAGTCCACAACACCATGGGGGGGTCACCAGTCCACCACACCATGGGGGTCACCAGTCCACCACACCATGGGGGGGTCACCAGTCCACCACACCATGGGGGGGGGTCACCAGTCCACAACACCATGGGGGTCACCAGTCCACCACACCATGGGGGTCACCAGTCCACCACACCATGGGGGTCACCAGTCCACCACACCTTGGGGGTCACCAGTCCACCACACCATGGGGGGGGTCACCAGTACACCACACCATGGGGGGGGTCACCAGTACACCACACCATGGTGGTCACCAGTCCACCACACCATGGGGGTCACCAGTCCACCACACCATGGGGGGGTCACCAGTACACCACACCATGGGGGGGGGTCACCAGTCCACCACACCATGGGGGGGTCACCAGTCCACCACACCATGGGGGTCACCAGTCCACAACACCATGGGGGTCACCAGTCCACCACACCATTGGGGGGTCACCAGTCCACCACACCATGGGGGGGTCACCAGTCCACCACACCATGGGGGTCACCAGTCCACAACACCATGGGGGGGTCACCAGTCCACCACACCATGCGGGGGGTCACCAGTCCACAACACCATGGTGGTCACCAGTCCACCAAACCATGGTGGTCACCAGTCCACCACACCATGGGGGGGTCACCAGTCCACCACACCATGGGGGTCACCAGTCCACCACACCATGGGGGTCACCAGTCCACCACACCATGGGGGTCACCAGTCCACCACACCATGGGGGGGTCACCAGTCCACCACACCATGGGGGTCACCAGTCCACAACACCATGGGGGGGTCACCAGTCCACCACACCATGGGGGGGTCACCAGTCCACCACACCATGGGGGGGTCACCAGTCCACAACACCATGGGGGGGTCACCAGTCCACGCAGCATCTCGACATCATTAAGATCTTGGCTCACTCCGGCATCTCCCACGCTACAGATCCCGACATTTTGCATTAAAGTTTGCTAATGCCAATTCCAGAGCGGGAGATTTGCAGAAATGGGGCCCAGATGAGGTTAGTTGAGGTGGGAACGCATTTCAGGGCTGATATTTCTGGGATTAAACACCCACTCCGACGAATCTCCATTTAATTTTATGGTGGAAATTATTTTTACATTGCAAAGGGTAGCGCAATGCGTGTTTGGAGTAAATGTTTGTGTTTATGCTGGAGAAATGTTTTTTTTGTCAATGTTTGTTACTGTTATTGTTTTAGTTATTATTGTTTCTCTTGCTTGGCATCATATAAAATTTTCTTGTAATTGTCTTTTGGTGGATTTTCCATTTACACTTGTATTTTGGCGTCGATGGCTGAGTGGCCAGCGTGACCAGCTTGTAATCACTGGATCCCAGGTTCGAGCTCTGAGAGTGCTCCTTGAATCATTTGTTTCACGACATTGTGTGATGTCATTAATATAAATAATATATATATATATATATATATATATATATATATATATATATATATATATATATATATATATATATATATTAGTATATTTTGGTAGTAGTCTTTCCTGTAGACATATATTATTAAATTTGACCGAAAAAGTAAGATTAATAATTCTAACACGAATTTTCTCGATCTTTCGTACATTTCTTTTCACTGTTGGTGGTAATTCAAAAATCAATTCTCCAAATATATATATATATATATATATATATATATATATATATATATATATATATATATATATATATATATATATATATATATATATTATATCTTGCGCCTGCAGTCTTCTTTCGAATTTCAACTCATTGCTCAGACAAACTGAACCGAATAAGTGACATGTTGAACATGAGCTGACAAACACGCCTCAAGCTAGCCACACACACCACACATGTGACTGTTGACATGACGCTGCCTGGGTTAATACTCCCAGACATTTACAATGTTACCCAAAATGTTTTATCCCTTATCTTTACATCACCCGAGTTGGTCCAGGACGGACCGAAACGTCGTCGTTCCTTCATTTTCTGAGCGGTTTGGCCATCATATCTTCAACACGTTATTGTGACTCATCGTCTGCGCCTCTTTGGCAGTCCGGATTCTTGGTAGCGGGGCGACCCTCTGGAGGAACGGTAGGTATCATTCTCAGAATACCAAGCACCCAGTACCAAGCAGAGGTGTCCCAGAGGTCTCTCAGAGTGACGGAGGCGCCCAGCATCTGAGCTGCTAGTCCCTCGAGAGATGGCGCTCCTCGCGACAGGAAACTCCACTTCTCTTCCACGTATTTCAGACGGTGGAAGAAGTATTCAAAATCATAACCGATTTTCTCCACGAACGCTAACCGTAAATCTGTTTACAAACATGCCAATCCATCCTCAGTGAACCAATCTAATTTGTTATTCACCGCGTGAATTCCTCATCTTCAGTTCGTACTCAAAACCTTTAAATACCAGTGTCTTATGACCACGACAACACTGTCTTCTAATTGTTAATTATCTTAATCCGCGGAGTTCACCCTCAGTATTGCCATCTTGGTGGGTAATTCATATATATATATATATATATATATATATATATATATATATATATATATATATATATATATATATATATATATATATATATATATACATATATTATAAAGTCTTCAAAAGCAGAAGCTCTAAAAATGTATAATCCATTACTGGTGAGGTTGGCAGCAGTAAAACTCTCAAGGGGGAAAGAGAGGAGTCCAAAATATCAAAGCCAGGTAAAAATATCAGACGGCTCAGATGGCATTTGGCAAGTTTTCCGCTCCGAATCCAAATAAATTCAGGAAGAGCCAATAAACGTCAAAATCGCGTAGGGTTGGGAAAAGGTATGGCCGATCCCCCTCCAAGGGAGTTAGATAATATGTTTACTCTGCGCATTCCTGTGTAGAGCTGCTTAGGGAATAATTTTATGGAATTGGGGCCGCTTGTGCCCCATTTTCATTCCTTATTGGCTCGAAATGATGCGAGATAAAATGTGATTGGTCGAGGTTCTTGCCAATCTGGCTCGTTATTGGAGGATACATTGTTTATGATATATGACGTCATTTTGCTATTCACCAATAACACATTACCGCTATATTCCTCTGTGAAGAAGTATAATGAATTATGATATAATGCTATATTACATTATTGAATTTTTACTGTATTTGCAATTAATTAATTCTGAAATATTAATTACCGATGATAGTTTCATAGCTTTAAGTAGATGTTAAAGAAGAAGAATATGCTGTATACATTTTGAGATCAGTTAATCCTAATTTTTACAAATATATTACCAAATTTATTTTTACTAAAAGTTGTGAAATGATCACACACTACGAACCGTCGTAGAACTGGCAACATCTGACAGAAAATTATTACTTGGGGATAATTGTCTCCCTGCGTTCATGTTCTTGCAAGCTATTATTATTATTATTATTATTATTATTATTATTATTATTTCTGATATTATATTTGGCCTTATAAGATTATTCAGCCCATCCTCCTGTTGTGGTAGTACTGATAGTAACGAGGAAGACCATAGTACATATACCGACTTACAACGAAATTATAATTCTGAACTATTGAGTTGGACAAACTGGAAACTATTTTTACTTGTGTTGCTTTGACAAACTACACTAACCTAACCTAACCTTCCTAGGCCTAATACACGATATCTAAGGCCTAATATAGTACATATGTGTGCTATACAAGGCCTAAGGATATTTAAGTTTGTGTTTTAGCTTCATTTATTGTAACATAATTCCATACTAGTCAGTATACTACTGTCTGCAGCTAAGAACGTACGAATTGCGACTATTAACGACCGTCACAATAGGTGCTGTCTAAACAGGAGGATGGGTTGGATTATTAATATTAATGACAGTACAATTATTATTTACTTACTGTTGTTCCTTACAAGACTTGTGATAGTCCAATATTACCAACAGTGATATTTCTTGCATTATATATATAAATTCATAGTTATTGACGAAACAATGATTATTATATTACTAACTCATAATTATTGTCTGAATTACTGGCAAACTTTTGTTACTCTTAACATGTTATTATATGTAATAATACTACCGTTAATATGTGCAGTAATATGACCACAGTTAAGGCCAGTGGAGCGGGCACTGGGACTGGCGTGGGGGGTGCCCGCCCCACCCCACATGGTGGGGGCATGGGGGGGGGGGCCATCATGGGTTAGTGGGGGGGGGGGGCGAACAGACACATGGGGGAGGGGGAGGAGGAGAAAATTAGCAATAACCACATAGTTACGATCTGCGGCTACGGCGGTTAATTTCCCATTTCGGTTGGGACGTCTCGCTCTAATTGGTTTTATTAGGCCTGGCCTGTATAGCAGTGACCAGTACGGTAATGCTTCACCCGTCCTCGCCAGCGTCCCCAACGTCAAGAAACTGTCGTACTAAATTGTCCTAACCTAACCTATTAGAGGACCCACCAACAGAAAACTGGACATTATGTCAATTTCGCGACCCGTTCCCATTTTCCTGTACAGCAGTTTGTGGTCTGAGGTTAAGTCTACGTGGAGATGTGACGTGCTATAAAGAGAACACGTTGGACGATGTGAGCCTTCATCCCGCCACAGATGCCAGGGACCAGAGTCACGTAAGCACTTACGAACCTGTACATCTTTTCTCAATCTATGGCGGCTTTGTTTCCAACTATTAAACAGTTAATGAGCTCCAAAGCACCAGGAGGCTGTTTATAATAATAACAACAGTTGATTGGGAAGTTTTCATGCTTGTAAACTGTTTAATAATTGTAAACAAAGCGGCCAAAGATTGAGAAACGATGTACAAAATGGTTCGTAAATGCACTTACGAAACGGTTCGTAAGTGCTTGCGTAAGTGCTTTCGTGAATATGGCCTCAGGAATCAAGAGACTAAGGGAGGTAGAGTCGACACGTGAAGCTGAGGAAAGTGTGGCCATGTACACAAGAGCTGAGGCTTTGGGCTGACTGGCAGCCTGGTTGACCAGTCCAGCAATCAGGAGGCCTGGTCGACGACCGGGCCGCGGGGACGCTAAGCCCCGGAAGCACCTCAAGGTAACGTAGGTGTCCAGGTTTGTGTATGTTAACTGCTGTACTAACTTGACAATCAAGCGGGGGCAATTATCTGACAGGAAACAGATAAGTTACGGTAAGAGAGACACCTCCGAGTAGAGGAAGGTCAGAAGGGATGTACCGCAAATGTCACCACTGAAACCCTCACCATCACTATACATGACCTTCAGGAGGAAGATTAATCACCAAATGCGGGTAATGTAAATGTGGTGAAGGACTCATAACACGCGGGGATTGTACAAAGATGTAGGATCACCTGGGTAAACTGTAGGCACGGTAGCCATGTCTAATGGCTACTGAAGTTCAACCCACATAAATGCAAGATAATGATAATTGGGAAGGGGACGTGATCTATTAACTATTCGAAATGAAAGGGAAACGAATCCATGAAAAAGCAAAAAAAGACAGACCAGGCCATTGATGCAACACTCTACCTGGTACTGAAGGCTTATATAAATAACAGCATCACCATACACGAATTTGCCAAGCATGAAGGCAGCATTTAGGAACCTAAAGAAGATGGTCTTCGGGGCATTGTTCACGACGTAGGTGATCCCCATTCAGGAGAATGCCGCCCAAGCGTGGAACCCTCCCTTAAAGAAGCTTAAAAATCAAACAAGTGAACATCGTGAGGTCAGAAGAGGGATTCTTACCAGTCCTGCGAGTGTCTCGTTGTGAGGTGAGGCAGACGAGCTGCGCCTCTCCACACCTGTAGAGAAACATAAGAGCAAGGACAAGCGCCTCACCAGGACACTGAGGCAACATTACCATCACCAAGGGAACATGTTGAGGAATCATCAAGAGAAGGCACCAAGCCGGGCACACTATTTACCACCATCACTTTCAAATG
This sequence comes from Procambarus clarkii, assembly GCF_040958095.1. Classification (NCBI taxonomy): domain Eukaryota; kingdom Metazoa; phylum Arthropoda; class Malacostraca; order Decapoda; family Cambaridae; genus Procambarus; species Procambarus clarkii. The sequence goes on from NC_091173.1 coordinate 7,607,943, forward strand.
TAAATATATAAAAACAAAAGACACCGAGTCATTGCATTAAATTAACAAATATTGAAAGACGGTGCTAAGAGTCGACGCTTGACTCTGAAAATACACCTAAACGAGTGCACTTAAACGAGTGCACCTAAACGAGTGCACCTAAACGAGTGCACCTAAACGAGTCTACCTAAACGAGTGAAGCTAAACGAGTCTACCTAAACGAGTCTACCTAAACGAGTCCACCTAAACGAGTGCACCTAAACGAGTCCACCTAAACGAGTCTACCTAAACGAGTCCACCTAAACGAGTCCACCTAAACGAGTGCACCTAAACGAGTGCACCTAAACGAGTGCACCTAAACGAGGACGTTTAGGTGCACACACTCACAGAGGAGGAGGAAGATTCCATTAACCACAACAGTAACATTGTATACCTAATTTCCATGTCCCACTCCTATTAATTTTGTCCCACTCCTGTTGATCCTGATAATGGCAGAGACAAATGGGATCTGCGGTCCCATTATTACAATGGCTGGAATATTAGGAGTGAATGGGTAGCTGACTGGTAGTGAGGGCCCGGGGAGATGACTGGTAGCCAGGACCCGGGTAGCTGACTGGTAGCCAGGACCCGGGGAGATGACTGGTAGCCAGGACCCGGGGAGGTGACTGGTAGCCAGGACCCTGGGAGGTGACTGGTAGCCAGGACCCGGGTAGCTGACTGGTAGCCAGGACCCGGGGAGGTGACTGGTAGCCAGGACCCGGGGAGGTGACTGGTAGCCAGGACCCGGGGAGATGACTGGTAGCCAGGACCCGGGGAGGTGACTGGTAGCCAGGACCCGGGGAGGTGACTGGTAGCCAGGACCCGGGGAGGTGACTGGTAGCCAGGACCCGGGGAGGTGACTGGTAGTTAGGACCCGGGGAGCTGACTGGTAGCCAGGACCCGGGGAGCTGACTGGTAGCCAGGACCCGGGGAGCTGACTGGTAGCCAGGACCCGGGGAGCTGACTGGTAGCCAGGACCCGGGGAGGTGACTGGTAGCCAGGACCCTGGGAGGTGACTGGTAGCCAGGACCCGGGTAGCTGACTGGTAGCCAGGACCCGGGGAGGTGACTGGTAGCCAGGATCCGGGGAGGGAACTGGTAGCCAGGACCCGGGGAGATGACTGGTAGCCAGGACCCGGGGAGGTGACTGGTAGCCAGGACCCGGGGAGCTGACTGGTAGCCAGGACCCGGGGAGCTGACTGGTAGCCAGGACCCGGGGAGCTGACTGGTAGCCAGGACCCGGGGAGCTGACTGGTAGCTAGGATCCGGGGAGGTGACTGGTAGCCAGGACCCGGGGAGGTGACTGGTAGCCAGGACCCGGGGAGCTGACTGGTAGCCAGGACCCGGGGAGGTGACTGGTAGCCAGGACCCGGGGAGATGACTGGTAGTTAGGACCCGGGTAGCTGACTGGTAGCCAGGACCCGGGGAGATGACTGGTAGCTAGGACCCGGGTAGCTGACTGGTAGCCAGGACCCGGGGAGATGACTGGTAGCCAGGACCCGGGGAGATGACTGGTAGCTAGGACCCGGGTAGCTGACTGGTAGCCAGGACCCGGGGAGATGACTGGTAGCTAGGACCCGGGGAGATGACTGGTAGCTAGGACCCGGGGAGATGACTGGTAGCTAGGACCCGGGGAGATGACTGGTAGCCAGGACCCGGGGAGATGACTGGTAGCCAGGACCCGGGGAGATGACTGGTAGCTAGGACCCGGGTAGCTGACTGGTAGCCAGGACCCGGGGAGATGACTGGTAGCCAGGACCCGGGGAGGTGACTGGTAGCCAGGACCCGGGGAGGTGACTGGTAGCTAGGATCCGGGTAGCTGACTGGTAAAGTCTAAGACCAGCGAGGCAAGACACCCCAGGAAGACAAACACCCAAACCTGCTTTCAACAACAGCCACAC
>NC_091173.1:7614860-7637360 GCF_040958095.1 Procambarus clarkii
CCGGCGGCCTGCCACCTCCCGGCGGCCTGCCACCTCCCGGCGGCCTGCCACCTCCCGGCGGCCTGCCACCTCCCGGCGGCCTGCCACCTCCCGGCGGCCTGCCACCTCCCGGCGGCCTGCCACCTCCCGGCGGCCTGCCATCTCCCGGCGGCCTGCCACCCCCCGGCGGTCTGCCACCTCCCGGCGGCCTGCCACCTCCCGGCGGCCTGCCACCTTCCGGCGGCCTGCCACCTCCCGGCGGCCTGCCACCTCCCGGCGGCCTGCCACCTCCCGGCGGCCTGCCACCTCCCGGCGGCCTGCCACCTCCCGGCGGCCTGCCACCTCCCGGCGGCCTGCCACCTCCCGGCGGCCTGCCACCTCCCGGCGGCCTGCCACCCCCCGGCGGCCTGCCACCCCCCGGCGGCGTAACACGCTGCTCAAGGCCGCAACACCACAGAAACAGAAAGGAGTAGTAGTAAATAGGAATATTAAGTACTCGAGTGAACAAAAGGAAAACAAATAAATAAAAAATTGAATTAGCCGGAAATCTGCATAATAAAAAATATAACAAAAGAGGAACAAGAAGAGACAAAGAAACCGGAATATGCAGAAAAAAATATGATTAGGAAAAGAGGATAAAATTGTTTAACAGGAAAAGATGGCAGCATATAAAGAGGCGGGGGGGGGGGGGTGGGGGGTGGGGGGGGGACTTAACTAAATCTCAATAAAACAATGAGAAAGTCAAGGAGGTGTTCCACGCAAGACGTTAATGTGTTGCAGGGAAGGCGGGTCCGGGAGCTCCACCACACACTCCTCTCACGCTTCTCGCTCTCCTAAAATATTCCTCCTGGTTTTATCTATCGACAAATTATGCCGAGTTTATCTATTACGTGTAGAAGTGTTTTACAGAATCATAGCTTCAATATCTCTGCTTCCTTCGGTATTATGACAACTATTTTTCCCCCTCATAATAACGACTTTAATTATTATAGTTCCCTGCAATATGTCAATTGTTAGCTGCACTATTGCCAATTTTTCCTTGCAATAAACATAACGTTTCTAGAAAACGGTGCCATGATTTCCGTCAGAAAAGGGTTGAAACTCCATATCTTCACCTGCTAATAGTCTCTATTCGCAAACAACAATTGTTTCTCTACTTTTTGTATACAATATCAACCAAATGTGGTGAGCGCTGGAGGACTGTAGCGAGCAGCCATCCTGACACGGTCACCTCTCCATCCATCCATACTCACGCCAGCCACACCTCAACTGTTTCCAAAAGACTGCTCGTCAAGAACACTTCCACAGGTATATCTTGCATGATGCACAAAGGTTATTCTCTGCACTACTGCAACACGTCTGTATACAGGAATTATTCCTTTGATACAAAATAATTGCAGTAATATCTCTCCGTTGCCAACTGCTCTTGATTAATTTGTCATAGTAAAAAAAGAGGTTCACAGGAGCCCCTGTAACAAAGTATTCAAGAGACCTTGTAACAAAGTATTCAAGAGACCTTGTAACAAAGTATTCAAGAGCTCTTGTAACAAAGTATTCAAGAGCCCTTGTAACAAAGTATTCAAGAGACCTTGTAACAAAGTATTCAAGAGCCCTTGTAACAAAGTATTCAAGAGCCCTTGTAACAAAGTATTCAAGAGCCCCTGTAACAAAGTATTCAAGAGCCCTTGTAACAAAGTATTCAAGAGCCCTTGTTACAAAGTATTCAAGAGCCCTTGTTACAAAGTATTCAAGAGCCCCTGTAACAAAGTATTCAAGAGCCCTTGTAACAAAGTCTGTAAGAGCTCTTCTCCAGATCCAGGCGTCCCTTCCCATGCTTCTGCCTCGCCCGGAACGCCCACTCCTCACCCCAAACACCTGGAGGATAAGATTGTAGGGACGCGGGCTGCTTACGGCCAGGCTGTGCACCCGCGCCTCCAACACTGCTCAAACCTGGTCCATGTGGCCGGCCCAGGCACTTGTCAGCCACATGTATAAAGCCATATCTTAGGTTCTCCACACCTGCATTGACAGTGACAAGTTAGAGTGAGCGAGTTGAAGAGCACATTTCTCTCCCTCTCGGTGGTTAGAAAATGCACCTTGTCTCTCCAACCATCCCTTCCTCCATCTCTCCCTCCCTCCATCCCTGCCCTGCACCCATCACCGAGCTCCTCTCCACACACAAAACTCTGACACCCGGGGGGGGGGGGGGGGGTGTACAAGGTCTGTTTTTCCCTACTTTTCCCCCTCTCTCTCTCTCTCTCTCTCTCTCTCTCTCTCGTATCTTGAGACAAAGATGTCGTATACAAGTGTCTGTCATCAACAGTGACAGATGAGAGGGAGGGATGGACAGCGAGGGTTTGGGAAAGTGATGGTGAAGGAGGGAATAATTGGGCAAAGTTCGAAATGGAAGAGACAGAGGGAGAGAGGGAGGGAAAACAGAAGAGGAGAGGAACGAAAAGAAGAGACTGAAGGGAAGGGAAAGCGGGCTTCAGGGCGAGAGGAATAAGGTTATGTGAGGTCAATTTGAGACGTCTTCTCCAAAAACAGGTTTTCTTCATATGTTTGACGTCTCAAGACAAGTGTGTGGCAACAGCTCCAGACCGCACGGACAGAACCCGCTGCACAACTTCCAGCTCACGCTGCACACACAAATATATCAGTAAGTAAAGGTTATACAAGGTAAACAAAGGCGTGGGTGGGGTGGGCAGGGAGAGCACGTGGTAGGAGTAGTGCAGGCGAGGAGTCACAATAACGTGGCTGAAGTATGTTGACCAGACCACACACTAGAAGGTGAAGGGACGACGACGTTTCGGTCCGTCCTGGACCCATTCTCAAGTCGACAATCGACTTGAGAATGGCCCAGGACGGACTGAAACGTCGTCGTCCCTTCACCTTCTAGTGTGTGGTTGGAGTAGTGATCATATCAGGTGTTGTTTGTCGGTTGGTAACACTACAAGGAGTCCTCGATCACCAGGAGTCAGAGACGTCCCAAAATCTTGGTAACTCCCTAAAAGTAACTTTCTGGAGGTAAACAGGAGTATGAGAAAGCGATAAGCCACTATGAATATAAAGCACCAGTAAGGAATATGAGGACAGGGAGATGGGATCGGACAGTGCTCAATCATGTGGACCGTCGAGGATCGAACGTCGGCCTGCAGGAAGCATTGCTATCGAGATATCAACCAGTCCAAGTGGATGGATCTTCCCGGAAAGCATTATTTTGTTAATGAAATATTGTCTAGGGTCGCCTTTTTTGTAAGTGTACACCACCTCTATAGTGAAGTATTGTTTTACTTCTAAAGTAGTGGGGGGTTACTTATGGGCCCGAGGATGCTACTGGACCCACGTACCTGCAGTTAGTATTGGGTACTTTAGGGGAGGCTTCACAGGCCATACTGGGTAATGTGGGTATCAACAACAGACATTTTGTAAACAAATGATTAATTTTAGTTTCTTGTGTAGTTGTAATTTCGATTTTCTTGGAGCGGAGGTGTTGTTCATTATTCAGTCGTCTGTGTTGTGGGGGTGTTGTGGGAGGGAGGTGCTGTTGTGGGGGTGTTGTAGGGGTGTTGTGGGAGGGAGGTGTTGTTGTGGGAGGGAGGTGTTGTTGTGGGGGTGTTGTAGGGGTGTTGTGGGAGGCAGGTGTTGTTGTGGGGGTGTTGTAGGGGTGTTGTGGGAGGCAGGTGTTGTTGTGGGGGTGTTGTAGGAGGTGTTGTTGTAGGGGTGTTGTGGGAGGGAGGTGTTGTTGTGGGGGTGTTGTGGGAGGTGTTGTTGTGGGGGTGTTGTTGTGGGGGTGTTGTGGGAGGGAGGTGTTGTTGTGGGGGTGTTGTGGGAGGTGTTGTTGTGGGGGTGTTGTAGGAGGTGTTGTTGTAGGGGTGTTGTGGGAGGGAGGTGTTGTTGTGGGGGTGTTGTGGGAGGGAGGTGTTGTTGTGGGAGGGAGGTGTTGTTGTGGGGGTGTTGTGGGAGGGAGGTGTTGTTGTGGGGGTGTTGTGGGAGGGAGGTGTTGTTGTGGGGGTGTTGTGGGAGGGAGGTGTTGTTGTGGGGTGTTGTGGGGGTGTTGTGGGAGGGAGGTGTTGTTGTGGGGGTGTTGTAGGGGTGTTGTGGGAGGGAGGTGTTGTTGTGGGGGTGTTGTGGGAGGGAGGTGTTGTTGTGGGGGTGTTGTGGGAGGGAGGTGTTGTTGTGGGGTGTTGTGGGGGTGTTGTGGGAGGGAGGTGTTGTTGTGGGGGTGTTGTGGGAGGGAAGTGTTGTGGTGGGAGTTGTGGGAGGTGTTGTTGTGGGGGTGTTGTGGGAGGTGTTGTGGAGGGTGTTGCCATTCATGTGCGGCACTTTGTGCGTCCCTCCACCTGCTTTCAGCACACCTCTCCCGTTCCTGCACCCCTTCCATCTCCTCGCCCCCCCCCCCATGTCTTCCCGGCCGCCCGTCTCCACATCTCTTCACCTTTCGAGTCATCGCCTCTCTGTCACCCTCTCTCTCTCTCTCTCTCTCTCTCTCTCTCTCTCTCTCTCTCTCTCTCTCTCTCTCTCTCTCTCTCTCTCTCTTTCTCTCTCTCTCTCTCTCTCTCTCTCTCTCCCCTTATCGCTGCTTCCTCTCTTCTCCCATCCAACTATTCGTTTTCCTCATATACGCTTTCCCTCGCCATAACCCCTCCTTTCCACACTCTCCCACGTCCCCTCTTCCTCCATCAACCCCTCCTTCCCCATATTCGATTTACCTCATCCCCCTACCTTTTCCATCCCCCCTACCCTAATAACCAGAGCAGAGCCTGACCTACAGGGCTCTAAACAAAGGTCATGGGTAGGGGAGGAGGGGGGGGGGGAAGAGGGTGATGACTCTCCAGCTGATATTCTCAACTTGGAAGAGAGGGAGGAGGGAGATGGGACGAGTGGGGGAGGGGGGGTGTAGGAGATAGAGTGAGGAGCGGAGAGGGGAACATGATAAGACAGGAAGTGTTTGAGACACAGTGGTGAGGGGGAGACACACAGTGGTGAGGGGGAGACACACAGGGGTGAGGGGGAGACACACAGTGGTGAGGGGGAGACACACAGTGGTGAGGGGGAGACACACAGGGGTGAGGGGGAGACACACAGGGGTGAGGGGGAGACACACAGGGGTGAGGGGGAGACACACAGGGGTGAGGGGGAGACACACAGGGGTGAGGGGGAGACACACAGGGGTGAGGGGGAGACACACAGGGGTGAGGGGGAGACACACAGGGGTGAGGGGGAGACACACAGGGGTGAGGGGGAGACACACAGGGGTGAGGGGGAGACACACAGGGGTGAGGGGGAGACACACAGGGGTGAGGGGGAGACACACAGGGGTGAGGGGGAGACACACAGGGGTGAGGGGGAGACACACAGGGGTGAGGGGGAGACACACAGGGGTGAGGGGGAGACACACAGGGGTGAGGGGGAGACACACAGTGGTGAGGGGGAGACACACAGGGGTGAGGGGGAGACACACAGGGGTGAGGGGGAGACACACAGGGGTGAGGGGGAGACACACAGGGGTGAGGGGGAGACACACAGTGGTGAGGGGGAGACACACTGGGGTGAGGGGGAGACACACAGGGGTGAGGGGGAGACACACAGGGGTGAGGGGGAGACACACAGGGGTGAGGGGGAGACACACAGGGGGGAGGGGGAGACACACAGGGGTGAGGGGGAGACACACAGGGGTGAGGGGGAGACACACAGTGGTGAGGGGGAGACACACAGGGGTGAGGGGGAGACACACAGGGGTGAGGGGGAGACACACAGGGGTGAGAGGGAGACTATTGGATCACCAGGGGAGCAAGCAGAGGGGAGGGAGGTAAGAGAGGGCGCGACGCAGGAATATCAGAGTAAAGTCAAGGGACAGACAAACGGGTCCAACAGGAATGACACGAGGGAGGAAGATCCGGTTAAGAGGGAAGGACGGAAATAAGAAACACACATGAAAGCGAAGAACGGACAAGAGAAGCGATAGAAAACTGAGAAAAATATCGCGTAAAACTTGTTAAAACAATTGGAACTGACAGAAAACGGGAAGTTGATTAAATTATGAGAGAATGGGAAGAGTGGTTGAAGGGGGTCTTATGTAATAACCATCTCACACACGACGGTAATAAATATTTAAGTAGCATCTGTGATATATAATAAGAAATTGAGGAACATGGTCAAATATAGGATGCTGATATATATTTCAACAAAATAGGAGTTAAAATTTAGTATATACTGTTCGTAATATACGGAAATAAAATTCCATTTATGTCTAAAATTCCATTTATTTCCGTTTATTACGAACAGTGTTTACTGAATTTTAACTCCTATTCTTTATTGAGTGAACATTAGAGGTAGCGAAGGTGGCCCCTGTCCTCACACTTAATGCATCGCATTTTTGACGAAATTGACACAAGCCTAAAAATTTACGGATTTAATATTAATATTAACGCTTCTGGGACTACCCATCAACCTCTACAGCCGAGATGAACTGTCTCGAGATGAGACATTGAGAAATGTAGACTATATAGGGAGCGGAGGTGTGGTGTTGTAGCAGTGTTGGGTCTGTAGCAGGTGTGTGTAGCAGTGTTGGGTGTGTAGCATGTATTCACCTAGTTGTGCTTGCGGGGGTTGAGCTCTGCTCTGTCGGCCCGCCTCTCAACTGTTAATCAATTGTTACTAACTACTATTTTTTTCACACACACCCCCAGGAAGCAGCCCGCAACCACTGTCTAACTCCCAGGTACCTATTTACTGCTAGGTAACATGGGCATCGGGGTGAAAAAAACTTTGCTCATTTTTGTTTCTCGCCGGCGCCGGGAATCGAACTCGGGCCACATGATTAGGTGTCCAGCGTGCTATCGACACAGCCACCGGCGCCTCCCATGTGTGTGTCGCAGTGTTGGGTGTGTAGCAGGTGTGTGTAGCAGTGTTGGGTGTTGTAGCAGGTGTGTATTACCCGCCCAGGTGTCCGGCTTGACGAAGGTCATGACGACAACTGCGGACGGTGTTCTAATACTCTTTAGCGCCTTGTTTTGCTTCTAGTGTTTGCGTGTCAAGTGTTCTTAAGGTGTGTCGAGGTAGTGTAGGATGCAAGAGAAGCGGCCGCACTGAGAGCCTTGTGTAGGCGTAGTTGTGTGTGTTCTTGTCAAAGTTACCGAATCTCCACACTTCGTCTAAGGCTGTTTTTGCTTTGTTTGTTCTGTCCTCTATGTGATTATTTATTACTTTTCGATTGATCTTCGTTTAGCAACAAACAACTTTTGTTTGCTGGTGTTTGTCATTGTTTTTCAAAGTCGTGTATGAATTGTATTGTCGCCCTTGTTTTTTCAGCCAGTAACGCCTTGTCCTGGCTGTGAGATTATTTGAGTTATACGTCATACGTATAAGTGATCTATTCCCTTGGCTTGGTACACTCTTGGACATCGAAGACAACCACGCCCTGAATAGGAGAGAGGGGCAGGGGCGAGGAGTAAGGGGGATTGGTGAGGAGTGAGAGGTCGAGTGAGATCTGAGGTCACAGGTGAGGGAGGAGAGAGAGAGAGGAGGTGCCGGGAGTCACGTCACAGAGATAAACTCCTTGTTCCACACCTGCGGCAGAGGCCACCGGCGGGACACCACCTTCACCTTCCTTATATTTATTGGTGGCAGCATCCTCCATCACTAATAAGGCCGGCCACACACGTGCAGTTTTAACTGACAGTTATGACTGTTCAGTTATAACAGTCACAGTTCAAACTGACGTCAGTTAAAAATGAAATGCACACACACACACAGTTCAATCCCTCAGTTTTACCATGGATTCCGAGGAGTACGATCTTGCCCTCTTGGTGTATTCCTTGTAAGGCTACAAGCAAATAGAAAAAGAAAACTAAGAAGCGTAAGCAGTGGTGCAAAAAGTGGTTACTAAGGCGAAATCAATGTTCTGATATTAAATTGTTAAAAGAATTAAGTGAAGAATCAATTGATTTTCTCAATGGCAAGGTTCAGATCGATAGAGTTCAGTGAATTCAACAATCACATGGTTTTGTTTACGTGCCATCTTACACTGCACTCACCGTGCCATCTTACACTGCACTCACCGTGCCATCTTACACTGCACTCACCGTGCCATCTTACACTGCACTCACCGTGCCATCTTACACTGCACTCACCGTGCCATCTTACACTGCACTCACCGTGCCATCTTACACTGCACTCACCGCTACCACCTGTAGAAATGACAAGTTGAGAACTGTACAGTTACGAATCCCCACACACGCTCAGTTCAGTTACTCCTTTCAGTTAAAAATATGGAACATTGCATTTGTCGCAGTTTAACTGTACAGTTCTGTTGAACTGACGAAATGAGCAACTGAGATACCCACACACGTGCAGTTTTAACTGACAATTTTAACTGAACAGTTATAACTGTCAGTTAAAACTGCACGTGTGGCCGGCCTTGAACTCGTAATACCCTCCCTCTCTCTGCCCGGGTCTCAGCTTCATGTCAGTATAGTGGGATGGAGAAGCAACGTCCTGGCACTGTTCCCTCTCATGAGGGCTCGGCACTCAGTAGTGAGGTACCGCCAGGTATGCAGCCCTCACAGTATATACGTATACATTTATACATATGGTATACAACTGTACAAGATTTGACCTTTGAACTAACTCCTACGTGGATAGAGCGACGGTCTCGCTTCATGCAGGTCGGCGTTCAATCCCCGACCATCAAAGTGGCTGGGCACCGTTCCTTTCCTTCATCCTTTCCCAAATCCTTATCCTTATATCCCTTCTAAGTGTTATATAGTCGTAATGCTTTAGCACTTTCTGCTGATAATTTCACTACCTCTCTCATGGGCTATGCAACATATTAATGTGCATTTTTACGTAGCTGCTTTCTGGGGGTGCAGGTGGGGTAAGAGACATGGAGGGAGAGAGGAAGGCAAGGAGGTAAGAGCCTTGGAGGGATGGTTAAGGTAAGGGAGAGGCTGGGGTAAGAGACGAGGAAGGAGGAGGAAGGTCTCTGATAAGACGCAAAAGCTCTTTCTAAACATATTAGGTCGAGGTGAGTATGTCGAGCAGGATGTGGGAGTGTTTGTCTACCTCCCTCCCACCTGTTGGCCCCTCTCTCTACCTCCCTCCCACCTGTTGGCCCCTCTCTCTACCTCCCTCCCACCTGTTGGCCCCTCTCTCTACCTCCCTCCCACCTGTTGGTCCCTCTCTCTACCTCCCTCCCACCTGTTGGTCCCTCTCTCTACCTCCCTCCCACCTGTTGGTCCCTCTCTCTACCTCCCTCCCACCTGTTGGTCCCTCTCTCTACCTCCCTCCCACCTGTTGGTCCCTCTCTCTACCTCCCTCCCACCTGTTGGTCCCTCTCTCTACCTCTCTCCCACCTGTTGGTCCCTCTCTCTACCTCCCTCCCTCCTGTTGGTCCCTCTCTCTACCTCCCTCCCACCTGTTGGTCCCTCTCTCTACCTCCCTCCCACCTGTTGGTCCCTCTCTCTACCTCCCTCCCTCCTGTTGGTCCCTCTCTCTACCTCCCTCCCACCTGTTGGTCCCTCTCTCTACCTCCCTCCCACCTGTTGGCCCCTCTCTCTACCTCCCTCCCACCTGTTGGCCCCTCTCTCTACCTCCCTCCCACCTGTTGGCCCCTCTCTCTACCTCCCTCCCACCTGTTGGCCCCTCTCTCTACCTCCCTCCCACCTGTTGGCCCCTCTCTCTACCTCCCTCCCACCTGTTGGTCCCTCTCTCTACCTCCCTCCCACCTGTTGGTCCCTCTCTCTACCTCCCTCCCTCCTGTTGGTCCCTCTCTCTACCTCCCTCCCACCTGTTGGTCCCTCTCTCTACCTCCCTCCCACCTGTTGGTCCCTCTCTCTACCTCCCTCCCACCTGTTGCCCCCCTCTCTCTACCTCCCTCCCACCTGTTGCCCCCCTCTCTCTACCTCCCTCCCACCTGTTGCCCCCCTCTCTCTACCTCCCTCCCACCTGTTGGCCCCTCTCTCTACCTCCCTCCCACCTGTTGGCCCCTTTCTCTACCTCCCCCCCACCTGTTGGCCCCTCTCTACCTCCCTCCCACCTGTTGGCCCTCTCTCTACCTCCCTCCCACCTGTTGGCCCCTCTCTACCTCCCTCCCACCTGTTGGCCCTCTCTCTACCTCCCTCCCACCTGTTGGCCCCTCTCTACCTCCCTCCCACCTGTTGGCCCCTTTCTCTACCTCCCTCCCACCTGTTGGCTCCTCTCTCTACCTCCCTCCCACCTGTGGCCCCTCTCTCTACCTCCCTCCCACCTGTTGGCCCCTCTCTACCTCCCTCCCACCTGTTGGCCCCTCTCTCTGCCTCCCTCCCACCTGTTGGCCCCTCTCTACCTCCCTCCCACCTGTTGGCCCCTCTCTTTACCTCCCTACCACCTGTTGGCCCCTCTCTACCTCCCTCCCACCTGTTGGCCCCTCTCTACCTCCCTCCCACCTGTTGGCCCTCTCTCTACCTCCCTCCCACCTGTTGGCCCCTCTCTACCTCCCTCCCACCTGTTGGCCCCTTTCTCTACCTCCCTCCCACCTGTTGGCCCCTCTCTCTACCTCCCTCCCATCTGTTGGCCCCTTTCTCTACCTCCCTCCCACCTGTTGGCCCCTCTCTCCACCTCCCACCCACCTGTTGGCCCCTCTCTCTACCTCCCACCCACCTGTTGGCCCCTCTCTCTACCTCCGTCCCACCTGTTGGCCCCTCTCTCTACCTCCCACCCACCTGTTGGCCCCTCTCTCCACCTCCCTCCCACCTGTTGGCCCCTCTCTCCACCTCCCTCCCACCTGTTGGCCCCTCTCTCTACCTCCGTCCCACCTGTTGGCCCCTCTCTCTACCTCCCTCCCACCTGTTGGCCCCTCTCTCTACCTCCCTCCCACCTGTTGGCCCCTCTACCTCCGTCCCACCTGTTGGCCCCTCTCTCTACCTCCCTCCCACCTGTTGGCCCCTCTCTCTACCTCCGTCCCACCTGTTGGCCCCTCTACCTCCGTCCCACCTGTTGGCCCCTCTACCTCCGTCCCACCTGTTGGCCCCTCTCTCTACCTCCCTCCCATCTGTTGGCCCCTTTCTCTACCTCCCTCCCACCTGTTGGCCCCTCTCTCCACCTCCCTCCCACCTGTTGGCCCCTCTACCTCCGTCCCACCTGTTGCTTATTCATTCATAGTTTTATTTTTACGTTCCTTCGTGATTTTCCAGAATTTAATATATTAGTTTTGTCAAGAGAGAGAGAGAGAGGGTTGAGAGGGGGGGTGAGGGGGGGGCTGTGAGGGAGGGTGAGGGGGGGGGGGGTAGAGCGCCTGTCGCCAGCCGCTGCAACAGTCATTAGCCAGACTCGGGTAAATATTGAATTGGGGGGGGGCGGTGATGGGTGAGCGGGGGGGGGGGCGGTGATGGGTGAGAGGGGGGGCGGTGATGGGTGAGGGGGGGGCGGTGATGGGTGAGGGGGGGCGGTGATGGGTGAGTGGGGGGGCGGTGATGGGTGAGCGGGGGGGGTGGTGATGGGTGAGGGGGGGCGGTGATGGGTGAGGGGGGCGGTGATGGGTGAGGGGGGGGCGGTGATGGGTGAGTGGGGGGGCGGTGATGGGTGAGGGGGGGGCGGTGATGGGTGAGGGGGGGGGCGGTGATGGGTGAAGGGGCGCGGGGGGGGGGTGGTGATGGGTGAGTGGGGGGCGGTGATGGGTAAGGCGGGAGGGCGGTGATGGGTGAGGGGGGATGGCGGTGATGGGTGAGGGGGGATGGCGGTGATGGGTGAGTGGGGGGGGGGGGTCAGTGACAACATTAAACATTTGAATCATCCACACTACGTCCCACGTCCCACTCCGCTACCACCACAACCACCACAACACCTAACAACCACCATCCCCAACCACCACGACGCTGGAGCCTTGTGCTAGTAATTATACCATTATTTCCTCGCCTAGTTAGTTAGGATAAATTTTGTATGGTTAGGTCTGATTGCCTCGTGCTAAGTGCCGGGTTTAATGGTGAACTGCTTGCACCTCGAGGTGTTCCCAAGAGGTTGAAGTAAGGTTGAGAACTGCTAAGTAAGGTTGGGAGTCACAGATACTCTCAGGAGACCTGGAAGGGAGGGGGGGGGGTGAGGGAGGGGGGGGGGGTGTTGCAGCAACCTCACCAGCCACGCTACAAGGCCTGTAACACCAACCTCAGGCTAACACCTTGTCAACATTAGAAAATGTGAAAGGTTACATCCATTACTGAGTTCAACCACCACCCACCCCACCAGTACTCACCACCTACACCACCCACCGTGTACACAGCCACCACCAGTACTCACCACCTACACCACCCACCGTGTACACAGCCACCACCAGTACCCACCACCTACACCACCCACCGTGTACACAGCCACCACCAGTACCCACCACCTATACCACCCACCGTGTACACAGCCACCACCAGTACTCACCACCTACACCACCCACCGTGTACACAGCCACCACCAGTACCCACCACCTACACCACCCACCGTGTACACAGCCACCACCAGTACCCACCACCAACACCACCCACCGTGTACACAGCCACCACCAGTACTCACCACCTACACCACTCACCGTGTACACAGCCACCACCAGTACTCACCACCTACACCACCCACCGTGTACACAGCCACCACCAGTACTCACCACCTACACCACCCACCGTGTACACAGCCACCACCAGTACCCACCACCTACACCACCCACCGTGTACACAGCCACCACCAGTACTCACCACCTACTCCCCCCCCCCCACCACCACTGACACAGTGAAATATAAGCACTCGACTATAATGCTTTGCCTTCACCAAATATATAACTAGTACATCAATACCGCATATATTAACAACTTTGTCAAAAACAGCAATTACCTTAAAACCATCAACACCAATAATAACAAACCATTCAACCATTCCTCAATTTCAGATACATTAATCCACATTACCTGCAATAGCAGGACCAGCGTGCATATATACACTTAATGTATAATGCAACTCTATACTCGCACCAAATACAGAATACAATTGGAGGCCAGGCAGGCGGCCGGAGGCGCTGGGTTTGGTAATATGGTTGCAAGAGGCGGCCCGGAGCCTCGTAAACACATGTCGAGAACACGCAGCTCAGTAATCCGGATTGGAGTCGGATTCTGTCTTAACAAGCGCGGACTGAGCTGCTGCTGCTCCCTGTTTCCCTACAGTGGTCCCTAATGAATGAGTACTGAGCGCATGATATTAATAATTTATCATATGAATCAACGGAATGATGAATGAAAGGTGAAGGGAGGATGGTGGGGAGGGAGGGATGGAGGGGGGGGAGGGGAGGGAGGGAGGGGGGGGGGAGGGGAGGGAGGGAGGGGGCATCATACAAGGTTTTGTATAGAGAAAATTAATTATGAGAAAAATGATTAACGAGGCTTTAGTAAAGAGGTGTGCTAAATTAAAACCTGTTATGCTCTATGAAAGATAAATATGCGCTTTAAACAATTAGTACACATGCGAAACGGGAACGGGTACCCGGATGTGCTCACGTCTGTCTGTCTTTGTTTGTCTCTTTCCCATTTCTCCGCTCTCTTCTCTTTTCTCCCTCCCTCCTCTGCCCCTCCACTTCTTCCCCCCCTCTCCCTTTCTCTTTCCCCTTTCCCATTCTTACCCCTCTTTCCCATCTCCCCCTACAATATCAGTAATGTACTACACCATAAGAAGACTTCACAAGTCTCACTAACTCACAACCCATAAGGTGTAAGAGAAGCCATGTCGTCAAAGTGTTTGGGTTTAAACGGTAAATATATTATGATCAAATTCCCTTATTTAATTTTTGTTGTGATCCAGTTTCTGTTAAATGGCAAAAACAAATAATCCAGTGTCGAGTCATTGCAAGATTGCAGTATGCCATTTTATGAAACAAATAATCCAGTGTCGAGACATTGCAAGATTGCAGTATGCCATTTTATGAAACAAATAATCCAGTGTCGAGACATTGCAAGATTGCAGTATGCCATTTTATGAAACAAATAATCCAGTGTCGAGACATTGCAAGATTGCAGTATGCCATTTTATAAAACAAATAATTCAGTGTCGAGTCATTGCAAGATTGCAGTATGCCATTTTATGAAACAAATAATCCAGTGGCGAGTCATTGCAAGATTGCAGTATGCCATTTTATGAAACAAATAATTCAGTGTCCAGTCATTGCAAGATTGCAGTATGCCATTTTATGAAACAAATAATTCAGTGTCGAGTCATTGCAAGATTGCAGTATGCCATTTTATGAAACAAATAATCCAGTGGCGAGTCATTGCATATGTCATTGCAAGATTTTCGTGGGGGTGACGATGTCTGTCCGTCCGTCCGTCAAACAGATGAACAGACAGACATTTCCATTTGCAGATTGAGATATATTGTACCTAATACTCTCCAATGCTTAACAAGCCCAATTTCGCTATAAGTAAAACTTTTCTATATTTTTTTGTATTTATTTAATGAATCCGATGGATTCTTTGGTTTAATTTGAACCATAAAGGGGCCTGAGAGCTGAGTGGACAGCGCTTCGGGTTCGTAGTCCTGAGATTCCTGGGTTCGATCCCCGATGAAGGCGGAAACAAATGGGCAGAGTTTCTTTCACCCTGCTGCACCTGTTCATCAAGCAGTAAATATGTACCTGGGAGTTAGACAGCTGCATCGGGCTACTTCCTGGGGATGTGTAACACACAGGAGGCCTGGTCGAGGACCGGGCCGCGGGGAAGCTAAGCCCCGAAATCCTCTCAATATAACAAGATAACTAACTTATCAACTTCATCTATCTTGAGGTTATCTTGAGATGATTTCGGGGCTTAGCGTCCCCGCGGCCCGGTTCTCGACCAGGCCTCATGTATGTCACACCCCCCCAGGAAGCAGCCCCGTAGCAGCTGTCTAACTCCCAGGTACCTATTTACTGCTAGGTGAACAGGGGCAGCAGGGTGAAAGAAACTGTCAAATTATTTCCGCCTCCACCGGGGATCGAATCCGGAACCTTAGGACTACGAATCCCGAGCGCTGTCCACTCAGCCGGCAGGCCCCCTACCGTAAATATGCCGATTATCTCAATATTGCATAATAAAGTTATTAATTAGTTATTAATAAGTTAATTAAGTTAGTATTCATGTAGTCAACAAAATATGTTAATATTAATAAGATTGAATTGATTTCGGGAGAAAATTAGACACAATCCGAAACTGGTCTGTGTGTTAGGCCCAACGTTCCTTGCTTACTTGACCTAGTGTGAGTTCTGGACCGTGATTCACGAAGCAGTTACGCAAGCACTTACGAACGTGAACATCTTTGCTCAATCTTTGACGGCTTTGGTTACATTTATTAAACAGTTTACAAGCATGAAAACTTCCCAATCAACTGTTGTTATTGTTATAAACATCCTCCAGGTGCTTCGGGGCTCATTAACTGTTTAATAACTGTAAACAAAGCCGCCAAAGATTGAGAAAAGATGTACAGGTTCGTAAGTGCTTGCGTAACTGCTTCGTGAATCTGGCTCCTGGCTACTGGGTGTGACGAAGCCATTACCAGGCTGTCCGAACGACAACATGTCGGGTGGCAACCCTGCTGCCTTCTACCCCCCCCCCCTTCCCCGGGTGTTGGGTCCGAGTGTGTGGCAACACTGCTCCTCCTCCTCCTCCTCACCTGCTCTATCTGGCCGCCATCTTTTATACCATTCCTGGGATCATTAAAATACTTGATAAGGCGAAACAGGAGCTAATAAGCGAGCATTTTGATAAGACATTTTGCTAGCAAACGAAAGTACGTTTTATGACTGAAATGCTTGACGTTGTTTGATAGGCCTTTGAGATAATTATGCTGTTAAGAGTTGTTTAATGAACTGTTGACAATGCTCTGGGGGCCAGATTCACGAAGCAGTTACGCAAGCACTTACGAACCTGTACATCTTTTCTCAATCTTTGGCGGCTTTGTTTACAATTATTAAACAGTTAATGAGCTCCAAAGCACCAGGAGGCTGTTTATAACAATAACAACAGTTGATTGGGAAGTTTTCATGCTTGCAAACTGTTTAATAAATGTAACCAAAGCCGTCTAAGATTGAGGAAACATGTACACGTTCGTAAGTGCTTGCGTAACTGCTTCGTGAATCTGGGTCCTGGTTGCTGTTGAAGCGCACGTGCACGCACGCACACAGAGACTTACGCGATAGACATCACGTTTTACGAGATAGATATGAAGTACACATATCAAGTTTGTTAGTTACTTAGTGACCGGGCCGCAGGAACCTTGATCCTCGGAATCAGCGACAGGTAGGTAGTCAACCTTCAAGAGCCGATTCACAGAGTAGCGCATTATGCGGTACAGTATGAAATCCAATGGATTAGTGTCAGAGTACTACAGGGAAGTGTGTTTGAACCCTTGTGGATTGTCTAATTCAAACTCTTCTGAAGCCTGAGGATAGGGGGGGGGGGGTCAGTGTATGGATGATACACCACGGGGCTGTACCAGACTGTACCAGGCTGTACCAGGCTGTACCAGGATGTACCAGACTGTACCAGACTGTACCAGGATGTACCAGGCTGTACCAGGATGTACCAGACTGTACCAGACTGTACCAGGATGTACCAGGCTGTACCAGGATGTACCAGACTGTACCAGGATGTACCAGACTGTACCAGACTGTACCAGGATGTACCAGGCTGTACCAGGATGTACCAGACTGTACCAGGATGTACCAGGCTGTACCAGACTGTACCAGGATGTACCAGGCTGTACCAGGATGTACCAGGCTGTACCAGGATGTACCAGACTGTACCAGACTGTACCAGGATGTACCAGGCTGTACCAGGATGTACCAGACTGTACCAGGATGTACCAGGCTGTACCAGACTGTACCAGGATGTACCAGACTGTACCAGACTGTACCAGGATGTACCAGACTGTACCAAGATGTACCAGGATGTACCAGACTGTACCAGGATGTACCAGACTGTACCAGGATGTACCAGACTGTACCAGACTGTACCAGGATGTACCAGGCTGTACCAGGATGTACCAGACTGTACCAGACTGTACCAGGATGTACCAGGCTGTACCAGACTGTACCAGGATGTACCAGGCTGTACCAGACTGTACCAGGATGTACCAGACTGTACCAGACTGTACCAGGATGTAACAGGCTGTACCAGGATGTACCAGACTGTACCAGGATGTACCAGACTGTACCAGGATGTACCAGACTGTACCAGGATGTACCAGGATGTACCAGACTGTACCAGGATGTACCAGACTGTACCAGACTGTACCAGGATGTACCAGGCTGTACCAGGCTGTACCAGGATGTACCAGACTGTACCAGGATGTACCAGACTGTACCAGGATGTACCAGACTGTACCAGGATGTACCAGGATGTACCAGACTGTACCAGGATGTACCAGACTGTACCAGGATGTACCAGACTGTACCAGGATGTACCAGACTGTACCAGGATGTACCAGGATGTACCAGACTGTACCAGGATGTACCAGACTGTACCAGGATGTACCAGACTGTACCAGGATGTACCAGACTGTACCAGGATGTACCAGACTGTACCAGGATGTACCAGGCTGTACCAGACTGTACCAGGATGTACCAGACTGTACCAGACTGTACCAGGCTGTACCAGACTGTACCAGGATGTACCAGGATGTACCAGACTGTACCAGGATGTACCAGGATGTACCAGGCTGTACCAGGATGTACCAGACTGTACCAGGATGTACCAGACTGTACCAGGATGTACCAGGATGTACCAGACTGTACCAGGATGTACCAGGATGTACCAGACTGTACCAGACTGTACCAGGATGTACCAGACTGTACCAGGATGTACCAGACTGTACCAGGATGTACCAGGATGTACCAGACTGTACCAGGATGTACCAGACTGTACCATGATGTACCAGGATGTACCAGACTGTACCAGACTGTACCAGGCTGTACCAGATTGTACCAGGATGTACCAGGATGTACCAGACTGTACCAGGATGTACCAGACTGTACCAGACTGTACCAGGATGTACCAGACTGTACCAGGATGTACCAGACTGTACCAGGATGTACCAGGATGTACCAGACTGTACCAGACTGTACCAGGATGTACCAGACTGTACCAGGATGTACCAGGATGTACCAGGCTGTACCAGGATGTACCAGGATGTACCAGGATGTACCAGGCTGTACCAGGATGTACCAGACTGTACCAGGCTGTACCAGGATGTACCAGACTGTACCAGGATGTACCAGGATGTACCAGACTGTACCAGGCTGTACCAGGATGTACCAGACTGTACCAGGATGTACCAGGATGTAACAGGCTGTACCAGGATGTACCAGGATGTAACAGGCTGTACCAGGCTGTACGAGTCTGTACCAGGCTGTACCAGGCTGTACCAGGCTGTACCAGGATGTACCAGGATGTACCAGGCTGTACCAGGATGTACCAGACTGTACCAGACTGTACCAGGCTGTACCAGGCTGTACCAGGATGTACCAGGATGTACCAGACTGTACCAGGATGTACCAGGATGTAACAGGCTGTACCAGGCTGTACCAGGATGTACCAGGATGTAACAGGCTGTACCAGGCTGCACCAGGATGTACCAGGATGTACCAGGATGTAACAGGCTGTACCAGGATGTACCAGGATGTAACAGGCTGTACCAGGCTGTACCAGGCTGCTTCACATTATTACGTGCACCGTGCCCAACCACATGGGTTCGACGGTAGAACGACAGTCTCGCTTCATGCAGGTCGGCGTTCAATCCCCGACCATCCAAGTGGTTGGGCCACCATTCCTTCCCCCCGTCCCATCCCAAATCCTTATCCTGACCCCTTCCCAGTGCTATATAGTCGTAATGGTTCCCTTCCCTTCCGTGCTGCGTCCTCCATCACCGACTTTCTGATATATAATAATTATATTTGAATTTTCATTGTCTTTTCTTTTTGCATGATTAAATTTAGTACAGAAAATGTAATGGGTACTTTATAACTAATTGGAACTGTAATGGTTCCCACACCTGTTGCCCACCTTATAATGGTACAGCTCGTTGATGCCCCACCTTCTAATGGTACAGCTCCCTGATGCCCCACCTTATAATGGTACAGCTCGTTGATGCCCCACCTTCTAATGGTACAGCTCCATGATGCCCCACCTTATAATGGTACAGCTCGTCGATGCCCCACCTTCTAATGGTACAGCTCCCTGATGCCCCACCTTCTAATGGTACAGCTCCCTGATGCCCCACCTTCTAATGGTACAGCTCCGTAATGCCCCACCTTCTAATGGTACAGCTCCCTGATGCCCCACCTTCTAATGGTACAGCTCCCTGATGCCCCACCTTCTAATGGCAACCTCAACTACTCCATATTTTACCTGGCACGTGCCCTTGCCTCGTGCCCAGCCAGGTGCCCCGCCGGCAGCCAGTGCCCAGCCAGGTGCCCCGCCGGCAGCCAGCACATGGGGCGGGCGAGGGCTCCCCCATAATGAAGGCTGCCCACAGCGGACTTATCTACATAAACACGTAGCCTACTCAGCGCTCTCCCGCTAAATAACCAACGCTGGCCGCTTTTTTGCTAATGAAAGATTTTAATTACGCTACACGCAGCGGCTTCGCTGCTCCCGACAATACTGCAGCTTTTCAACAATATTTTTTGTATTTTTTTCACGATAATGTTTTTTTTGTTATAAATATGCGTTATGCGTATGATCAGAGGTGTTACAGGGCTAGATGGATCTAAAGGCTTCTGACTTGAACTCTTCTGTCTTGGGAAACATTTGTAATAACTTTAGTATTTCTTCTGTAATAATAATAATAATAATAATAATAATAATAATAATAATAATAATAATAATAATAATAATAATAATAATTAGCACAAAGAGATCACATTAACGTGATGTGTAATGAGAAAATCAGTAGGACCTGCGATGAGGATTCGAACCTGCACACTGGGTACTCCCAAGCACAAGACACTGATCACTTCACCATGATATGCTTAAAAGCTATGCGGCCTGGGATGCAACTGTGTACTACTCTTGGGGGGGGGGGGGTTGTGAGGCTTCCACTGAAGCCCAGTCAGGGTTTCACACATTACCCCCCCCCCCCCGCACTCCACACGAGGGAAGAGGTGATGGGAGAGAGATAAGAGAGGAAATGAGTTTGAAGAGAAAGCTATAAAGGCAAGCCTTCCCTGTCCCCTCATAGCGATGGTGGTGGTTGTGGTTGTGGTGGTGGTGGTGGTTGTGGTGGTGGTGGTGGTGGTGGTTGTGGTGGTGGTTGTGGTGGTAGTTATGGTGGTGATGGTGGTGGTTGTGGTGGTGGTTGTGGTGGTGGTTGTGGTGGTTGTGGTGGTGGTTGTGGTGGTAGTTATGGTGGTGGTGGTGGTGGTAGTTATGGTAGTGGTGGTGGTGGTTGTGGTGGTGGTTGTGGTGGTAGTTATGGTGGTGGTGGTTGTGGTGGTGGTTGTAGTAGTGGTTGTGAGGCTCGAGTGCTCAGAAGGCAACCATCCACCGTTATACATTTCCACGACAGTATTGGTCTTCCTGAAGAAGAGAGGGGGGGCGGGGGTGGAGAAAAGGGGGGGGGGGCGGGGGGTGGAGAAGAGGGGGGGAGGGGGCGGTGGTGGAGGAGCAGCAGTGGTCTTCGTGGCTCCAAGCACCAGTCCTGGTGGAAAGTGTATCCAAGATTGTAAATAATATCCAGCAGTAGCACCACTCTCTCCCCCAGGCCTCGGATTGGCATAGTTTACAAGTTTAAGTCCTGTACACTTTGGGAGCTCCTCTCTTGGCTTGCATGGTAGGTAGTGTGTGTCCTGCCATAAGGTGGGGAGGTGGTCCTTCCTGAACCTCCCCTCCCACCCTCCTCACCCTCATGGACCACCCCTTCCCCCCCCCCCCCTCCCTACCATGATGACTCACATGTACAATGATAAACCATCAACAAAATCAGGTCATGATTTTCTTTACTATTTTATTGACAAATTTTCCTTACTCTCCCCTTCCCCTCACTCTTCCCTCTCCCTCACTGTCCCCTCCCCCCCTGTCCCCCCTTCCTCTTCCCTCTCCCCTGCCCCTCACTCTCCCTCACCTCTCCCTGCGTTATAATCACCCTCCAGACACTCCCTCTCTCACCACCTCTCATTGTCTGAGAAAATTCTGAAGACGAAGATAAACTCACCTTTTCCCCCCAGGATGCAAGACAATCCCAGACGACTATTTCACCACCAACGCCGCTAGTGAGCAAGATAACACTGGGGAAAAATAAATAAAAATGTTAATAAAATATACAGCAAAAATCTCGTATCTGGGCTCACAGCCCCTCATTCATGTCCAATTACCGCGGTGATGGTCACTGTCGTGGGGGGGGGGGGGGGAGGGGTTGTTTAAGGTATGTGAGGGATTTGTGAGACGTGTGAGGGGTCGTGTGAGGTGTGAAGCGTCGTGTTAGACGTGTGAGGCGTCGTGTGAGGTGTTTGAGGTATCGGTGAAGGGTTTGTGAGACGTATGAGGGGTCGTGTGAGGCGTGAGGCGTCGTGTGAGGTGTGAGGGGTCGTGTTAGATGTATGAGGGGTCGTGTGAGGCGTCGTGTGAGGTGTGAGGCGTCGTGTGAGGTGTGAGGGGTGGTGGCCAGCCTCACAGCGACAAGCCAACCAACCAGCCTGCAGCTACTCAGCCATTATTCACCAGAAGAGTGAGTGAACTCGGATATAACGCTCTCATACCTACTGAACCTCTCTTGTTCCCTGGGCCTTGTTCTCTTGTCTCTAGTTAAACTGATGATACGGATAACGAATGGAAGAAGAAGAAGAAGAAGAAGAAGAAGAAGAGAGAGAGAGAGAGAGAGAGAGAGAGAGAGAGAGAGAGAGAGAGAGAGAGAGAGAGAGAGAGAGAGAGAGAGAGAGAGAGAGAGAGAGAGAGAGAGAGAGAGATGCTGCTGCTGCTCCTGATGCTGCTGCCACTACCCAATTTCCATGTCAATCACCTCTGAAGCCTGTAAATTGTATGTCCATTGTTTGGTGAGCTAACAGTACAGCTTGTTTACCTCTCCCTCTTTCTGTCTCTCTGTCTCTCTGTCTCTCTCTCTCTCTCTCTCTCTCTCTCTCTCTCTCTCTCTCTCTCTCTCTCTCTCTCTCTCTCTCTCTCTCTCTCTCGCTCTCGCTCTCTCGCTCTCTCGCTCTCTCGCTCTCTCGCTCTCTCTCTCTCTCTCTCTCCCTCTCCCTCCCTCTCTCCCTCCCCACGTGCCTCCTGCAGCACCTGGCCATACCTGGGTTCCCTCACATAAGAGGAGAGCAACAAGGTGATCCATATACTTTAGTCGCTACTCTGACGCAACACAAGATAAAACCATCTAATACATTTTTTTCCTGCTATAAGCAGTATGATAACAGGTGATATTTTGTATCAATTTCAGTCCAATATATACTTTCCGCATTTGTATAAACTATACATACTTCAGCTTTAATGATGAAGGTGTGAGTCTAATACACTGTTTTCATACTATGAATAAATTAAC
>NC_091173.1:7639860-7642360 GCF_040958095.1 Procambarus clarkii
TCCTCTTAACTCACGGATGAATATATTGCGTGACTGAATCTTTTCTTGTTCTGTTTTGTATTTTCTTTGGAAGATAGGGACGGTGGGGGGATGGGTGGGGGGGGGGAGGGAAGGGGGCGAGAGAGGGCTACATGTCGCAGCAACATACTCAAGAATGGGTCACAAATAGGTTACACATAGTTTTAGGACGCCTCCTTTGTCCATGTTCCCGAACGTTGGTCAGTTTGGTCTTGGGTGTCGAGGTTATTTTGGTACTGTCTGCCTCGAGTGTTGGATGTGAGGTTATGTCTACTCCCAAGTCTTTCTCCTTTGTTGATGTCAAAAGCTGTCTTCCTTTCATTCTGTTACAGTATATCAGGTTTTTCACTCAAGTTCCAATCCTCATAATTTTGCACATGTCTGGGTTAAAGTCCAGTAGATATTTTTAGACTACCTCTGGAGTGTCTAATTCATTCTTAATTGTATCAAATTCCTACTTAGTCAAATTTGTTTCTGCTCAGTTTTACATAATCAGAAAACATTTATATGAAGAAACTTACATCCTCTGTTAGGTCGTCTACGTATCTTGCAAACAGTATGGGTCCAAGTACGGATTGGTGTAATATGCGTATATTAGGACCAGGAAAGGGTGTAGATAGATTGTTATGATATCCCACACACACACACTACCTCTTTACACTCTGACATCTCTCCCTCACTGTGACTCTGCAACCTTCCTTCCTTCCTGCAACACCCTCATCTCAGTTAGAACTTTTTCTGATACTCCATTCTGTTTCATTTGTTTGAATTGGAGCCCCCTCTTGTTAGGGAGAGTGTCGGAAGCTTTCTGACAACCAATAAAGATGCAATCTGCCCAAATCTCTCTTTCTGATTTCATTGATTTCATCTTGTCGTAAAACTCTAATAAGTTTGTCTTGCTGAAATATCCGTTGCTGAATTCATGTTTATTTATATATTTATATACAAGAGCATAGAGTGGGTTGGGAGAGTACATGTGTTGGTGCCTATGTTTTAAAAAACCACCAACACCAATAACGTTATCTTGAGGTTATCTTGAGATGATTTCGGGGCTTTTAGTGTCCCCGCGGCCCGGTCCTTGACCAGGCCTCCACCCCCAGGAAGCAGCCCGTGACAGCTGACTAACACCCAGGTACCTATTTTACTGCTAGGTAACAAGGGCATAGGGTGAAAGAAACTCTGCCCACTGTTTCTCGCCGGCGCCTGGGATCGAACCCAGGACCACAGGATCACAAGTCCAGTGTGCTGTCAACTCGGCCGACCGGCTCCCATTTTCGTTCGTTTTCTCCCATCGACGTTTCCAGAAAAATATTAAACAGTTATAAGCGTGTAGAGTTTGCTCCGAATTAGTCTCTGTAGTATCGTGCAGGAGATGTTAGTGACACCATCTCAGTTTAGTGGCTATTGTCTTCCTCTTTTCTGATATATTTTCACCACATTAGCTGTTTCTGTAATTTCTGGTAGCCCTGAGCTTTCTAGTGAGGAAGTGAATACAATAACAAGAGTCTATTCAGAGCTGATGTTGCCTCTCTTAGTGTCCATGTTGTGTGTGGCGGCTGCAGCATTGATGAGTTTCTTGCTATAATATTCAGCTCTCTCTAGCAAGTAGGGAACTACTAGGTATTTGGAAAACGTGTAATATGGTGCGTCTGTGCCTGTCTGACTGTCTGTATCCCACCAGTGTCACGCCTCGTCTCGTACTCTTTCTCCGTGTCACCGTGACATAGTGAGGGAGGCTCCGAGTGCAGGCCGTTGACCGTGTTTACACTTGGGATCTGGAGGGGATCAACTTCTGCCGTGTTTTACCGGGCCTGGCAGGATGGCCGTTGTGTGGAGGGAAGGGCTGAGGAGAGGGGCGGGGGCAGGTCCGCCACACACACACACACACACCACACTTTATGTCCTCACCAAGGACCAGGATGTGTACCGTCGGGGCCCTTGATCCCCGCTCACTACTGACGGAGACGGCGACCAGGGACCTGATTGAGGTGCTGGTGGGAGACTCGGGTGGCTGAAGATGGGAGGGCGGTAAGGGGCCTGATTCACGAAGCAGTTACGCAAGTACTTACGAACGTGTACATCTTCCCTCAAAATTTGACGGCTTTGTTTAATTTATTAAACAGTTTACAAGCATGAAAACTTTTCAATCAACTGTTGTTATTGTTATAAACAGTCTCCTGGTGCTTCGGAGCTCATTAACTGTTTAATAGTTGTAAACAAAGCCGCCAAAGATTGAGAAAAGATGTACAGATTCGTAAGCACTTACCTAACTGCTTCGTGAATCTGGCCCAAGGACACCAGCAGGCGATCACACACGTCTTACACATATTATTTGTCTTCTCTTCAATTTGTATTTGTATTTCGGTAGTTCAGTTCACACGCATACGTGGAAGCCCTACACAAAGCTAAAGTAGAAACGGCTAAAAGACATGTACCAAAGTTCATTCCTGAGCTGTTGGGCCTGAGAGTCGAGGAAAGACGT
>NC_091173.1:7649860-7667360 GCF_040958095.1 Procambarus clarkii
CAACTCACCCGGAACCATTAACCGCACACAGGCCGGCAACCGGACAAAAAACATTCCCCCCCCCCCCCCGCACATTCCCTGGCTGTACCTTTGCCGTGGTCTAGTGTGATAAGGTCAGGGCTGGGTACACGCCATCACCATAACTTTCATATCTTTTTTAAGGCCATGAACTGAGGAGGAAACAATATTACAGCTATGAAGCAGGCAGGGTACAGCTACGGAGTGTAGTTATGTACCAGCGTAGAGCTGTGTGTATACGGCCGCTTTATATTTATGGATAATTAGGCTTATATTTTCTTTGGCCAGCACCAAATTCAGCCACTCAATAACCCTCTCTCGCAGTTACTCTGGGAAGAATGACTTTTGTTGAGTGTATTAATTTTTTGTTTTTTAGGGAAGAGGAATTAACTTCCACAAGGGCTGGGATCACAGGAGGGATTACATGCTTTGTTCAGATGTGTGTGTGTGTGTGTGTGTGTGTGTGTGTGTGTGTGTGTGTGTGTGTGTGTGTGTGTGTGTGTGTGTGTGTGTGTGTGTGTGTGTGTGTGTGTGTGTGTGTGTGTGTGTGTGTGTGTGTGTGTGTGTACTCACCTAATTGTGCTTGCGGGGGTTGAGCTTTGGCTCTTTGGTCCCGCCTCTCAACTGTCAATCAACTGGTGCACAGATTCCTGAGCCTACTGGGCTCTATCATATCTACATTTGAAACTGTGTATGGAGTCAGCCTCCACCACATCACTTCCTAGTGCATTCCATTTATTAACTACTCTGACACTGAAAAAATTCTTTCTAACGTCTCTGTGGCTCATCTGGGTACTAAGTTTCCACCTGTGTCCCCTTGTTCGTGTCCCACCCGTGCTGAAGAGTTTGTCTTTGTCCACCCTGTCAATTCCCCTGAGAATTTTGTAGGTGGTTATCATGTGTGTGTGTGTGTGTGTGTGTGTGTGTGTGTGTGTGTGTGTGTGTGTGTGTGTGTGTGTGTGTGTGTGTGTGTGTGTGTGTGTGTGTGTGTGTATGTGTGTGTTTACTAGTTGTGTTTTTGTTTGGCTTGAGCTTTGCTCTTTCGGCCCGCCTCTCAACTGTCAATCAACTGTTTACTAACTATTTTTTTTTTTCCACACCACACACACACACCCCAGGAAGCAGCCCGTGACAGCTGACTAACTCCCAGGTACCTATTTACTGCTAGGTAACAGGGGCACTTAGGGTGAAAGAAACTTTGCCCATTTGTTTCTGCCTCGTTCGGGAATCGAACCCGCGCCACAGAATTACGAGTCCTGCGCGCTATCCACCAGGCTACGAGGCCCCTTGTGTGTGTATGTATGTATGTGTGGGACAGAGTGAGAGACATTTACATACAATTAAACATTAATATCTCCTCTTCTCCCCTCCCTCACTCCTAAGAATTCCCATCATGTTCACCCCGCCCCCCTCTGCCCCTCCTTACCCCTCCATGTCTCCCCTCCACCCCCTCTATCCCCCCCCCCCTACCCCGTCTCCGCCAACCCCCTCCCTACCTCCCTCACTCCTTTCTGAGGTCACAAGACGCAGGAGGCGCGCACCAAAGTTTGTTAAGTGGCTGTGACAGGTCGCCACCCCGCCATAATTGACCTCTTAGCGTCAAAACACTCCCCAAAATACAAGGTCCCGGGGTCAGACGAGGTCAGCCAGGAGCCGCAGAGGGCGACACCTGCCCACCACCACCACATAATTCACCCGCCAACCAGAACATGTTTGGCACAGAATTTCGAGCTGTCAGAGGATAATTAGTTTCACATGATGCAAGTTTATGACACGAGGTTATTAAGGTGTAGGGATTGGTTTAGCGAGCGATAGTTAGGACCCGTGAGTTGACGTGCAGTAGTTAGTTGGTAGCTCGCGCACGCTCGCGCACATACACATACAGATGCGCTACACTCTCGATTCAATAAATTCAATAAACAACAAGGTATCATACCACATTCAGCACTATACTCACCATATTAAATATACAACACATACACCACAACACCCTCAACACCCACAACATACAACACACACATACATCACAACATCCACAACACACACACATAACAACACCCACAACACACAACACACACACACATCACAACATACAACACACACATCACAACATACATCACACACACCACAACACCCACAACACACACACACACACACACATCACAACACCCACAATACACACACACACACCACAACACCCACAACACACACACACACACACACACATCACAACACCCACAATACACACACACACACCACAACACCCACAACACACACACACACACACACACATCACAACACCCACAATACACACACACACACCACAACACCCACAACACACACACACACACACACAACACACACACATCACAACATACAACACACACACCACAACACCCACAACACACACACACACACACACCTCACAACATACAACTCACACACCACAACACCCACAACACACACACACCACAACACCCACAACATACAACTCACACACCACAACACCCACAACACACACACACCACAACACCCACAACATACAACACACACACCACAACACCCACAACATACAACACACACACCACAACACCCACAACATACAACACACACACCACAACACCCACAACACACAACACACACACACACACACACACACACACACACACACACACACACACACACACACACACACACACCCACACACACACACACACACACACACACACACACATGACAACATACAACACACACACCACAACACCCACAACACGCACACCACAACACCCACAACACACACACACACATGACAACATACAACACACACACATCACAACATACAACACACACACCACAACACCCACAACACACACACACACCACAACACCCACAACACACACACCACAACACCCACAACACACACACACACCACAACACCCACAACACACACACACACACACACATGACAACATACAACACACACACACACCACAACACCCACAACACACACACACACACAAACACCACAACACCCACAACACACACATGACAACATACAACACACACATCACAACATACAACACACACACCACAACACCCACAACACACACCACAACACCCACAACACACAACACACAACACACACACACACATGACAACATACAACACACACACATCACAACATACAACACACACACCACAACACCCACAACACACACACACCACAACACCCACAACACACACACACCACAACCCCAGCTGACAAGTCCTCCCAGATGCACCATCCGGCCAAGTATGGTGTCAGATCATGTCTTAGTTTACTGGAATCTGGAAACTTTACATATATATTACATGCTTCAACATATTGCAAGCCGAGGCACGTCCAACAACAGTATATTGTAATATGAACTCTGTCAATGATACCGCAGGTGTCCTACGGCTGCCTCAGCCCTCACACAAACCTTCCCACGCAGCAAAAGGGAACACATATTTGTATGTATTTATTTACATATTGATTATATAATAGCCTAGAATTTAAGATAAATTGAACTTTGAGATATTTTTAAAAATTAGACGTAAATGTAAGGGAAGACATATTGGAAATTATGACAATTTGAAAGGAAGACATGTTAGAAGTTTAAGACAAACTGGAAGTTTAAGACAAACTGGAAGTTCGGATATATTGGAGGGTGATGGAGGGAGAGAAATGCTGGAAGCTAAGATACATACGAAGTTAAGATAAATTAGAGGCCATCTTTCATCACCCCCTCACCCACCTGGGAGACGCTTTACTTACAAATGGCCCAAGTTGGACCATTTGTATCACAGGGACCACAGTTGCCTCGTCCGGGGCCCCTCGCTTCACTGTGCAAGATCCTCATTAATATTGCTCTCTGCTTGCCCTTGCAATAGTTCTGTCCACCGTGTTGCTGAGGCCTGTTACTGGCGCTGTCTGTTGCTGGCGTTGTCTGTTGTTGGTGTTACTGGTGTTTCCTGTTGCTGTTGTCTGTTGCTACTGTTATTGTCTGCTACATCTGTTTATGATGACTTGTTTGTATGTCGTGCTGTACTGTTTAAATAATCTGTTGCTGTCAATTACTATTTGTTAATGTTCTAGATCTCGGTATGGGATCTGTGGTCATGTCTAGGATCTGATGTTCTTCCTGTCTGCTGTTTTCTAATGCCATGGTAGGCCTCCCTTGTCTCTGGGTCCTGCTTGAAGCCTGGGTCACTCTCCTGCTTGAAGCCTGGGTCACTCTCCTGCTTGAAGCCTGGGTCACTCTCCTGCTTGAAGCCTGGGTCACTCTCCTGCTTGAAGCCTGGGTCACTCTCCTGCTTGAAGCCTGGGTCACTCTCCTGCTTGAAGCCTGGGTCACTCTCCTGCTTGAAGCCTACCACTGGTGCTGTTCCCTCTTCAACTTCTGTCCAACTGAAGCTCCACTTCAGGTGGACTCAACTTCCTCTTAATATTTCACGGTTGTGCAACATTTCAAGATTTCCCACCACTAAGACACCAAAAGTTTCCGGGAATCATGAACAGTGAGAAAGTCACATGTATTCGTGACGACAGGAAGATTTCTTGAAAAAAATCTTAGTTATTTAATGATTTTGAGAGACTCGAAAGTTTTCTTTGGTGGGGCGTCAATTACCACAAAAAATGGGCATTTTTTGCATATTTATTTGTTATTGTTTTTTTTTATTTCTGATTAGGTCACGACAAGAAATTTGATTGATGTTGCTTTGATATGCTGTTTGAGAGAGAGAGAGAGAGAGAGAGAGAGAGAGAGAGAGAGAGAGAGAGAGAGAGAGAGAGAGAGAGAGAGAGAGAGAGAGAGAGAGAGAGAGAGAGAGTGAGTTACGATATACGAATGTGTTGATATATAATAATGGAAGAACCAGGTTATTGATCCAAAGTCATGAAGAAAGTGCATGAAGAGAGAGAGTGTGTGTGTGTGGAGGGGGGGGGGGGGTTATGCAGTGATAGCGTGCAAGGAAAGATATTTGGAACCAAAGAGAGGGGGACCGTGTAATGTTCACGAAACAATGCTGTTCTTCAGGAGCTAGTGAGGGGTAATGTTCAGGACTCAATGTTCTTCAGCAGCCAGTGAGAGCAATGTTCCCTCCACACGTGGGTGCCATCAGCGTGACATCAACACAAGGTGAGACACTGACGGCACGTAATCAGCCACGTGGCCAGCTCCTTTGTTTACAAACATTGCAGGACATAAATACAAGGGGGGAATATCGTACCAACACGCGACAGTATTGACGTTTTGACAATCACTGCAGCCCATCCTTATCGTTCACACAGTACCTCGTACCACCTTAACTTACTTAATCCCATCCCTTGCCTGCCCCTTTCTCTCTTGCCTCTGTTTTATCCTTCCTTTCTGTCTTCTTTCCTTTACCTAATCTCTATTTTATGCTTCCCTTTTTTCCACTCATCTTTCTCTTTTCCCGCCCATAACCCCCGTCTTCTCGACCAAAAAAACCCAAAGCAGATGGAGTTCAGAAGGACATATATATATGTATGTTTACTCTCTATCTTGTTCTGATGAAGGCCAATTCAGCCGAAAACGCGTTCAGTATTCTCTATTTTTTCAAATGTGGGTTTTATATATATATATATATATATATATATATATATATATATATATATATATATATATATATATATATATATATATATATATATATATATATATATATATATATATATATATATATATATATATTGTGACGGTAAAGCGTTGGTGTTCGGCTGTTTCAAAAGCTAGGGGCAGGGCCTCGTCAAATAACAAAAAAAAAAAGAGAAAAGTTGGTCCTTTCGTCTGTGGTAAGGTAATGGGAAGACACACAAACACAAGTATATAAACAATGAAATTTTAATTACTCTAGAAAACAAGACATGAATAAAGGTAATCTCATAAAAATATGCAGGACAAGTCAACAAACAAAATAACATGAATAATCACTGGCAAATGAAAAGTTACGCTAAGACAAGTAAGTTACAGTGATAGCAAAATAAAATATTTAATGGGTGCTGGAATACTGGCTTCAAGCTGCCACCTCCCTTAGTACACGAAAGCCAAGGCTTAGTCTACTAGCGAGAGATGTCAACTGTGTGGAGCACTGAGATATTCTGACGAGACTGGCGCGCTGCAGCCCAGACGTCGACTTGTGGTGGTGGCGGAGGGCAGGTGCGACGAGACACCAGCCAATCAGCAACAGGCAGGCAGAGGATGAGCAGTTAGCTGGTTACGGCGGTGGCCAGGTGTTGGGGTACGATTTGCTCTCTGGGCAAAACGTTTGGCGATACTTGGTGAACGTATCTTCTATATAGTATCTTGTATTTTGACGTAATTATGTAGGGAAGAGCAGGCTCAATCTCTCTTGAAAGAGATTATCTTCACAACTCTCCCCCGAAGCCTGCGGTTCTGGAAGAAGTTACGTCTTCACGTGGTGGAGTAATAGTTGGAGTTGCTTCTACTTCATAGACTCTGGAGAGGGCGTCGGCTATGATGTTGTCAGAACCCTTGATATAGCGGATCTCCAGGTTGAAATCTTGCAGATATAAAGCCCATCGTAGAAGACGCTGGTTATTGAATTGGGCTTGATGTAGGAAGCGGAAAGGATTGTGGTCTGAGAAGATGGTGGTAGACCTGGCACCTTGTAGGTATGGAGTAAAGTGCTGGACATTCAGGACGATGGAGAGTAGCTCCTTTTCAATAGTGCTGTAGTTCCTCTGGTGGGGTTTCAACTTGTAGCTGTAGTAGCTGACAGGTAGAACCTCCTCGCCTCGTTGCTGCATCAGGACACCACCGATGCCGGTACCACTGGCGTCGACATGAAGGACGAAAGGCTTGGTGATATCTGGCGAGGTGAGAATGGGATTAGAACAGAGGAGGAATTTGAGTTGTTCGAAAGCAACGGTTTGCTGCATGGTCCAATTATACCGTTGCTTGGGACTGGTTAAAGTGATTAATGGTGTGGCGACTGTACTAAAATTTCTCACAAACCTACGGTAGTAGGAGGCAAGACCAAGGAAGCGCAGGAGCTGCTTCCTGGCGGTAGGCTGTGGATAATGCTGGATGGCTTGAGTGTGTGTGTCTAACGGAGCTAGGCTGCCACTCCCAATTACATGACCCAGATAACGCACTTTACCTTTGGCGAAGGTGGACTTGCCCAGGTTGATGGTGAGGCCGGCTGTCAGGAGCTTGGCGAACATTCGTTGCAGCTGGAGCAGATGCTCGCTCCAGGTGTTGGATGCTACGACGATATCATCCAAATAGGCGTAGGTGTTATCCAAGCCCTGGATGACGCGGGTGACAGCTCTCTGAAAGGTGGCCGGGGCATTACATAGTCCGAAAGGAAGGCGTTCATATCTGAAAAGTCCAAAGGGAGTGATAAAGGCAGATATTTCTTTGGCTCGCTCTGTTAGACACACTTGGTAATACCCCTTAAGCAAGTCCACTTGGGACAAGTACTGGGCATTACCAATGGCGTCAAGAATGTCATCTATCCTTGGCAAGGGGTCAAATAATGTGACGGTCATCCTTGACAGTCACATTATTTAACTTACGATAGTCAGTGCATAATCTCACCTTACCTTGGGGTTTTGGCACCAAGATACAGGGTGAGGCCCAGGGGGACTCACAAGGTGTAGCCAGTCCATGATCCAAGAGGTACTGCACCTCAGCACGCATGACTTCCTTCTTGCTAGGGCTGATTCGGTAGAAGGGTTGACGAATCGGCCGGGTGTCAGGGAGCAGTTGGATGTCGTGCTGGGTAACATTACACTCTTGGGGGTCATCTCGGAACAACTCTTGATGTTCTTTGAAGATCTTGACGAGAGGTGCACTATGATTGTCCTGAAAATAGTTGGGAAGATCAGTTAGGATTTCCGAATTAGAAAGCGCTGACTCTTTGCCAGTGCTTTCGGGAGGAGAAGCAGGGAAGGTCTCACTGTGGATGTATGGCTCGTTAAATGAAGAGTAATTAATCATGACAGTGGGAGGAGTACCGTTATATAGCTTCAGGAGGTTGACGTGGCACAACTGGGTCTTCCGCCGCCTATCTGGAGTCTCTAGAACGTAGTTATGGTTGTTTCTGCACTCCTTGATGCGGTAGGGTCCTGAAAACCTGTTTTGTAAAGGAGAACCTGGGATAGGAAAATAAGCAAGTACGAAGTCTCCCGGTTTAAATTTCCTTACTTTGCTGGTCTGGTCGTAATGAGTCTTCATCCTCTCCTGTGCTTTCAATAGATTATCTTGGGCAAAACTGTGGACCCTCTCTAGAATGTGTTGTAGGTTTTGAAAAAACTGGGGCACATTCTGATGCTCACTGAAGGTGGCGTCACGTAGAGAGTCTTTGAAAGCCTTGAGAGGAGTACGGCACTTACGTCCGTAGAGCATCTCATAAGGAGATACTCCTAGGGACTCATTGGGAAGACTTCTATAGAAACACATGATTAAGTCTATTTGCTTATCCCAATCCTTAGAGGTTTCATTACAAAACTTCTTCAGGAGTGCTTTAATAGTCTGATGACTACGCTCAAGAGAATCCTGTGAAGCAGGATGATAGGGGCTGGACAATACCTGTTTGATGTTGAACTCCTCCAGTGTCCTCTTGAAGAGATCACTGGTGAAGTTGGTGCCACAGTCGCTCTGAACCTCCCTTGGAAATCCATACTGGGTGAAGATCTTCAATAAGTGTTTCACAACCGTAGCAGCCGTAATGTTCTTTACTGGAACTGCTATGGGGAATCTGGTGGTAGGACACAGGATGGTTAAGATATAGGCGTTACCTGAACTGGTCCGAGGTAAAGGACCAACACAGTCTATAATAAGTCTGTGGAAGGGTTCCGCAGGCACCTGTATGGGAGTCAGTGGTGCTCTGGGAATAGAGATGTTCGGTTTACCTGCCATCTGACATGTATGACACTGTTTGACGTACTGTTTGACGCTATTTACCATACCTGGCCAGTAGTAGTCTTGACGGATTCCATGGTAAGTCTTGTTAAATCCGTAGTGGGAGAGTGCTCCGTGGGCCAGGTGTAGAATAGTGGGCCGCAGGCTGGCAGGAATCACTAGTTGTTCGACGTTGGCCCAATCGTCCTACTCCTTCAGTTTACTGGGTCTATATCTGCGGTAGAGCAACTCGTTCTCTAGGAAGAACCCAGGAATACTGTCAGGTTGAGTCTCAGCCTGGAAAAATAATGGTATCAAGGTAAGATCTTCCCTCTGTAACTTACGGAACTCCAACTTGGTCAGATTCGGGGGTAGTTTCTGAGGGTCTTGAGGGACAGCGGTAGCAGTAGAGTCAGCTGGCTGTGGTCGTGCAGCTTGTGCACGGGTGTTCACTAAAACCGGAGGAGAAACTTCATCACTCTCTTGAACCTTTGCTGGAACATGCACAAAGATGGGATTATCCATTACATAGGTACACACCTGGGGTTTGTCCATGACGATCAGGTTGGTCGGTTGCAGGTCTTCTGCCAAGTCGTTGCCCAGGAGAAGTTGCACTCCAGGCATGGGAAAAGGCTTTTCACTGATGGCGACTTGGACTTGTCTGGTCACGTAGGGACAATCCAGGTGGACTCTGGCGAGAGGATAAGGAGTGGTAGCAGTGAGGTCAGTGATAAAGACAGTTTCTCCGGTGTAGGCGATATTGGGCACAGCCGACTTCAAAATAATCGATTGTAGAGCCGCTGTGTCCCTCAAGATCTTCAGTTTGAAAAGTCCCTCCGGATTTGAACCGTTGGCAGAGACAGTTCCAGTATACAGGTGTTTACTGAAAAGAGAAAGATCATCAACATGAACACCAACATTCATCACAGGCTTACCGGACTTAGGAGGAGTCTATTTGGGTTTAGGTGATTCGGTGTGTCCTTTGTATTGAGACTTACCACATTTATCTATGGTATGTCCATAGAGTCTACAATACTTACAGTACAATTGCGAGCCAGCTTGATCGGTACTCACTTTCTCGTAACTGTACCACGACTTCTTACTGGAGGATGGTTCTGGTGTCAGCCGGTGGATGAGGCTGTAAGTGTCAGCCGACTTAGCACACTTCAGGTAGTCGGTTTCTTCTTTATCTGCTAAATATAGACGGACAGGAGGCGGCACACGCCTCAAGAATTCTTCAACTAACATGAGGTTGACGAGTTCTGCAAAGGTAGAGACATGTGCTGCTTCCAGCCATTTCATAAAATATCTCCTTTTGGTATTAGCAAATTCGAGAAAGGTAGTGGTACTTGCTTTCAGATGGTCACGGAATTTCCTTCGATAACTTTCGGTGGAGAGAAGGTAGGCGTCCAACACTGCTTGTTTCAGAGTCTGGTAGTCATTCTCAGACGCCAAAGTACTGAGTGTAACTGCAGCTCTACCTGTAAGATGTACTCTGAGAAGGGTTGCCCATTGGTCGGCAGGCCAACTAAGTTGATTAGCAAGGGTTTCAAAGGTGGTGAAAAACACATCAACTTCTGTCTCTACGAATGGTGGCATTAACTTACTTGCATGTGATATATTGAAACTGACGGGAAGATTGGCGGTAGCTTGCTGGCGTTGAGCGAGGTGTGAAGTTTCCAACGCGAATTCTCGTTGACGACATTCCATAGCCAGAGTTGCTTGTTGTTTGTCATGTTCGTGTTGCATCTCCAATTGGCGTTGTTTTGTTTCAAGTTGTATTCGCTCACGTTCACGGAGTATTGCAATCTCACGTTCTTGTTCTTCCTTTCGTATGGCAGCTGTTTCCCTTTGCTGCTCGCGTTCGATCTTGGCCAGCTCTAGTTTGAGTTTCATCGTTGCCAAATCAGTTTTATCTGCAATAAAGTAAGTTTCGTGAGTTTCAGAGTCTATCTTACCTTGCTCTAAGA
Source organism: Procambarus clarkii (assembly GCF_040958095.1). Taxonomy (NCBI): domain Eukaryota; kingdom Metazoa; phylum Arthropoda; class Malacostraca; order Decapoda; family Cambaridae; genus Procambarus; species Procambarus clarkii. The sequence goes on from NC_091173.1 coordinate 7,660,758, forward strand.
GATGATCCAGTAACAGGTTATGTATTTCATTTTTGTTGGCTTGGTAGGGAACTTCCAGTTGATACTCATGTGCAAGAGTTTGTAATTCAGTCCTCTTGGCACGACTTAAAGTCCCTATTTCACCTGCTGGATTTGCACGGAAAGCTTGGAGACGAAACATGGTGAAATTAGCAAATAAATGCACAACGAATATACTGTTGTGATATGGTGAATGTCAGAAACAGGACAACGTGGCAACTGGTACCTATCCTGTGGAATCTTTAACAATTAATGTTAATTTCAAGATGATAAATGATTAATAAATCAAGGTCGCAGGAAATCTTGTACCCGGTACTCATGTAAGAGGATAAGGGCAAGAAAATCCTACTAAACAAGCAAAACTGAGTTTCTAAAACAAATGAAACAGTTAATTGCCTCAAAAGTAAAATAGGTAGTCCAAGAATGTAGGCATACCTTGCCGAGTCTCTATAGGACATAAGCAAGTTTTTCCCACTGAAATTAATATGATACTTACAGAATTAGCGAACTTTTGTGCTCTGAAAAAGAAGGCTAATTCCCTACCAATGTAAATATCATCATCTCTGACCGACGTGTAGGGGTGCGAGGTGTCAACTGGTGACGAGAACTGCTGCTGAGGTCCCAATTCAGCAACTAAAGTTCGTGCGAGAGGAACTATGGCCCTCTTTATCCTCCTACTGTCAGATTGCAGAAGATTAGGTGCACTTGACCCGGGGACAGACCACAGTACCAGGGTACCAATATGATGATCTGCCGAAAATATGAGAAATATCCTAGGGACAAAAGATGGTAAACACGAGTAATAACACGGAGGGAGAGATGACCAATTAAGAGAATGACTGAGGCCTACAGTCACCACGTAATCCAAAGTTGTCTCACTTTCACCATATGCTACTCTCGGAATGCACAATACACACAGCACCATATGAAAATAAAATTGAATATTAAAAATAGTGAAAAGCTACGTTACCAAAGCCAAATACGCTTACCATAAATTTACTACTTGGCACCAGTACCTGAGTGAAGCTCCTAGGACAGGCCCCCACGTAATGTGACGGTAAAGCGTTGGTGTTCGGCTGTTTGAAAAGCTGGGGGCAGGGCCTCGTCACATCACAAAAAAAAAGAGAAAAGTTGGTCCTTTCGTCTGTGGTAAGGTAATGGGAAGACACACAAACACAAGTATATAAACAATGAAATTTTAATTACTCTAGAAAACAAGACATGAATAAAGGTAATCTCATAAAAATATGCAGGACAAGTCAACAAACAAAATAACATGAATAATCACTGGCAAATGAAAAGTTACGCTAAGACAAGTAAGCTACAGTGATAGCAAAATAAAATATGTAATGGATGCAGGAATACTGGCTTCAAGCTGCCACCTCCCTTAGTACACGAAAGCCAAGGCTTAGTCTACTAGCGAGAGATGTCAACTGCGTGGAGCACTGAGATATTCTGACGAGACTGGCGCGCTGCAGCCCAGACGTCGACTTGTGGTGGTGGCAGAGGGCAGGTGCGACGAGACACCAGCCAATCAGCAACAGGCAGGCAGAGGATGAGCAGTTAACTGGTTACGGCGGTGGCCAGGTATTGGGGTACGATTTGCTCTCTGGGCAAAACGTTTGGCGATACTTGGTGAACGTATCTTCTATATAGTATCTTGTATTTTGACTTAATTATGTAGGGAAGAGCAGGCTCAATCTCTCTTGAAAGAGAGTATCGTCACAATATATATAGATATATGTGTATATATTTGCATATCAAGTATTGCTGATATGTTGAAGCATGTACTGTATTGGTGGAAACAGATACACGGTTAAGATTGCCAATTTACTGTAGTCTAGTCTAATTCAATCATTTTTAGTATTCTTTGAGAACATTTATGGTTGAAGTTGCCGGTGCCAGTGGACCACTTTGTGCTTTAGGCCTGGTGGAGCTTGGTCCACCAGGCTGTTGTTTGGAGTGGCCCGCAGATCCACATACAGTCTGCATATGATATACAATCTGTTCATCAATTGAACTACAGTAGTTAGTTGTCATCATCCGAATGCACCAATATGTCTTCATTCTTCCCAGATGAAGGAACTAGGTAATGTTCATCATCTGAATGCACCATCCGAAGCTTTTCCACACTCATGATACACAAGAGGTTTATCAGCTGTATGCACCATCCTGTGAGTTTTTATAAGTCGCAAACAACTGAATCCCTTGCCACACTCAGGACATTCATGAGGTTTATCATCCGTATGCACAATCATGTGACTTATTGTACTGGAACGTTTTCTGAATCTTTGGCCCACATTCAGCACACTTGAAATGTTTAGCACCCGTTTGTAGCATCCTATGGGCATTTATTTATTTATTTACTTTATATATATATATATATATATATATATATATATATATATATATATATATATATATATATATATATATATATATATTGGTGTATACTGGCAGCAGGTTTTCTTTCAAACATGTTTCATTGAATATGACCGCATATTCTGTATTTATTTTTTCTGGTTTAGGGCTTCTATCCCTCTAACTATTTTCTTAGCATCAGGGCTTAATTGAAATAGGAGTTCTCCAAAACTCATTTTCGTACTTTTAAGGTGAAGAAAAGAAGTGATTTACTATAGAGTGTATTACACTTTATTTGTATAATTTGCACGACGTTTCGAACCTCCATGGTTCATTCTCAAGTGAACAGATCTTACAATACTAGTTGATTTTATACCCGCATTAGGTCAGGTGATAATACAATGAAGGTGAAAACATGGGGGGATACATAAGGGATAAACATAGGGGCTGCAGAAGGCTTATTGGCCCATACGAGGCATCTCCTATCTAAACACAAAGATTAATCCAGTGTAATTGGCCTGTTATGTTGGACATTGTCTTCTGTGTTGGCGTCGATATGTTCTTGTCTTGTCCTTACTCTCATGGTGGGTAGAGTAAATAGTTCCGTGATTTGGGTGTTCATGGTAGGTCGCTCTATTCTTATGTGAATTGCCTCAAGAATTTGTAATCTTCTTGAATCTTGGGTTTTGTCTATTATGCAAGTATTCTTGTTCAACATTTCTCTTGTTAGAGTAATGTCATGGGCTTGTCTCATGTGATTCCTAGGGGCACCAGATTGAAGATGGCATGTCAAACGCCTCGTCAGCTTGGTCGACGTCATACCTATGTACTTACATTGAAGGTTACATCCTTCGTGGGGGCAAGTGTACATGTATACAACGCTTGACTGCTGTAGAGGGTTCTCCGTCGGCTTCGGGCTGTTTTTGATAAGGAGTTCGGAAGTCTTCTTGGTTTTGTAGAATATTATCAGGTTTATGTTTTGGTTAGGAGTAGTGCTTTTTACTCCTTTACGGATTATTTCTTTCATTATTCTTTCCTCTTTTATATGTTCACTGTGCATGGTTGATTTGTAATATAATTTTATTGGGGGTGTTGTGGTTTCTGTTCTAGGTTCTGAATTATACCAACGGTCCAAGTGACTTCTTATAGCAGCGTTTATTTCCGCGTTGCTATATCCGTTGTTCACCAATACCTGAGTTACTCTTTCAAACTCTCTACTCACGTTGCTCCATTCAGAGCAGTGGGTAAGCGTTCGACGAATATAAGCATTGAGAACACTGGCTTTGTATCTTTGGGGGCACTCACTTCTACCGTTCAGAAGTGAGTGCCCCCAAAGATACAAAGCCAGTGTTCTCAATGCTTATATTCGTCGAGCGCTTACCCACTGCTCTGAATGGAGTAACGTGAGTAGAGAGTTTGAAAGAGTAACTCAGGTATTGGTGAACAACGGATATAGCAACGCGGAAATAAACGCTGCTATAAGAAGTCACTTGGACCGTTGGTATAATTCAGAACCTAGAACAGAAACCACAACACCCCCAATAAAATTATATTACAAATCAACCATGCACAGTGAACATATAAAAGAGGAAAGAATAATGAAAGAAATAATCCGTAAAGGAGTAAAAAGCACTACTCCTAACCAAAACATAAACCTGATAATATTCTACAAAACCAAGAAGACTTCCGAACTCCTTATCAAAAACAGCCCGAAGCCGACGGAGAACCCTCTACAGCAGTCAAGCGTTGTATACATGTACACTTGCCCCCACGAAGGATGTAACCTTCAATGTAAGTACATAGGTATGACGTCGACCAAGCTGACGAGGTGTTTGACATGCCATCTTCAATCTGGTGCCCCTAGGAATCACATGAGACAAGCCCATGACATTACTCTAACAAGAGAAATGTTGAACAAGAATACTTGCATAATAGACAAAACCCAAGATTCAAGAAGATTACAAATTCTTGAGGCATTTCACATAAGAATAGAGCGACCTACCATGAACACCCAAATCACGGAACTATTTACTCTACCCACCATGAGAGTAAGGACAAGACAAGAACATATCGACGCCAACACAGAAGACAATGTCCAACATAACAGGCCAATTACACTGGATTAATCTTTGTGTTTAGATAGGAGATGCCTCGTATGGGCCAATAAGCCTTCTGCAGCCCCTATGTTTATCCCTTATGTATCCCCCCATGTTTTCACCTTCATTGTATTATCACCTGACCTAATGCGGGTATAAAATCAACTAGTATTGTAAGATCTGTTCACTTGAGAATGAACCATGGAGGTTCGAAACGTCGTGCAAATTATACAAATAAAGTGTAATACATTCTATAGTAAATCACTTCTTTTCTTCACCTTAAAAGTACGAAAATGAGTTTTGGAGAACTCCTATTTCAATTAAGCCCAGATGCTAAGAAAATAGTTAGAGGGATAGAAGCCCTAAACCAGAAAATAATAAATACAGAATATGCGGTCATATTCAATGAAACATGTTTGAAAGAAAACCTGCTGCCAGTATACACCAATATAAACCCACATGACCCAGCAGTCCGCAATACAGAGTTTACCTATAGGTATAGGCAAGAGCTCATTCGGCATCAACTAAACAAGAAGAAGGAAGCCCTCCAAACCTTTATAGAGCAGGCGGAGCATCTGTTAAACAAATGGACCCAGTACGACATCCCTATCCAACTCAAGCAAACCATCAACAGTGAACTATTTATCCTGAAACAACAACATAAAACTCTTGTAGAAACAAAGACACTCCGTAAGTTAACATCCCTAAACGGTGGACAGCTAAAAATCCCTCGTCCTAAAGATGGCTACTTTAACCTGACTTCTTATGATCTTACCCAGGACCAACGAGACCTCTTAAATCTTGGTCTAAATTGTCAATTCTTATCTAAACCAAAGATGCATCAAAAACGCCTGGAAATTGAAACGCTTCTGGACGATATCCATAAGCTAGAAGACAACAAAAAAGTCATCACCACTGACACACTTCAAGCTGAACTACTTGCAGAAGCAGGGAAAAAACGAGGATCATATTCATCTACAATCTTAACCCCACGACTCAAAGAAGCAGCGAAACAACTAAAAAATCTGAAAGACGTAACAATAAGAAAAGCCGACAAAACAGCAGCATATGTATTGATTCCTACCCATGAATACATGAACAAAATTAGCGACATCCTAAGTGACGACTCCAAATTTCAACGAATCACGAGGAACCCCGTAGAAGACCTTAAGCGGAAAGTAAACAAAACAATTACAGCAATCAATGCAAAGAAAGGTAGTGTGCATTTCAATAAACTTCAAGGCGACTATGGCTTAGGATATGCCTACGGCAATGTTAAAACGCATAAACCAGGTAACCCACTACGCCCTATAATCAGCCAAATACCAACCCCAACTTATCACCTGGCAAAGAAACTCAATGAACTCCTAACTCCATACACTCCAAGTAAGTTTAGTCTACAATCATCAGCAGATTTCCTAGAATTGATCAAATCTACCCAGCCCGATGGAATCATCGCTTCCCTGGACGTTGAATCCCTTTTTACCAACGTCCCAGTCGACACAGCCATAGGAATGATACTGGACAGAGTATACAGAGACGAGAGCACTCCCAAATTAGACATACCTGAGCCACACTTGAAAAGTCTTCTCGAAGCATGTACAAAGGAAGCCCCTTTCATCAGTCCACAAGGAGACATGTATTTACAAATAGACGGAGTAGCAATGGGCTCCCCCTTAGGAGTTTTATTTGCTAATTTTTATATGGGAACCATCGAAGATAGGGTCTTCAGTAGCAGACAAAAACCAACTGTATACTGCCGTTATGTAGATGACATATTCGTAATAGTAAAAGACTCAGATGAACTAATTGACCTAAAAAGACACCTAGAGAGAGAGTCAGTACTCCGATTTACACATGAAAATAGTGAAAATAACAGTCTGCCATTCTTGGATGTACTAATAACAAAAACAGGAACCTCTTTAAGCACCAACGTATATACCAAGCCCACCAACATAGGATTATGCCTGAACGGTAGAAGTGAGTGCCCCCAAAGATACAAAGCCAGTGTTCTCAATGCTTATATTCGTCGAGCGCTTACCCACTGCTCTGAATGGAGCAACGTGAGTAGAGAGTTTGAAAGAGTAACTCAGGTATTGGTGAACAACGGATATAGCAACGCGGAAAT
>NC_091173.1:7672360-7674860 GCF_040958095.1 Procambarus clarkii
TGTCATAGATACTTGATAAGAGGTTTAGTTTGGATCTAAACTAGGTTGCCTGTATAATGTTTGATTTCTTTATTTTGACTGCACCTTAGTATTTGGAAATTATCACTGTTAAACATACATCATGTTATTTTCTTCTGCCCAGTTAAAAACTTTATTAACATCTGCTTGCAGTTTTTCAATTTCCTCAGCAGAGGTAATTTTCATGGTTTGTCATAGAGGTCAAGTAACTGTGAGAGTCATGATCTTCCCGCTCTAAAATCTATCATGTACTATCAGTTATTGGGTTTGCCAAAATTATCAGGGTAGGTTAGGTTTGGTCATATTTCTACATTAGTTTTAACTCAAATTCTTCCTTTGCAAAGTCACTTTATTATTAATCCATTTTTCTGGGAGAGCTTTCTTTGGGGACACACTGGGCTGCTCTTCTGGAACTTTTAAAACTTTTTGACCTATGTATTTAAAAGCAATTCTAAAGTCTGAAAGTGTAGCATAGGCCCCTCGCACAATGTTCTTAATATGATCCTCAGGTTATATTTTCTATCTAAAACCACCCCTAGATCTCTTTCTTGATCAGAATTCTTTATAGCTCTCTGTGGCTCGATCATAGAAACTGAGTAAATTCGTTACACTGGACCTTCCAGATCGAATACCATGCTGACAGTCTGATATATCATTCAGTACGTCTGCATCTGAAATTGAGCAATACCGGATTTATTATTTGGTTTTATAAATTTTATACTTATAATCTTACCTTATTTCAGAGACCACGAGTAATCTGGGCTTCGAACTCAACAGAAAAGCCTTCCGTAGACCTGCTTCTTTGCTACATAATAGACAAAATTTGGTAAGTATTGATTTATTATGTGTTTGTTTATTTATTTATTTTTTCTTTATATACAAGAAGGTACATTGGGGGAGAGTACAGTGACTTGAAGTAATACATTCTTGTAAAGCAACTAGCACTCATAGCGTTTCAGGTAGATCTAAGTATAGACCAAGGAACTTACTGTCTTTTTTATTTCTGATGTTAACATTGTCTAACTGTAGATGAATTGCATTTGTTGATTTGCTCCCAAGTAAGATGTTGTAGGTCCTTTCTATGTTTAGTGTGAGTTTGTTGGTTGACATTAATAAGTGGATTTTTTTTTTAATTTATTGTTTACATCATTATTTAATATGAGTGGGTTGGAGTCTGAATAGATGAGGTTAGTATCATCATTATCTCATATCTCAGTGATTTTGTCGTAATGGTCAAGTAGCTGTACTGTACAAGTAGAGGACATGAGACATAGCTGTAAGAGATATTTCTATCTTCCTGCTCTAAATCCATGTTGGCCTGGATTGTGGAGGTCATTGGTCTCTATAAAACTAGTAACCTGACTCCTGATCACTCTCAAATAATTTTATTATGTGGGATGTTAGTGCAACTGGTCTATAGTTCTTTGCCAATGCTTTGCTACCTCCCTTGTGTAGAGGAGCTATATCTGCTGCTTTAAGAGCCTCTGGTATCTCCCCCGTGTCCAAGCTCTTCCTCCACGCTATACTGAGTGCCTGTGCTACTGGCACTTTGCATTTATTTATAAATATTGAATTCCATGAGTCTGGACCCAGGGCTGAATGCATGGGCACATTGTCAATTTCTCTATCAAAATCTGTCACACTCGTGTTGATATCAGTTATATTTAGAGGGGTTTGGATATCACCCATAAAGAAGTTGTCCGGATCCTCCACTTTCATGCTTTGTATCGGAGTGCTAAACATGTCCTCATACTGCTTTTTTAGGATTTCACTAATTTCTTTGTCATCCTCAGTATATGAACCTTCACTAGTACGAATAGGTCCAATACAATCCAGTGGTTTTTGCTTTTCCTTGTGTAGGATTTTTATTACCTAGAACATTTTCCCAGTGAATGTTTGTAAGTTCCCTGTTTATTTTCTCCCAGTCTATCCTTTTATTATTTAAATTTAATTTATTGAATAGCCCTTCTCGCTTGTTGTTTCTCTTGGGCCTACTACCGTTATTGATGTTAGTTTGCACTTCAATGAGCTTGTGGTCCAAGTACGTAGTGTCTGAGACAGTAATGTCTCTGATTAGCTCATCATTGTTCGTGAATATGAGGTCGAGCGTGTTCTCGTTCCTAGTCCGTTTTGTTATCTGCTGACTGAGCGAGAATTTGTCATAGAATCTCAGTAGTTCTCTGACCTGTGATTGGTTATTTCCATTTCCATTTTGGGTGTGTTGTTTTGGTAGTGATTCGTCCAGTTCTGGTAGTAGTGCGGTTGTTGTGTGGTGTAGTACTTGTGTGCTTGTTAATGACTTGTATTCCAGTCTTGTGGGTATCTCCTTTCCCCTACGGGCCAACGGCTTTGTTCTTACCTAGCATTTTGCTTTGTTTGGGTATGAATGTTTGTGTGCCTTCATTGTATATTTTGCAAAATTTGCCATATATCTCATTATTTACTCCTCTGCTTAGCAACAAGTCTGTCTAATTATACTCAT
>NC_091173.1:7679860-7681517 GCF_040958095.1 Procambarus clarkii
GATGGGGACTCCATGATGAGGCGGCATACTCTAAGACTGGCCTTACGTAGGCAGTGTAAAGCGCCCTAAATGCCTCCTTACTTAGGTTTCTGAATGATGTTCTAACTTTTGCCAATGTAGAGTACGCTGCTGTCGTTATCCTATTTATATGTGCCTCAGGAGATAGATTAGGTGTTACGTCCACCCCCAGGTCTCTTTCACGCGTCGTTACAGGTAGGCTGTTCCCCTTCATTGTGTACTGTCCCTTTGGTCTCCTATCTCCTAGTCCCATTTCCATAACTTTACATTTGCTCGTGTTGAATTCCAGTAGCCATTTCTCTGACCATCTCTGCAACCTGTTCAGGTCCTCTTGGAGGATCCTGCAATCCTCATCTGTCACAACTCTTCTCATCAACTTTGCGTCATCCGCAAACATCGACATGTAGGACTCTACGCCTGTAAACATGTCGTTAACATATACAAGAAATAGAATTGGTCCCAGCACCGATCCTTGTGGTACTCCACTTGTTACTGTTCGCCAGTCCGACTTCTCGCCCCTTACCGTAACTCTTTGGCTCCTTCCTGTTAGGTAGTTCCTTATCCATGCTAGGACCTTTCCCCCCACCCCCGCCTGCCTCTCGAGCTTGAACAGCAGTCTCATGTGCGGTACTGTATCAAAGGCTTTTTGGCAGTCCAGAAATATGCAGTCTGCCCAACCATCTCTGTCCTGTCTTATCCTCGTTATTTTATCATAGAATTCCAGAAGGTTTGTTAGGCACGATTTCCCTGACCAGAACCCATGTTGATGTTTGTTCACAAACCTAATGTGTGTGTGTGTGTGTGTGTGTGTGTGTGTGTGTGTGTGTGTGTGTGTGTGTGTGTGTGTGTGTGTGTGTGTGTGTGTGTGTGTGTGTAGTGTGTGGGTGTATTTATTTTCTCCTTGTATTTACTATATGTATCAGCAGAATCGAGTTATTAGCTCTTGGACCCCCGCCTATCTAATATATGTATTTTCCTTTTTTATATCTACTACATCTATTTCTCTCTAACACAAACACCATACAACACACACACACACACACACACACACAAACTGGAGGCCTACCGTCTAAACGGAGAGATTTCGTTGGCTATAATGCTAATGGTCCCCGATCGAATCTCAGTTGACGCAATAGCAAACTCAACTCAAAAACTGCAAACTGAAAACTCACACCCTAGAAGTGACTCGAACCCATACTGCCAGGAGCAACGCAACTGGTATGTACAGGACGCCTTAATCCGCTTGTGTCCATTTTAAAAGAATATATTAGTGAATGTTTATTAATGTAAATTGATTGGAATATGTTTGATTCCAATCATACATATTCCAATCAATTTACATAAATTTAATTTAAAAGTATGATTCCAATCATACATATTCCAATCTTGATATATGTCAAGCGGATCAATGCATCCTGTACATGCCAGATGCGTTGCTCTTGGCAGTATGGGTTCGAGTCACTTCTGGGGTGTGAGTTTTCAATTGCATATAGTCCTGGGGACCATTCAGGCTTGTTCGCATGTATATATATATATATATATATATATATATATATATATATATATATATATATATATATATATTTAAAAATCTGTCATATTTGTATATTAAATAATAAAAATTTATTTTAATTGAATT
>NC_091173.1:7682017-7724579 GCF_040958095.1 Procambarus clarkii
ACCTGCTGCCTGACACCACCTGCTGCATGACACCACCTGTTGCCTGTCACCACCTGCTGCCCGTCACCACCTGCTGCCCGTCACCACATGCTGCCCGTCACCACCTGCTGCCCGTCACCACATGCTGCCCGTCACCATCTGCTGCCTGTCATCACCTGCTGCCTGTCATCACCTGCTGCCTGGCACCATCTGCTGCCTGGCACCACCTGCTGCCTGGCACCACCTGCTGCCTGACACCACCTGCTGCCTGACACCACCTGCTCCCTGACACCACCTGCTGCCTGGCACCACCTGCTGCCTGGCACCCCCTGCTGCCTGTCACCACCTGCTGCCTGGCACCACCACCTGCTGCCTGGCACCACCTGCTGCCTGGCACCACCTGCTGCCTGTCACCACCTGCTGCCTGGCACCACCTGCTGCCTGTCACCACCTGCTGCCTGTCACCACCTGCTGCCTGACACCACCTGCTGCCTGACACCACCTGCTACATGGCACCACCTGTTGCCTGACACCACCTGCTGCCTGACACCACCTGCTCCCTGACATCACATGCTGCCTGTCACCACCTGCTGCCTGACACCACCTGCTGCCTGGCACCACCTGCTGCCTGGCACCACCTGCTGCCTGACATCACATGCTGCCTGTCACCACCTGCTGCCTGACACCACCTGCTGCCTGGCACCACCTGCTGCCTGGCACCACCTGCTGCCTGACATCACCTGCTGCCTGGCACCACCTGCTGCCTGACACCACCTGCTGCCTGACACCACCTGCTCCCTGACACCACCTGCTGCCTGACATCACCACCTGCTGCCTGACACCACCTGCTGCCTGGCACCACCTGCTGCCTGACACCACCCTGCTTCCTAACACCATCCGCTCCCTGAAACACCACCTGCTGCCTGGCACCACCTGCTGCCTGGCACCACCTGTTGCCTGGCACCACCTGCTGCCTGGCACCACCTGCTGCCTGACACCACCTGCTGCCTGGCACCACCTGCTCCCTGACACCACCTGCTGCCTGTCACCTCCTGCTGCCTGACACCACCTGCTGCCTGACACCACCTGCTGCATGGTACCACCTGTTGCCTGTCACCACCTGCTGCCCGTCACCACCTGCGGCCTGACACCACCTGCTGCCTGACACCACCACCTGCTGCCTGACATCACATGCTGCCTGTCACCACCTGCTGCCTGACACCACCTGCTGCCTGGCACTACCTGCTGCCTGGCACCACCTGCTGCCTGGCACCACCTGCTGCCTGACACCACCTGCTGCCTGGCACCACCTGCTCCCTGACACACCACCTGCTGCCTGTCACCTCCTGCTGCCTGACACCACCTGCTGCCTGACACCACCTGCTGCATGGTACCACCTGTTGCCTGTCACCACCTGCTGCCCGTCACCACCTGCGGCCTGACACCACCTGCTGCCTGACACCACCACCTGCTGCCTGACATCACATGCTGCCTGTCACCACCTGCTGCCTGACACCACCTGCTGCCTGGCACTACCTGCTGCCTGGCACCACCTGCTGCCTGACACCACCTGCTGCCTGGCACCACTTGCTGCCTGACACCACCTGCTGCCTGTCACCACCTGCTGTCCGTCACCACCTGCTGCCTGACACCACCTGCTGCATGGCACCACCTGTTGCCTGTCACCACCTGCTGCCCGTCACCACCTGCTGCCCGTCACCACATGCTGCCCGTCACCATCTGCTGCCTGTCATCACCTGCTGCCTGGCACCATCTGCTGCCTGGCACCACCTGCTGCCTGGCACCACCTGCTGCCTGACACCACCTACTGCCTGGCACCACCTGCTGCCTGACACCACCTGCTGCCTGGCACCACCTGCTGCCTGGCACCATCTGCTGCCTGACACCACCTGCTGCCTGGCACCACCTGCTGCCTGTCACCACCTGCTGCCTGGCACCACCTGCTGCCTGACACCACCTGCTGCCTGGCACCACCTGCTGCCTGACACCACCTGCTGCCTGGCACCACCTGCTGCCTGACACCACCTGCTACCCATTACCACCTGCTGCCTTGATCCACCTGCTGCCTGTCACCACCTGCTGCCTGGCACCACCACCTGCTGCCTGTCACCACCACCTGCTGCCTTGCACCACCTGCTGCCTGACACCACCTGCTGCCTGACACCACCTGCTGCCTGACACCACCTACTGCCTGACATCACCACCTGCTGCCTGGCACCACCTGCTGCCTGGCACCACCTGCTGTCTGGCACCACCTGCTGCCTGACACCATCTGCTGCCTGGCACCACCTGCTGCCTGGCACCACCTGCTGCCTGGCACCACCTGCTGCCTGACACCACCTGCTACCCGTTACCACCTGCTGCCTGGCACCACCTACTACCTGTCACCACCTGCTGCCCGTCACCACCTGCTGCCTGACACCACCTGCTTACTGGCACCACCTGCTGCCTGGCACCACCACCTGCTGCGTGGCACCACCTGCTGCCTGGCACCACCTGCTGCCTGGCACCAACAGCTGCCTGACACCACCTGCTGCCTGGCACCACCTGCTGCCTGGCACCACCTGCTGCCTGGCACCACCTGCTGCCTGACACCACCTGCTGCCTGGCACCACCTGCTGCCTGACACCACCTTCTGCCTGGCACCACCTGCTGCCTGACACCACCTGCTACCCGTTACCACCTGCTGCCTGACACCACCTACTGCCTGTCACCACCTGCTGCCCGTCACCACCTGCTGCCTGACACCACCTGCTTACTGGCACCACCTGCTGCGTGGCACCACCTGCTGCCTGGCACCACCAGCTGCCTGACACCACCTGCTGCCTGGCACCACCTGCTGCCTGACACCACCTGCTGCCTGGCACCACCTGCTGCCTGGTACCACCTGCTGCCTGACACCACCTGCTGCCTGGCACCACCTGCTGCTTGGCACCACCTGCTGCCTGGAACCACATGCTGCCTGACACCACAACCTGCTGCCTGTCACCACCTGCTGCCTGACACCACCTGCTGCCTGGCACCACCTGCTGCCTTACACCACCACCTGCTGCCTGCACCACCACCTGCTGCCTGGCACCACAACCTACTGCCTTACACCACCACCTGCTGCCTTACACCACCACCACCTGCTGCCTGACACCACCACCTGCTACCTGGCACCACCTGCTGCCTGACACCACCACCTGATGCCTGTCACCACCTGCTGCCTGGCACCACCACCTGCTGCCTGGCACCACCACCTGCTGCCTGGCACCACCTGCTGCCTGACACCACCTGCTGCATGACACAACCACCTGCTGCCTGACACCACCGGCTGCCTGGCACCACCTGCTGCCTGACACCACCACCTGCTGCCTGGCACCACCTGTTGCCTGACAGCACCACCAATTGCTGCCTGGCTCCACCATCTGCTGCCTGGCACCACCTGCTGCCTGGCATCACCTGCTGCCTGACACCACCACCTGCTGCCTGACACCACCACCTGCTGCCTGACACCACCTGCTGCCTGGCATCACCTGCTGCCTGACACCACCACCTGCTGCCTGGCACCACCTGCTGCCTGACACCACCAACTGCTGCCTGACACCACCACCTGCTGCCTGTCACCACCTGCTGCCTGACACCACCTGCTGCCTGGCACCACCTGCTGCCTAGCACCACCTGCTGTCTGGCACCACCTGCTGCCTGACACCACCACCTGCTGCCTGACACCACCTGCTGTCTGGCACCACCTGCTGCCTGGCACCACCTGCTACCTGGCACCACCAGCTGTCTGGCACCACCTGCTGCCTGACGCCACCACCTGCTGCCTGACACCACCTGCTGTCTGGCATCACCTGCTGCCTGACACCACCTGCTGCCTGACACCACCACCTGCTGCCTGACACCACCTGCTGCCTGACACCACCTGCTGCCTGGCACCACCTGCTGCCTGACACCACCTGACCCCTAATCAACCACCCCAATTCCCCCATCCCAGCACACATGCTCACCCCCCCCCCCTCCCCTCCACAGTATAACCAACACGCAATGCTATAATGATGACGAGGGCCTGCACGCAAGTGCGCCCTTGCGTGCACGCAGGTCCGCCCTGACTCTTAACTCGCACACTCGTGTTGTAGAGGTCAGGTCAGGTCAGGTCACCCTCGCTGCCGGGAGACTTGTGCTTCATAGTCACCCTTCTCCTTCCTTCCTTCTCCTTCCTTCCTTCTCCTTCCTTCCTTCTCCTCCTCCTCCTCCTCCTCCTTCTTTATTACTCATATTCTTCCTCCTCGTTTCCCTCCACTTTGTCCTTCCCGTTCTTTCCATACTCTCCCTTATTCTCCTGTTCACCCTTCTCTTCTACTTCATCTCCCCCTATCTTTCTTTTTTATATTTTAATTTTACCTCCATCCTTATTTATCTTTCCTACTTCCTCTCCTTGCCATATTCCCTTCTTTATCGTTCTTCCCCCCCTCCTCCTCTCTCACGAAGACACTGTGTGTGGCTCAACAGAGCTCCAGGTACACCAACGAGGCTCAACAGAGCTCCAGGTACACCAACGAGGCTCAACAGAGCTCCAGGTACACCAGGGGGGGCTCAACAGAGCTCCAAGTACACCAACGAGGCTCAGCAGAGCTCCAGGTACACCAGGAGGGGCTCAACAGAGCTCCAGGTACACCAACGAGGCTCAGCAGAGCTCCAGGTACACCAGGGGAGCTCAACAGAGCTCCAGGTACACCAGGGGGCTCAACAGAGCTCCAGGTACACCAGGGAGGCTCAACAGAGCTCCAGGTACACCAGGGGGGGCTCAACAGAGCTCCAGGTACACCAGGGGGCCTCAACAGAGCTCCAGGTACACCAGGGAGGCTCAACAGAGCTCCAGGTACACCAGGGGGGGCTCAACAGAGCTCCAGGTACACTAGGGAGGCTCAACTGAGCTCCAGGTACACCAGGGAGACTCAACAGAGCTCCAGGTACACCAGGGAGGCTCAACAGAGCCCCAGGTACACCAGGGAGGCTCAACAGAGCTCCAGGTACACCAGGGAGGCTCATCAGAGCTCCAGGTACACCAGGGGGCTCAACAGAGCTCCAGGTACACCAGGGAGGCTCAACAGAGCTCCAGGTACACCAGGGGGGCTCAACAGAGCTCCAGGTACACCAGGGGGCCTCAACAGAGCTCCAGGTACACCAGGGAGGCTCAACAGAGCTCCAGGTACACCAGGGGGGGCTCAACAGAGCTCCAGGTACACTAGGGAGGCTCAACTGAGCTCCAGGTACACCAGGGAGGCTCAACAGAGCTCCAGGTACACCAGGGAGGCTCAACAGAGCCCCAGGTACACCAGGGGGGGCTCAACAGAGCTCCAGGTACACCAGGGGGGGGCTCAACAGAGCTCCAGGTACACCAGGGAGGCTCAACAGAGCTCCAGGTACACCAGGGAGGCTCAACAGAGCCCCAGGTACACCAGGGAGGCTCAACAGAGCTCCAGGTACACCAGGGGGGGGCTCAACAGAGCTCCAGGTACACCAGGGGGGGCTCAACAGAGCTCCAGGTACACCAGGGGGGGGCTCAACAGAGCTCCAGGTACACCAGGGAGGCTCAACAGAGCTCCAGGTAGCAGGAGGGTGACTGTGGGTGTGGTTAGCCTTCAGTCGTATATAGTGTTGTTCTCTACCTTAGTCGACGTTGGGGATACAAATTTGGCACTAAAGAGAAGGGGGTAAACCTAGAATGGGGTATCAAAGGGAATGGTAAACTTAAGGTGGGAGTTAACTTGTGTTTAGATTGTTGGACGCCAGTTAGGCGCCATACTCATAGGGTGACCTAATACCTTCTTAAGCTAAACAACTTAATGTATCAACAACCTCGTCAGCAGATTTGAATGCAATCTACTCTGCTGCAGACCTCAGACCTCAGACACACCCCGGGCATCAGAGCGTCTACACGCGCTCTCTTACACACTCTACAAGCTAGTTCGTGGCCCGTGTAGAAGATAGAAGATATATATATATATTTATAATAAAACTAAGAAAAAGCAGTGGACGCTTGGTACTCCAATTCCTGCCCACAACCTAATCATTCTACAGCAACCCGACCGATGTAACAAGATAGTTTTGCAGCCGCTGCTGCCGAGGAAGTATATGCCTTATAAATATAAGCTTCATGACTGCCTTAATTGCAAAGGGTTAAGGACCTGTCGTTGAAGTTTCTAATTTTCATTCAGCCTCAAATGTGGTGTCTAGTAATTAGCATCGTCTGTGTTTTCCCAGTAGAAATTAATCAGTCATTGCCCTCCCAAGCATGTAAGACTGTGGTTCATGAACCTCGCAGTAATGAGCATCTCCTCTCGGGTTCACATAAAGATTCGAGCGCACTCTTCAGAATAATCTTGGACTGAGGAATGAGGTAGAGTGGCTAGCTGAAATAGACATTGTAAAACAGTATCAAGCTCAAGACCCTGAAGTACGCTGCCACCAACTGAGTGGGTTCTGAGTGCCACCAACTGAGTGGGGTCTGAATGCCACCAACTGAGTGGGTTCTGAGTGCCACCAACTGAGTGGGTTCTGAGTGCCACCAACTGAGTGGGTTCTGAGTGCCACCAACTGAGTGGGTTCTGAGTGCCACCAACTGAGTGGGTTCTGAGTGCAATCAGCTGAGTGGGTTCTAAGTGCCATCAGCTGAGTGCTTCATTAAGAACTATTCTAAGAGTCCGCTCTTGCCTGCAGTAACTCTCCCACACTGACTATGCCACGTCAGTAAGTCTCTCATAACAACCTCTGATTTATATGTCTTCTACTGTGATATCTCTTCAGTAAAGAAACACATGGATAACAGAAAGTCAGTAATAATGTTTTTATTGCTCAGTGAGGTCTCTCTCCCCTCAGTGAGCTCTCTCCCCCCTCAGTGAGGTCTCTCTCCCCTCAGTGAGCTCTCTCCCCCCTCAGTGAGGTCTCTCTCCCCTCAGTGAGGTCTCTCTCCCCTCAGTGAGGTCTCTCTCCCCTCAGTGAGGTCTCTCTCCCCTCAGTGAGCTCTCTCCCCCCTCAGTGAGGTCTCTCTCCCCTCAGTGAGGTCTCTCTCCCCTCAGTGAGGTCTCTCTCCCCTCAGTGAGGTCTCTCTCTCCCCTCAATGAGGTCTCTCTCTCCTCAGTGAGGTCTCTCTCCCCTCAGTGAGGTCTCTCTCCCCTCAGTGAGATCTCTCTCCCCTCAGTGAAGTCTCTCTCCCCTCAGTGAGGTCTCTCTCCCCCTCAGTGAAGTCTTTCGCCCCTCAGTGAGCTCTCTTCCCCCTCAGTGAGGTCTCTCTCCCGTCAGTGAGGTCTCTCTTCCCTCAGTGAGGTCTCTCTCCCCTCAGTGAAGTCTCTCTCCCCTCAGTGAGGTCTCTCTCCTCTCAGTGAGGTCTCTCTCTCCCTTCAGTGAGGTCTCTCTTCCCTCAGTGAGGTCTCTCTCCTCTCAGTGAGGTCTCTCTCCCCTCAGTGAGATCTCTCTCCCCTCAGTGAAATCTTTCCCCCCTCAGTGAGGTCTCTCTCCGCTCAGTGAGGTCTCTCTCCCCTCAGTGAGATCTCTCTCCCCTCAGTCAGGTCTTTCCCCCCTCAGTGAGGTCTCTCTCCCCTCAGTGAGGTCTCTCTCCCCTCAGTGAGGTCTCTCTCCTCCTCAGTGAGGTCTCTCTCCCCTCAGTGAGATCTCTCTCCCCTCAGTGAGGTCTCTCCCTCTCAGTGAGGTCTCTCTCCCCTCAGTGAGGTCTCTCTCCCCTCAGTGAGGTCTCTCTCCCCTCAGTGAGATCTCTCTCCTCCTCAGTGAGGTCTCTCTCCCCCTCAGTGAGGTCTCTTTCCCCTCAGTGAGGTCTCTCTCCTCTCAGTGAGGTCTCTCTCCCCTCAGTGAGATCTCTCTTCCCTCAGTGAGGTCTTTCCCCCCCACAGTGAGGTCTCTCTCCCCTCAGTGAGGTCTCTCTCCCTTCAGTGAGGTCTCTCTCCTTTTCAGTGAGGTCTCTCTCCCCTCAGTGAGGTCTCTCTCCCCTCAGTGAGGTCTCTCTCCTCCTCAGTGAGGTCTCTTTCCCCTCAGTGAGGTCTCTCTCCCCTCAGTGAGGTCTCTCTCCCCTCAGTGAGGTCTCTCCCCCCTCAGTGAGGTCTCTCTCCCCTTCAGTGAGGTCTCTCTCCCCCCTCAGTGAGGTCTCTCTCTCCTCAGTGAGGTCTCTCTCCCCTCAGTGAGGTCTCTCTCCCCTCAGTGAGGTCACGCTCCCCTCAGTGAGGTCTCTCTCCCCTCAGTGAGGTCTCTCCCCCCCTCAGTGAGGTCTCTCTCCCCTCAGTGAGGTCCCTCTCCCCTCAGTGAGGTCTCTCTCCCCTCAGTGAGGTCCCTCTCCCCTCAGTGAGGTCTCTCCCCCCCTCAGTGAGGTCTCTCCCCCCTCAGTGAGGTCTTTCTTTCCTCAGTGAGGTCTCTCTCCTCCTCAGTGAGGTCTCTCTCCCCCCTCAGTGAGGCCTCTCTCCCCCCTCAGTGAGGCCTCTCTCCCCCCTCAGTGAGGTCTCTCTCCCCTCAGTGAGGTCACGCTCCCCTCAGTGAGGTCTCTCTCCCCTCAGTGAGGTCTCTCTCCCTTCAGTGAGGTCTCTCCCCCCCTCAGTGAGGTCTCTCTCCCCTCAGTGAGGTTTCTCTCCCCTCAGTGATCTCTCTCATCTCTCTTTAGGATGTCTTGGCTCACTGTGAGGTCTGTCGCCACCTTGCAAGATCTAAAAGCATAATACATTACACCCTGAAATCTAATACGGAACCCCTCTGAACCAAGGGCCATAGCTATTTACACGAGTCTTGCAGCCGTGAGCACATTCAACATCGAGTTACACGGAGTTGAAATGAAAAGGAAAGTTGGTCTGCAGGGCGTCGAGGACGGCAGGGCGCGGAGAGAGAGAGACCAGAATTCCTACTTTCCGGGAATTCGGCGCAGGTTCCTCGGAGCAGAAAATGGGTGTGTGTGAAGTCTTGGGACGGCGGCACAGGCAACTCCGACACGATTCACAGTCCACTTCGGACCTTGTCAGAAGCGGTCCGTAAACTACAGCGTCTGACCACCTTATTTCCCCGGCCGTGTAGACGCAATTACTGCTGCACTCTGGGAAGCCTCGCTGCCAGTTCGGCTGTTCGCCAGTTGGTTTGTGGTGCAGGCAACTGAATGGTCGGCTGGTGTACTGGTCGGCTAGTGTAGTGATCATTTGATGCAGAGAGGTCAAGCGGGGAGGGTGAAGAATTACGAAATACGGTAGTGAAGAGAGAGAGAGAGAGAGAGAGAGAGAGAGAGAGAGAGAGAGAGAGAGAGAGAGAGAGAGAGAGAGAGAGAGAGAGAGAGAGAGAGAGAGAGAGAGAGAGAGAGAGAGAGAGAGAGAGAGAGAGAGAGAGAGAGAGAGAGAGAGAGAGAGAGAGAGAGAGAGAGAGAGAGAGAGAGAGAGAGAGAGAGAGAGAGAGAGAGAGAGAGAGCTTAGAGGACAGAAAGAGAATTCAATGGAGAGACGTTATTGAGGGAGGCGTCAGAGTGAGAGATCAGTGAGAGAAGAGAGGGGACGTTGTCCACGTGTTGAAGGTCAAAATGTGGTACTGTAGTGCCATTTACAAGGGAAAGTCAATGGTGGCAGCCGGGGGGTGTTCACTGGACGAGAGGAGCTGGGAACGAGGAGAGACGGGGAGAGGGAGATGAAAATAGGCCGAAACACCCAACAAATCTTTCACTGAAGAGCTAGAGACATTTCCGTAACTGTAACCAGGACTGTAAACTGGTTACAGTCCTCAAGGTCCTGTCGCACCGTCACTACCACAGTCCCAGCACCCTGACCTGCCGCACAGTAAGGCAAACTATCCAAAAAACGAAACAAGGACCCTGTTCTTTCTTGGGAGTCGCTGTTACACCCATCACGTTGTTCGACCTCTCAAAATTTCATATTCCATTATACTTCCCTGTTCTTGGCTGTAACTGGTGGTGGGGCTCCTGCTACTGGCTGTAACTGGTGGTGGGGCTCCTGCTACTGGCTGTAACTGGTGATGGGGCTCCTGCTACTGGCTGTAACTGGTGGTGGGGCTCCTGCTACTGGCTGTAACTGGTGGTGGGGCTCCTGCTACTGACTGTAACTGGTGGTGGGGCTCCTGCTACTGGCTGTAACTGGTGGTGGGGCTCCTGCTACTGGCTGTAACTGGTGGTGGGGCTCCTGCTACTGGCTGTAACTGGTGATGGGGCTGCGTCTGCTGCTGCCTGTAACTGGTGATGGGGCTGCGTCTGCTGCTGTCTGTAACTGGTGATGGGGCTGCGTCTGCTGCTGCCTGTAACTGGTGATGGGGCTGCGTCTGCTGCTGCCTGTAACTGGTGATGGGGCTGCGTCTGCTGCTGCCTGTAACTGGTGATGGGGCTGCGTCTGCTGCTGCCTGTAACTGGTGATGGGGCTGCGTCGGCTGCTGCCTGTAACTGGTGATGGGGCTGCGTCTGCTGTTGCCTGTAACTGGTGATGGGGCTGCGTCTGCTGCTGCCTGTAACTGGTGATGGGGCTGCGTCTGCTGCTGTCTGTAACTGGTGATGGGGCTGCGTCTGCTGCTGCCTGTAACTGGTGATGGGGCTGCTTCTGCTGCTGTCTGTAACTGGTGATGGGGCTGCGTCTGCTGCTGCCTGTAACTGGTGATGGGGCTGCGTCTGCTGCTGCCTGTAACTGGTGATGGGGCTGCGTCTGCTGCTGCCTGTAACTGGTGATGGGGCTGCGTCTGCTGCTGCCTGTAACTGGTGATGGGGCTGCGTCGGCTGCTGCCTGTAACTGGTGATGGGGCTGCGTCTGCTGTTGCCTGTAACTGGTGATGGGGCTGCGTCTGCTGCTGCCTGTAACTGGTGATGGGGCTGCGTCTGCTGCTGCCTGTAACTGGTGATGGGGCTGCGTCTGCTGCTGCCTGTAACTGGTGATGGGGCTGCGTCTGCTGCTGCCTGTAACTGGTGATGGGGCTGCGTCTGCTGCTGCCTGTAACTGGTGATGGGGCTGCGTCTGCTGCTGCCTGTAACTGGTGATGGGGCTGCGTCTGCTGCTGCCTGTAACTGGTGATGGGGCTGCGTCTGCTGCTGCCTGTAACTGGTGATGGGGCTGCGTCTGCTGCTGCCTGTAACTGGTGATGGGGCTGCGTCTGCTGCTGTCTGTAACTGGTGATGGGGCTGCGTCTGCTGCTGCCTGTAACTGGTGATGGGGCTGCGTCTGCTGCTGCCTGTAACTGGTGATGGGGCTGCGTCTGCTGCTGCCTGTAACTGGTGATGGGGCTGCGTCTGCTGCTGCCTGTAACTGGTGATGGGGCTGCGTCTGCTGCTGCCTGTAACTGGTGATGGGGCTGCGTCTGCTGCTGCCTGTAACTGGTGATGGGGCTGCGTCTGCTGCTGTCTGTAACTGGTGATGGGGCTGCGTCTGCTGCTGCCTGTAACTGGTGATGGGGCTGCGTCTGCTGCTGCCTGTAACTGGTGATGGGGCTGCGTCTGCTGGTGCCTGTAACTGGTGATGGGGCTGCGTCTGCTGCTGCCTGTAACTGGTGATGGGGCTGCGTCTGCTGCTGTCTGTAACTGGTGATGGGGCTGCGTCTGCTGCTGCCTGTAACTGGTGATGGGGCTGCGTCTGCTGCTGGCTGTAACTGGTGATGGGGCTGCGTCTGCTGCTGCCTGTAACTGGTGATGGGGCTGCGTCTGCTGCTGCCTGTAACTGGTGATGGGGCTGCGTCTGCTGGTGCCTGTAACTGGTGATGGGGCTGCGTCTGCTGCTGCCTGTAACTGGTGATGGGGCTGCGTCTGCTGCTGCCTGTAACTGGTGATGGGGCTGCGTCTGCTGCTGCCTGTAACTGGTGATGGGGCTGCGTCTGCTGCTGCCTGTAACTGGTGATGGGGCTGCGTCTGCTGCTGCCTGTAACTGGTGATGGGGCTGCGTCTGCTGCTGCCTGTAACTGGTGATGGGGCTGCGTCTGCTGCTGCCTGTAACTGGTGATGGGGCTGCGTCTGCTACTGGCTGTAACTGGTGATGGGGCTGCGTCTGCTGCTGGCTGTAACTGGTGATGGGGCTGCGTCTGCTGCTGCCTGTAACTGGTGATGGGGCTGCGTCTGCTGCTGCCTGTAACTGGTGATGGGGCTGCGTCGGCTGCTGCCTGTAACTGGTGATGGGGCTGCGTCTGCTGCTGCCTGTAACTGGTGATGGGGCTGCGTCGGCTGCTGTCCTGTAACTGGTGATGGGGCTGCGTCTGCTGCTGCCTGTAACTGGTGATGGGGCTGCGTCTGCTGCTGCCTGTAACTGGTGATGGGGCTGCGTCTGCTGCTGCCTGTAACTGCTTGTAATACACACACACACACGCTTATTTTACTCCTATAACTATTTGTGTTTAATTCTTTACAAATAAAGCAACATGCATAATTTTCTTAAAATCTCTAGACAACTTCTCTTGTTGTTGAAAGAGAAATATTAATTTAATAATCTTTAATAAACAGATCTTTGGCTGCAGATGTCAATATGTGTGTGTGTGTCAGCATATTAATGTTCCTAATTTATGTTCCATGTTCTGAAGCCTGCTGGAACATGTTACAGGTGAGCAAGTAGTGACTGAACGAGTGTCCGTATGCTACTCCACAATATTTGCTGTGTAATTCTTGTGTCGTGTTGATCCAGGTGTCCAAGTGTCCGGGTGTGTCATGTGTCCAAGTGTCCGGGTGTGTCATGTGTCCAAGTGTCCGGGTGTGTCATGTGTCCAAGTGTCCGGGTGTGTCATGTGTCCAAGTGTCCGGGTGTGTCATGTGTCCAAGTGTCCGGGTGTGTCATGTGTCCAGGTGAAGTGTTGCTGGCGCCGCTCTTATGTGGCATCACCCGCAAGTCTCCACGGTCTAGCTAACTGTTGCAACCCCCATTGCAAGTCACATCGTCAAGTTGAGGGCGAGATGGTGGCGATGGGAGTGAATGTCAACAAGTTGGTGATGTGTGAGTGAGTCAGCGAGGCAGGAGAGAGGAGCCTGTGTTGACGGTATTCCTCCACACACACACACACACACACACACACACACACACACACACACACACACACACACACACACACACACACACACACACACACACGCACACACACACACACACACACACACACACACACACACACACACACACACACACACACACACACACACACACACACACACACACACACACACACACACACACACACACACACACACACACACACACACACACAAATTGTGTGTGTGTGATTGTAAGGCCAATCCTGAAGTATGCAGCCCCAGCATGGAGCCCGTATCTAGTCAAGCACAAGACGAAGCTGGAAAAAGTTCAGAGGTATGCCACTAGGCTAGTCCCAGAACTAAGAGGCATGAGTTATGAGGACAGACTACGTGAACTGCACCTCACGTCGCTGGAAGGCAGAAGAGCTCGGGGAGACATGATCACCACATACAAAATTCTCAGGGGAATTGACAGGGGTAGACAAGGATGGATTTTTTAACACGGGTGGTACGCGAACAAGGGGACACAGGTGGAAGCTGAGTACCCAAATGAGCCACAGAGACATTAGAAAAAACTTTTTCAGTGTAAGAGTAGTTAGTAAATGGAATGCACTAGGAAGTGATGTGGTGGAGGCTGACTCCATACACAGTTTCAAATGTAGATATGACAGAGCCAGTAGGCTCAGGAATCTGTACACCAGTTGATTGACGGTTGAGAGGCGGGACCAAAGAGTCAGAGCTCAATCCCCGCAAGCACAATTAGGTGAGTACACACACACACACACACACACACACACACACACACACACACACACACACACACACACACACACACACACACACACACACACACACACACACAATTCCATTAGTGGGGAAATGGAATGCACTTCAGGAACAGGTTGTGGAAGCAAATACTATTCATAATTTTAAAACCAGGTATGATAGGGAAATGGGACAGGAGTCATTGCTGTAAACAACCGATGCTCGAAAGGCGGGATCCAAGAGTCAATGCTCGATCCTGCAGACACAACTAGGTGAGTACAACTAGGTGAGTACACACACACACACAGGAAGTGATGTGGTGGAGGCTGACTCCATACACAGTTTCAAATGTAGATATGATAGAGCCCAGTAAGCTCAGGAATCTGTACACCAGTTGATTGATGGTTGAGAGGCGGGACCAAAGAGCCAGAGCTCAACCCCCGCAAGCACAATTAGGTGAGTTCAATTAGGTGAGTACACACATCGTTCACTCCAGAGCATCTGGAGTGAACGAACTTTGTAACGCAACATCAGCATGGGTTCAGGGATGGCAAATCATGTCTAACAGGTTTAATTGAGTTCTATGACCGGGCAACAAAAATTAGGCAAGAGAGAGAGAGAGAGAGATGGGTACCCTCACTCTCTTTAGTACTCTTCCTGATACACCAGCCTGTTATTCTAGTTTGTGTATGAGTTGCTTGTGAGGAACAGTGTTAAAAGCTTCATGACAATTCAGGAAATTGCAGTCTTCTCAGCCCACTTTTTCCTGTCTGATTATTGACATCATGCCATAGAACTCTTAATAATTTTGGTCAAGTAAGATTTTCCTTTCTAAATCCATGTTGATGAACATACGAATTTTGTAAACAGAATTCATATGTTCAAAGTGTTCAACGCGCCTGCCAAGTAGTCTCTAATATCTTATTGTGAATATTTGTTAGTGATGCCGACTTGCAGATGAGTGACTCTTGCCTTTGGCATCTTCTAAATTTCAGGTAGTTCCCCCCATTTCTGGTGAGAAGTGCAAACCTGCCTCTCTTTTTGGACCCGTGGTGAGATCCTGTCAGGGCCTGTGTCTTTCCATCTAATCCAGTTCCTCTGTTTCCTAACTTCTTCTGTTTACTCTCCTATTTTGATCAGTCTATCTTCTGGCAGTGTCTGCCCTTGAGTAACTTTGGATTTAATGGTAGATCTTGTTCCACCTATACAACTTTCTGGAAGCTTTTATTGAATTCTTCGCACACTTCCTTATCATTCTCTGTTACTCCCGTTATGTAGTTTGAAATCTCTCTCTCTCTCTCTCTCTCTCTCTCTCTCTCTCTCTCTCTCTCTCTCTCTCTCTCTCTCTCTCTCTCTCTCTCTCTCTCTCTCTCTCTCTCTCTCTCTCTCTCTTTCTCTCCCCCTAGCACTCTCCCAGGGCCTCGTTCACTCCCCCAGGATGCCACACCCCAGCCTCACTTACAGTGTTTACTCAGCGCTCCGGCACAATGAATGGGCCCGGATAGTTTACGCTAATTATCAAAACAAACTTAGAACCACCCAAGGAGGCGTACGTCAGCAGGTGGTAGGGTGGATTGTGAAGCATGGGGGGGTGGTGGATTGTGAAGCATGGGGGGGGTGGATTGTGAAGCATTGGGGGGGGGGTGGATTGTGAAGCATGGGGGGGGGGTGGATTGTGAAGCATGGGGGGGGGGGTGGATTGTGAAGCATTGGGGGGGGGGTGGATTGTGAAGCATGGGGGGGATTGTGAAGCATGGGGGGGTGGATTGTGAAGCATGGGGGGGGGTGGATTGTGAAGCATGGGGGGGGTGGATCGTGAGGCATGGGGGGGGGGTGGATTGCGAAGCATGGGGGGGGATTGTGAAGCATGGGGGGGTGGATTGTGAAGCATGGGGGGGATTGTGAAGCATGGGGGGGTGGATTGTGAAGCATGGGGGGGGTGGATTGTGAAGCATGGGGGGGGTGGATTGTGAAGCATGGGGGGGGGGGATTGTGAAGCATGGGGGGGTGGATTGTGAAGCATGGGGGGGGGGATTGTGAAGCATGGGGGGGTGGATTGTGAAGCATGGGGGGGGGTGGATTGTGAAGCATGGGGGGGGGATTGTGAAGCATGGGGGGGTTGGATTGTGAAGCATTGGGGGGGTGGATTGTGAAGCATGGGGGGGGTGGATTGTGAAGCATGGGGGGGGGGATTGTGAAGCATGGGGGGTTGGATTGTGAAGCATGGGGGGGTGGATTGTGAAGCATGGGGGGGTGGATTGTGAAGCATGGGGGGTGGATTGTGAAGCATGGGGGGGTGGATTGTGAAGCATGGGGGGGTGGATTGTGAAGCATGGGGGGGGGGTGGATTGTGAAGCATGGGGGGGGGTGGATTGTGAAGCATGGGGGGGTGGATTGTGAAGCATGGGGGGGTGGATTGTGAAGCATGGGGGGGAGGGTGGATTGTGAAGCATTGGGGGGGGTGGATTGTGAAGCATGGGGGGGGTGGATTGTGAAGCATGGGGGGGGGATTGTGAAGCATGGGGGGGGTGGATTGTGAAGCATGGGGGGGGTGGATTGTGAAGCATGGGGGGGTGGATTGTGAAGCATGGGGGGGTGGATTGTGAAGCATGGGGGGGGGATTGTGAAGCATGGGGGGGTGGATTGTGAAGCATTGGGGGGGGGTGGATTGTGAAGCATGGGGGGGGGTGGATTGTGAAGCATGGGGGGGAGGTGGATTGTGAAGCATGGGGGGGTGGATTGTGAAGCATGGGGGGGGGGTGGATTGTGAAGCATGGGGGGGGGTGGATTGTGAAGCATGGGGGGGGGATTGTGAAGCATGGGGGGGGTGGATTGTGAAGCATTGGGGGGGGGTGGATTGTGAAGCATGGGGGGGGTGGATTGTGAAGCATGGGGGGGATTGTGAAGCATGGGGGGGTGGATTGTGAAGCATGGGGGGGTGGATTGTGAAGCATGGGGGGGGTGGATTGTGAAGCATGGGGGGGGGTGGATTGTGAAGCATGGGGGGGTGGATTGTGAAGCATGGGGGGGTGGATTGTGAAGCATGGGGGGGTGGTGGATTGTGAAGCATGGGGGGGTGGATTGTGAAGCATGGGGGGGGGTGGATTGTGAAGCATGGGGGGTGGATTGTGAAGCATGGGGGGGGGTGGATTGTGAAGCATGGGGGGGTGGATTGTGAAGCATGGGGGGGGGAGGGTGGATTGTGAAGCATTGGGGGGGGGTGGATTGTGAAGCATGGGGGGGTGGATTGTGAAGCATGGGGGGGTGGATTGTGAAGCATGGGGGAGGGTTGAATTGTGAAGCATGGGGGGGTGGATTGTGAAGCATGGGGGGGGTGGATTGTGAAGCATGGGGGGGGTGGATTGTGAAGCATGGGGGGGAGGGTGGATTGTGAAGCATGGGGGGGGGGGGTGGATTGTGAAGCATGGGGGGGTGGATTGTGAAGCATGGGGGGGGGGGTGGATTGTGAAGCATGGGGGGGTGGATTGTGAAGCATGGGGGGGGGTGGATTGTGAAGCATGGGGGGGGGGTGGATTGTGAAGCATGGGGGGGTGGATTGTGAAGCATGGGGGGGTGGATTGTGAAGCATGGGGGGGGGTGGATTGTGAAGCATGGGGGGGGGGGGTGGATTGTGAAGCATGGGGGGGTGGATTGTGAAGCATTGGGGGGTGGATTGTGAAGCATGGGGGGTGGATTGTGAAGCATGGGGGGGGGGTGGATTGTGAAGCATCTTGGGGGCGTGGATTGTGAAGCATGGGGGGGTGGATTGTGAAGCATGGGGGGGGGTTGATTGTGAAGCATGGGGGGGGAGGGTGGATTGTGAAGCATTGGGGGGGTGGATTGTGAAGCATGGGGGGGGTGGATTGTGAAGCATGGGGGGGGGTGGATTGTGAAGCATGGGGGGGGGTGGATTGTGAAGCATGGGGGGGTGGATTGTGAAGCATGGGGGGGTGGATTATGAAGCATGGGGGGGTGGATTGTGAAGCATGGGGGGGGGTGGATTGTGAAGCATGGGGGGGTGGATTGTGAAGCATGGGGGGGTGGATTGTGAAGCATGGGGGGGTGGATTGTGAAGCATGGGGGGTGGATTGTGAAGCATGGGGGGGTGGATTGTGAAGCATGGGGGGGTGGGATTGTGAAGCATGGGGGGGGGTGGATTTTGAAGCATGGGGGGGTGGATTGTGAAGCATGGGGGGGGTGGATTGTGAAGCATGGGGGGGGGAGGGAGGATTGTGAAGCATTGGGGGGGGTGGATTGGGGAAAGGGAGGGGGAGAGCGAGGGTTGGGGGTACAGGGGTACATACCCTGTACCCCCAACCTTCTTTCCAGAATCATATACCTATTTCTTAACTTGAACACAGTTACTGTTCTGGCATCTGGACGGGGCAGATAATACAACAAAGTAATACGCTTTAGATATATATATTTAATTACATATGGCTTAGAACTTCAGTGATGGTGTATATTGCTAAAGCACTGTTTAGTAATGGTAACAACAACACCAGCAGTAACAATAGTTGTAACAACACCAGCAGTAACAATAGTTGTAACAACACCAGCAGTAACAATAGTTGTAACAACACCAGCAGTAACAATAGTTGTAACAACACCAGCAGTAACAATAGTTGTAACAACACCAGCAGTAACAATAGTTGTAACAACACCAGCAGTAACAATAGTTGTAACAACAACACCAGCAGTAACAATAGTTGTAACAACACCAGCAGTAACAATAGTTGTAACAACAGCACTGGCTATTGATTAATTACCTCCTATTCCAAACTATTATCCGTAACATATATCATAAAACTACACAAGTGAGAGAGTACTTCTCCCTCTTCCACTTGCCCAGGTGATGGAGGTAAGAAGGAAGGGGTGTTGGAAGACGGGAAGGGGTGTTGGAAGACGGGAAGGGGTGTTGGAAGACGGGAAGGGGTGTTGGAAGACGGGAAGGGGTGTGGGAAGACGGGAAGGGGTGTGGGAAGACGGGAAGGGGTGTTGGAAGACGGGAAGGGGTGTGCGAAGACGGGAAGGGGTGTGGGAAGACGGGAAGGGGTGTTGGAAGACGGGAAGGGGTGTTGGAAGACGGGAAGGGGTGTGGGAAGACGGGAAGGGGTGTTGGAAGACGGGAAGGGGTGTGGGAAGACGGGAAGGGGTGTTGGAAGACGGGAAGGGGTGTTGGAAGACGGGAAGGGGTGTTGGAAGACGGGAAGGGGTGTTGGAAGACGGGAAGGGGTGTTGGAAGACGGGAAGAGGTGTTGGAAGACGGGAAGGGGTGTGCGAAGACGGGAAGGGGTGTGCGAAGACGGGAAGGGGTGTGCGAAGACGGGAAGGGGTGTGCGAAGACGGGAAGGGGGTGTGGGAAGACGGGAAGGGGTGTGGGAAGACGGGAAGGGGGTGTGGGAAGACGGGAAGGGGTGTGGGAAGACGGGAAGGGGAGGAGGACGTAGACAGTATTAGTGGAAAACGGAAGAGACAAAGGAATGGTTGGCGAGGAAATAACCAAGAAAGCCAAAGTAATTGAAATTAAGGAAGTTATTAGAAATGGGAGGGAGGAGATAAGGGAGAGGGAGAGAGCAAGAGGAAAGGGTTACAAGTAGGTTGTTGGTGGGAGGGAATAGTAGGGATGGAAGAGGGAGAAGGGAAGGAAACTATTAGGAGAAATCGCCAAGCCATTACCTCTATATAGCACTTGGAATGGATTAGGATAAGGATTTGAGATGGGACGGGGTTAAGGAATGGTGCCCTCAACCACGTGGACGGTCGGGGGGATTGAACTCCGACCTGCATAAAGTGAGACCGTCGCTCTACCGTCCAACCCAAAGGAAGGGAGGGGTGGAAATGCTGTGTGTGTGTACACATACATATTACATTTTATTGGGCCATTATAAACCCCGATTTGGAAATAACTTGCATTCATTTTGGAAATTTTTTTGATGGTTTACAGTACGACCAAACTAACCGGTTGAGAGAGTGTGTGTATACTCAGTGAACCGGTGGGTTATTTAACAGTTAGTTTACCCCTCACTCGTTGCTACACAGACCAGCTAATTGACAACTATATAGGGTATTTGGAGCGACCTTTGTTGGGTCATAATAGGCAGCTTTTGTTGTCCAGTCCGCCGGAAGAGTGGAGGATCCCGCCTCAACTACGCCTGTCAGTCCTGGGAATTGACTCACATCTCCTGGAAAGGATCAGATTGTCTCTAAACGGCCGACC
Organism: Procambarus clarkii; assembly: GCF_040958095.1. NCBI lineage: Eukaryota > Metazoa > Arthropoda > Malacostraca > Decapoda > Cambaridae > Procambarus > Procambarus clarkii. Next base: position 7,701,967 of record NC_091173.1, read on the forward strand.
GTCTCTCCCTCACCAGCTGGCCAGGCCTCCTGTCCACTCTTTCTGACCAGTCTTCCTGTCCAGTCTTCCTGTCCAGTCTTCCTGTCCAGTCCTCCTGTCCAGTCTTTCTGACCAGTCTTCCTGTCCAGTCTTTCTGACCAGTCTTCCTGTCCAGTCTTCCTGTCCAGTTTTCCTGTCCAGCCTTCCTCATCCTGTAACAGTGCAAGTATTTTGCACTCTTTCGTGTATAATTGTGAGTTGTAATTGTGTGTGTATGTATGCTTATGTGCGTGTTGGGGTGGTGCGAGATGGTATGAGGGGAGGTGTTGACTAGCTTCAATCCGCTGACGGCAGTACTTTCAACAAAGAAGCCCTGTTCTGGCTTGCGAGAGTACCCACCCTGGCTCGGCCAGAGAGGTGGTTGAGTAGTGAGAGTGGAACCTTTACAAGAGAGAGTACATCCAACCAGCTCCTCCATCCGGGCGGGTGATTAGCCATCACCCACCCCTGGGTGAACTTGTTAGTGAGGTAAGAGTTCAGTTATGCATTGTGTTTTAGTGGTGACAAGCTAGTAGAGTCTGAACCATTTAGCTATGTATGGTGTGGGCGTGTATGGAGTGGGTGATCCCCCCCCCGCTTTCAATTTGGTAAATATTGTGTTAAATAATAGGATGTCAAAATGTTAATTGAAATAAATTGAGATAACTTGATTAATAAATTTCTATGTGTAGAAGAACAAGCTTGACTTGTTTAGTTCTCTTTTTGAATCAATGTCCCTTCAAGTAAGAGTTAAGGCTAGAGAGATATCTAGATGAACACGTGAGAAATAACTAAATTAAGCAGTGTTCCTGTCGCATTGTTTAAATAAAATAAATTTATATTTAGTTTCAATGACAGGTGGTGACAGCAAGCATCAGAACATCTTAGAACTTAGAACATCTTATACTTAGTATAGTATAACATCATAGTATAGATAGAATAAAATCAGTCTACTCGCCTTATTCTTCTTATTCCTCCTACATCACTCTACTCTTCCTCCTCCATTCTCTCCCTCCTGCCTCCCCTCTCCCCGTTCGCTCCCCATTTTCTATTCCCGCTCGCCTCTTCCCCACCTCAGTTCCTGCCTCAACCTCCCTCATGTTCTATCTACCCATCCTTCATCCCTCTTTCCTCCTTCTCTCCTGCTTCCCCTACTTTGTTCGGAATTTCTTGTCCTCCCTCCCTCCTGTTACAATCCACCTTGTTGACCAACCTCTCTCTCTGTCTCTCTCTCTCTCTCTCTCTCTCTCTCTCTCTCTCTCTCTCTCTCTCTCTCTCTCTCTCTCTCTCTCTCTCTCTCTCTCTCTCTCTCTCTCTCTCTCTCTCTCTCTCTCTCTCTCTCTCTCTCTCAGCCATGCGAGGTGTTGCACCATGGATGTCATCCAGAGCGGCCAAACAAGTACAAACACAGCACAAACACACACACAAGGTGTCCAGCATAAAAATAATGAGATTGAGGCTTTACTTGTGCACGTCGTTAGTCTGTTGGTCTTTAAAGAATATGTTATATTTTTTTCCAGGAAAGTTTTAAGCAGTAGCAGACCAGTGGTTTTAAATGTTTAAATGTTCAAATTATGAACCGTTTATCAACTCGCCTACATGTGGTCTCCTAGATGTGGTCTCCTAGATGTGGTCTCCTAGATGTGGTCTCCTAGATGTGCTCACCTAGATGTGCTCACCTAGATGTGCTCACCTAGATGTGCTCACCTAGATGTGGTCTCCTAGATGTGCTCACCTAGATGTGGTCTCCTAGATGTGGTCTCCAAGATGTGGTCACCTAGATGTGGTCTCCTAGATGTGGTCTCCTAGATGTGCTGACCTAGATGTGCTGAACTAGATATGCTGAACTAGATGTGCTGACCTTGATGTGCTGAACTAGATGTGCTGACCTAGATGTGCTGAACTAGATGTGCTGACCTAGATGTGCTGACCTTGATGTGCTGACCTAGATGTGTTGACCTAGATGTGCTGAACTAGATGTGCTGACCTAGATGTGCTGACCTAGATGTGCTGAACTAGATGTGCTGACCTAGATGTGCTGAACTAGATGTGCTGAACTAGATGTGCTGACCTAGATGTGCTGACCGAGATGTGCTGAACTAGATGTGCTGACCTAGATGTGCTGAACTAGATGTGCTGACCTAGATGTGCTGACCTAGATGTGCTGACCTAGATGTGCTGAACTAGATGTGCTGACCTAGATGTGCTGACCTAGATGTGCTGAACTAGATGTGCTGACCTAGATGTGCTGAACTAGATGTGCTGACCTAGATGTGCTGACCTAGATGTGCTGAACTAGATGTGCTGAACTAGATGTGCTGACCTAGATGTGCTGACCTAGATGTGCTGAACTAGATGTGCTGACCTAGATGTGCTGACCTAGATGTGCTGACGTAGATGTGCTGACCTAGATGTGCTGACCTAGATGTGCTGACTTAGATGTGCTGACCTAGATGTGCTGACCTAGATGTGCTGAACTAGATGTGCTGACCTAGATGTGCTGACCTAGATGTGCTGACCTAGATGTGCTGACCTAGATGTGCTCACCTAGATGTGCTGACCTAGATGTGCTGAACTAGATGTGCTCACCTAGATGTGCTCACCTAGATGTGCTCACCTAGATGTGCTCACCTAGATGTGCTCACCTAGATGTGCTCACCGAGATGTGCTCACCTAGATGTGCTCACCTAGATGTGCTGAACTAGATGTGCTCACCTAGATGTGCTCACTTAGATGTGCTCACCTAGATGTGCTCACCTAGATGTGCTCACCTAGATGTGCTCACCTAGATGTGCTCACTTAGATGTGCTCACTTAGATGTGCTCACCTAGATGTACTCACCTAGACGTGCTCACCTAGATGTGCTCACCTAGATGTGCTCACTTAGATGTGCTCACTTAGATGTGCTCACCTAGATGTGCTCACCTAGATGCTCTTTCAAAGGATGCTATACGAGGCTAAATAAGATAATCCTGAGGTGACACTTGAACACAGCGAGTGACACCAGACGACAGGTGCCATCACCACGACGCCAGACCTCTCACGACACCAGACCTCTCACGACGCCAGATCTCTCACGACGCCACACCTCTCACGACACCAGACCTCTCACGACGCCAGATCTCTCACGACGCCACACCTCTCACGACACCAGACCTCTCACGACGCCAGACCTCTCACGACGCCAGACCTCTCACGACACCAGACCTCTCACGACACCAGACCTCTCACGACGCCACACCTCTCACGACGTCAGACCTCTCACGACGCCACACCTCTCACGACGCCAGATCTGTCACGACGCCAGACCTCTCACGACACCAGACCTCTCACGACGCCAGACCTCTCACGACGCCAGACCTCTCACGACGCCAGACCTCTCACGACACCAGACCTCTCACAACGCCAGACGTCTCACGACGCCAGACCTCTCACGACGCCAGACCCTCACGACGCCAGACCTCTCACGACGCCAGACGTCTCACGACGCCAGACGTCTCACGACGCCAGACGTCTCACGACGCCAGACCTCACGACACCAGACCTCTCACAACGCCAGACCTCTCACGACGCCAGACCTCACGACGCCAGACCTCACGACACTAGACCTCTCACGACGCCAGACCTCACGACACTAGACCTCTCACGACGCCAGACCTCTCACGACGCCAGGGTTACAATGCTTGGAAGAGAGACCGAAAGAAAGGGGAAATAAGATGTAAAGAAGAGGGGGGGGGGGTAAAGATGGGGGCGAGGCAGGCGTATTGGAAGCTCCCCTTCACATTAGTTCTGGCCTGTGGCTGCGTCCCTCCCTTCTCTTCCATTATAAAATTGCCTACTGGAGTAGAATTGAGGCGGCCCGGGCCGTCTGTCCATCTGCCTGGCTCATCCTATCTCTTCCCGTCCACCTTTTGTGTTCACCTGCCTCTGACTACTTCCGTCTTGCATATTCCTCCGCCCCAGTGCTTCCTTTACTGATTTTTATGAGGCTGGTTGGTCACTTGTCCCCCCTCTTCCCCCACCCCCGCCTCCGTCACCGTCTTGAGGAGTTACTCTTGCCAGGATGTTGCGCCCGCGCCTGCACATCCAACTGTATCACTTGTATGATGGAGTGTTCTAGTGCAGGGGTCTGGTGTGTTACGTCCAGTAGGTATACTTCTATACATTGTCACATGTGCAGCTTGACGGCTGTGTATATGTAGCTTCAAGAACATGTGTGCGAGCATGTATATGTATGTATACAGGCGTGTGATGGGACGGTCCAGCTGTTAGGCGTTAAATGATCTCCATATTTTCTCACGTTGGTGTTTATGTACATATTTACAGCGATACGATCAGAGATGGAAGGTGTTAACAACTGCTAGAAGTGGTTCGAGGATGTTACAAGGTGCTTGAACTTAATAGATATTAGAAGGTACTAGAAATTAATAGATGATGTTAGAAGGAACTAGAAATTAATAGATACTCTAGAAGATGCTAGGAGCAGACACACGGTGTAGAGGGTAGTAGAAAGGATTGCTAGGAACGACTTTTTTTTTTTTTTTTTTTTTTTTTTTTTTATTATTTTCTACCACAGACGTGGCCACACATTTACAATGCTAACCAGCATATATACATTTTCTTCTGTCCTCCATGGACAGGGTTAGAGAAGTGTTAAACATATAGTTCAGGGGTTTATTGAACACTCAACCACAGAAGGTGATTCGGTGCTTTTAAAATGCTAAGCTAACCTACATACGTAAATACAAAGATACACAGATTTACGTATGCCCTACATAAAGTATTAGATGTGTTTTTTACATAGTGTCATTAATGTACATTCACAAAGGTGAAATGTAATTCTGATCAGCTTCCATATTTGCTTTATACCCATACATATACATACACACACACACATACACATACATATATACACACATACATGCATTCACATACATTTGTCTCATTTACCCTGACAGGGTGAGGTAGCTGATAAAGAAACTAGTGTGCAGTTAAGCACTTAATCACTGAAGGTGATGAAGGTGCTTTTACAAGCTCAGGTTATATAGTTACATCACATACATACATTGTATGATTGATACATTACATGGTCAATTTTGGATACAAGTCCAATATATCATCAAGTGTTCCAGTACTCATATAGTAACTACAGAGTTCAGCATACCTTAGCCCAGGAGGGCGAAAGTCAGTCAGTATGGGACATTCTACAATATAATGTTCAAGAGAGTGCATGTTTTCTCTTTCACAAAGTTGACACATTGTGTACTCGACAGTTGGGTTTTGAGAAAGCTGGAACGACTGAAAGTCGCCTAAGCCAGAAGGTGAAAAAGATACAGGAGGAAGGACGTATGAAACGATAATAATGCCGCCCAGCTTAAAAGATAATAATGCCGCCCAGCTTATTGTTAAGCGTTTTCTGGTATTCCAGATTCTTCAACAACCATTTTGAATCTTTATAGATAATTTTCGGTGATTCAAAATCACTCTACATCGTTCTCGATTATTGTAGACCTTCCTATATTACTCTCAGATACTCTCCTTCAACGTACTTCAGACAGTTGCAGATTATTACAAATATCTTCATGTCATTAAAAGTAGCTACAGGACGTTCTACTCACCGAATTGTACTCACCCAATTGTGCTTGCAAGGGCTGAGCTCCGGCTCTTTGGTCCTGCCTCTCAACTGTCAATCAACTGATGTACAGATTCCTAAGCCTACTGGGCTCTATCACATCTACATTTGAAACTGAATTCAAATTACCTGTGTCTTCCATGTGATGATTCAGGATCATTACCTGTGTATTCCAGACTGTTGGAGGCTATTGCAGCAAATTGCAGCGAGTTGCAGACTGGTGGAGGTATTGCAGCAAATTGCAGCGAGTTGCAGACTGGTGGAGGTATTGCAGCAAATTGCAGCGAGTTGCAGACTGTTGGAGGCTATTGCAGCAAATTGCAGCGAGTTGCAGACTGTTGGAGGCTATTGCAGCAAATTGCAGCGAGTTGCAGACTGTTGGAGGCTATTGCAGCAAATTGCAGCGAGTTGCAGACTGTTGGAGGCTATTGCAGCAAATTGCAGCGAGTTGCAGACTGTTGGAGGCTATTGCAGCAAATTGCAGCGAGTTGCAGACTGTTGGAGGCTATTGCAGCAAATTGCAGCGAGTTGCAGACTGTTGGAGGCTATTGCAGCAAATTGCAGCGAGTTGCAGACTGTTGGAGGCTATTGCAGCAAATTGCAGCGAGTTGCAGACTGGTGGAGGTATTGCAGCAAATTGCAGCGAGTTGCAGACTGTTGGAGGCTATTGCAGCAAATTGCAGCGAGTTGCAGACTGTTGGAGGCTATTGCAGCAAATTGCAGCGAGTTGCAGACTGTTGGAGGCTATTGCAGCAAATTGCAGCGAGTTGCAGACTGTTGGAGGCTATTGCAGCAAATTGCAGCGAGTTGCAGACTGTTGGAGGCTATTGCAGCAAATTGCAGCGAGTTGCAGACTGTTGGAGGCTATTGCAGCAAATTGCAGCGAGTTGCAGACTGTTGGAGGCTATTGCAGCAAATTGCAGCGAGTTGCAGACTGTTGGAGGCTATTGCAGCAAATTGCAGCGAGTTGCAGACTGTTGGAGGCTATTGCAGCAAATTGCAGCGAGTTGCAGACTGTTGGAGGCTATTGCAGCAAATTGCAGCGAGTTGCAGACTGTTGGAGGCTATTGCAGCAAATTGCAGCGAGTTGCAGACTGTTGGAGGCTATTGCAGCAAATTGCAGCGAGTTGCAGACTGGTGGAGGTATTGCAGCAAATTGCAGCGAGTTGCAGACTGGTGGAGGTATTGCAGCAAATTGCAGCGAGTTGCAGACTGGTGGAGGTATTGCAGCAAATTGCAGCGAGTTGCAGACTGTTGGAGGCTATTGCAGCAAATTCCTGTTTGTTGGAGATTATGGCGGGAATTTGTTTGTTAGATGCCATCTCAGTGTAATAATACAATTTGAGATTATCACAAATATTGGAGACTGTGGCAGGTGAGTGTGTCCCAGGCAGTTGGAGGTCATTCCCTGTGATGCAGACAGTTGAAGGACGAGAGAAATGGTCAGTGTGTGTTGGGAGGAGCTTTGAAGGGATTACTTTAAGGGCTCAAATATACTGTGGACGGAGGGGGCGTAGCGGGAGACGAATTACCCAGTGTTAATTGAGAAGCCAGCTAAGTGGGGGACGGTAGAGGGGAGAGGGGCAAGGGGGGGGGGGGATGGATTAAGTGGAGATGAGGGAGAGAGAGAGTGGAAGTTTGGGGAAGAGGGAGATTAAGTGAATGATAGTGGAAGTGGAAGGGGGAATTTTGGGTGGAAGGATTTAGGGCGGTGTAAGGAGAGGGGTGTGCGGAGCAGGGCGAGAAATGCACTTATACAAAGAGTGGAGAGGAAGGTAATGGAAGAGGAAGTAGGAAAGAACTTATGTGCATAGGGGATATGTAAATTATAGGGAAAGGGAAGGCGAAGGGCGTTATGGAAAGATGGTCAGGGGAAAATTAGTTACGTCAACAGTAGTAGCAATAATAATAATAATAATAGGCCTTGTAATGACAACAGAGGTAGGCCTAGTAATGACAACGGTAGCAGGTAACAGTAGCAGAAATAGCAACAGCAGAATTAACGAATGGGAAGAGACATAGAGGTTAGGGTCAAAGAGAATGGAATTAGGGAGGTGGAAGGGGGGGAGGGGGGGAATAGCAAGAGTAAATGGAAGGAAGTAGATATAGGAAATTAAAACAGTAATAGTGAAGACGGAGTAGGGAGTAGATAGGAAAGATGTGGAGCAGACGGGAAGGGAGTTGATTGATAGTGTTTCTTCACTTCTGCTCCTCTTCTAAACACAGGAAAAGGGAGCCAGAGAGTGAGGAAAGAAAAGGGAATATAAAAGTGTATGGAATAAGCGCAAGACAGAAGAGGAGGGAAAACAGATGAATTGCAAAGGAAGACAAGAGGAAGGTAAATGAGATGAGGAGAGGGAGGGGGGCAGCGAGAGGGAGAGGACGTATGATGTAAGTGGAGATGAGAGAAATTATTTAGAGGAAGAAGATGAAAGAGGGGGGGAGGGAGGAAGGGAACTATCAGGGGGAAAGCGCCAAATCATTACGACTATATAGCACTGGGAAGGGGTCAGGATAAGGATTTTGGGATGGGACGGGGGAAGGGAAGGAGTGGTGCCCAACCACTTGGACGGTCGGGCACTGAGTGTACAAAGAGAAGAAAGTGGAGACACGACAAGAATAAGAGTATCTGAAAAGGGGGGGAAAGGTGGCAATATAAGAAGGATGAGAAGAAGAGGAAGGGGAAAGAGAGAGGGAAAATGAGAGGGAGAAAGTGAGTGGCTGGTAGACCGAGGGAAGAGAGAGTGAGTGAGACAGATTGATAACAGCGGAAAATTTAGCCAAAAGTCGTGAGGGGAAGAGAGGGGAAGAAGACTCAGACAGGCAGAGGCACAGGGAAGGGAGAGGCAGAGGGGCCACAAAGAAGGGGAAAGTGAGGGTGAGATGGGAGTGAGGGATAAAAAGAGAAAGGTGAGAGAGCAGGGAAAGATAAATGAGAGGGGAGAAGCCGAGAGGGATGGGAGTAGGAAGAGGGACAGGGGAGCAAGAGGGGAGTTTCGGAAGGCGCTGGAGTTGGAAAAGAGGAGATTAAAGGTAAGAGAACAGGTGAGATTTTAATGCACTTCATTTATAACGTGTCTCGTTATATTCATGTATTGGTTTGTTGTTTGTTGATGTTGCTATGATGTTATCTTCTTGAGATCTTCTTGAGATGATTTCGGGGCTTTAGTGTCCCCGCGGCCCAGTCCTCGACCAGGCCTCCACCCCCAGGAAGCAGCCCGTGACAGCTGACTAACACCCAGGTACCTATTTTACTGCTAGGTAACAGGGGCATAGGGTGAAAGAAACTCTGCCCATTGTTTCTCGCCGGTGCCTGGGATCGAACCCAGGACCACAGGATCACAAGTCCAGCGTGCTGTCCGCTCGGCCGACCGGCTCCAATGTTGGTGTTACTGACGTTACTGTTTGTGGGACATTACTTTTCCCTGTCTGCAATTGCAAGCATCGACGACAGTTTGCACATGCCTATCTTCTTGAGGTTATCTTGAGATGATTTCGGGGCTTTAGTGTCCCCGCGGCCCGGTCCTCGACCAGGCCTCCACCCCCAGGAAGCAGCCCGTGACAGCTGACTAACTCCCGAGTACCTATTTACTGCTAGGTAACAGGGGCATTCAGGGTGAAAGAAACTTTGCCCATTTGTTTCTGCCTCGTGCGGGAATCGAACCCGAGCCACAGAGGGATGGCTCGTTAGAAGCTATGACGATCCATCAACAATCAGACCAGTGGGCATACCTGATTGTTAGGGTGGCACCAAGTGGCACCAGGGTGCCGTTCACGGGAGCCTGGTGGCCCTCTCGGCACACCTGCACCTGGCAACGCCATATCATAGGAGTAGTGCTGCCATCCTACACTACCACACGTGGCAATCTGGCAAGGAATGCACGTGGCAACATGTGTAGAGGTAGCTGGTGACGTCACGTGGTGCAGCTGGCGACAAGACGGCTGTCAACACACGTGGGGCGGCTGTCAACATACTTAGGCGGCTGTCAACATACTTAGGCGGCTGTCAACATACTTAGGCGGCTGTCAACATACGTGGGGCGGCTGTTAACACACTTAGACGGCTGTCAACATACTTAGGCGGCTGTCAACACACTTAGGCGGCTGTCAACATACTTAGGCGGCTGTCAACACACTTAGGGGGCTGTCAACACACTTAGGCGGCTGTCAACACACTTAGGCGGCTGTCAACACACTTAGGCGGCTGTCAACACACTTAGGTGGCTGTCAGCACACTTAGGCGGCTGTCACCACACTTAGGCGGCTGTCAACATACTTAGGCGGCTGTCAACACACTTAGGCGGCTGTCAACACACTTAGGCGGCTGTCAACATACTTAGGCAGCTGTCAACATACTTAGGCGGCTGTCAACACACTTAGGCGGCTGTAAACACACTTAGGCGGCTGTCAACACACTTAGGCGGCTGTCAACATACTTAAGCGGCTGTCAACACATTTAGGCGGCTGTCAACACACTTAGGCGGCTGTCAACACACTTAGGCGGCTGACAACACACTTAGGCGGCTGTCAACATACTTAGGCGGCTGTCAACATACTTAAGCGGCTGTCAACACACTTAGGCGGCTGTCAACACACTTAGGCGGCTGTCAACACACTTAGGCGGCTGTCAACATACTTAAGCGGCTGTCAACACACTTAGGTGGCTTTCAACACACTTAGGCGGCTGTCAACACACTTAGGTGGCTGTCAACACACTTAGGCGGCTGTCAACATACTTAAGCGGCTGTCAACACACTTAAGCGGCTGTCAACACACTTAGGCGGCTATCAACACACGTGGGGCGGCTGTCAACACACGTGGGGCGGCTGTCAGCACACTTAGGCGGCTGTCAACACACTTAGGCGCCTGTCAACACACGTGGGGCGGCTGTCAACACACTTAGGCGGCTGTCAACACACGTGGGGCGGCTGTCAACGCCTGGTGGTGCGGCAGCTGGCGAGAACAGAGCGTGGCGCGCGGCCAATCATGTTTCCCCCATAAAACAGGTGTTGCGGGGACACATGTACAACACCTGACGGCACTGCCACAGTCATGCAGTGTTCCCTGACACACTTCCCGGCGCTGACCATCACTGATGACTTAGATATCACAGGATCAGTGTGACACACTTGGACACACTCTCTCACCTCCTCATGCCTGTCTCCGAGTTTTACCTTAACTGTTTATCGTCGATATAAATGACGAACGTTCTTTTTGTGACGCAATAATGTTTGTTGATCGACAGACGATATATGCTCTCGTCTACCCTGACTAGAACGCTTGAGTTGCCTACATTGAGCACCTCACCAGGGTCTCCTGGCTCACCAGGGTCTCCTGGCTCACCAGGGTCTCCTGGCTCACCAGGGTCTCCTGGCTCACCAGGGTCTCCTGGCTCACCAGGGTCTCCTGGCTCACCAGGGTCTCCTGGCTCACCAGGGTCTCCTGGCTCACCAAGGTCTCCTGGCTCACCAGGGTCTCCTGACTCACCAGGGTCTCCTGACTCACCAGGGTCTCCTGACTCACCAGGGTCTCCTGGCTCACCAGGGTCTCCTGACTCACCAGGGTCTCCTGACTCACCAGGGTCTCCTGGCTCACCAGGGTCTCCTGGCTCACCAGGGTCTCCTGACTCACCAGGGTCTCCTGACTCACCAGGGTCTCCTGGCTCAGCAGGGTCTCCTGACTCACCAGGGTCTCCTGACTCACCAGGGTCTCCTGGCTCACCAGGGTCTCCTGACTCACCAGGGTCTCCTGGCTCACCAGGGTCTCCTGACTCACCAGGGTCTCCTGACTCACCAGGGTCTCCTGGCTCACCAAGGTCTCCTGGCTCACCAGGGTCTCCTGACTCACCAGGGTCTCCTGACTCACCAGGGTCTCCTGGCTCACCAGGGTCTCCTGGCTCACCAGGGTCTCCTGACTCACCAGGGTCTCCTGACTCACCAGGGTCTCCTGACTCACCAGGGTCTCCTGGCTCACCAGGGTCTCCTGACTCACCAGGGTCTCCTGACTCACCAGGGTCTCCTGGCTCACCAGGGTCTCCTGACTCACCAGGGTCTCCTGGCTCACCAGGGTCTCCTGGGAGTAAACCCACACAATTTCGGATTAGCCAATTGCCTGACTGCCTGCTCCAGTCATGTGGGCCTAGGCATGAGGGGTCTCGGAAACGTCACAAGTCGCAGTTGGACAGTTGGAAGACAGACCTGAGTGATTTCTCCTTATCTGATCTATGATTGGGAGTCCCTCGGTGTAGTACAGATCTTGACCGACTTTTCTGGCATTGTTCTAATGCAACAATATGCTTCACTCCGTCCTAGTTAATCACTCAATGTAGCAACAAGGGCTTCACACAGCCTGAGGGGCCTCGTAGCCTGGTGGATAGCGCGCAGGACTCGTAATTCTGTGGCGCGGGTTCGATTCCCGCACGAGGCAGAAACAAATGGGCAAAGTTTCTTTCACCCTAAGTGCCCCTGTTACCTAGCAGTAAATAGGTACCTGGGAGTTAGTCAGCTGTCACGGGCTGCTTCCTGGGGGGGGGGGTGTGTGTGTGGTGTGGGAAAAAAAAATAGTAAACAGTTGATTGACAGTTGAGAGGCGGGCCGAAAGAGCAAAAGTTTAACCCCCGCAAAAACACAACTAGTAAACACAACTAGAAAACACACAGACACTAAACATGCTAGGTCTGTTCCCTTGAACACTATGACCTTTGCACTCTAAGTGGTGCACACGAGAGTGAAGTGCTGGGCTGGTGCACGGTGATGTAGCCTGAGGTGCTGGGGTTGACATCACAGCTCTCACAGATGCCTGAGGTGCTGGGGTTGACATCACAGCTCTCACAGATGCCTGAGGTGCTGGGGTTGACATCACAGCTCTCACAGATGCCTGAGGTGCTGGGGTTGACATCACAGCTCTCACAGATGGAAAACCACTCTTACACACACTGATGCTGGCGACGACGGGCCAAGACTGTGACGGGGCAGCTGCGTGTGTGGTCTCTCAGCTCTTTATTATGAGAACAAGACGCTTCAGGTTCATGGTAAATGTCCCGAGACGTGATGGGTCGGTGACGGGGCGGTGACGGGTTGGTGACGGAGCGGTGACGGGGCGGTGACGGGGCGGTGGCAGGAGGAAACTTGGGTACTTGCTGGTGGAAGGTGTTGCACGAAGCGAGGAAGTTTAAGCAAATTCGGCAGGTGAGGCGGAGGGAGGTGGAGGGGGTGGGGGAGGGGGAGGGCGGGATAGAGGGGGGAGGGAGGGATAGAGGGGGGAGGGAGGAGGTGGAGAGGGACGGGGTCGGGGGAAGGGATCAGTAGTAATGTAGTTGTGGCAGCCGTCGGGGCGAGGGGCACAACCCGGCCCTCTCACTAATACATCGCATTTTAAACGCAGTCGTCCCACCCGTCAAAATAGCAGGGTTTTAGTCAGGCTTACAGCACTGTGATAATGACTGTCCTGAGCACTGGACTTGAGAAGTCAGACACGCTCCTCGAGCGCCAACGTTTCTAGTTAGGTAAAAGCATTGTTTCCTTCTCAAATACCTGTAGAAGGCAGCACTAACCATCTGATGGATCCTGCGGTAGAAATTCAAGGTAAACAGCCTGTAGGGGTGGAGGCTGCAACAGGTTGGAGGTGTGGAGGCTGCAACAGGTTGGAGGTGTGGAGGCTGCAAAAGGTTGGAGGTGTGGAGGCTGCAACAGGTTGGAGGTGTGGAGGCTGCAACAGGTTGGAGGTGTGGAGGCTGCAACAGGTTGGAGGTGTGGGGGCTGCAACAGGTTGGAGGTGTGGAGGCTGCAACAGGTTGGAGGTGTGGAGGCTGCAACAGGTTGGAGGTGTAGAGGCTGCAACAGGTTGGAGGTGTAGAGGCTGCAACAGGTTGGAGGTGTGGAGGCTGCAACAAGTTGGAGGTGTAGAGGCTGCAACAGGTTGGAGGTGTGGAGGCTGCAACAGGTTGGAGGTGTAGAGGCTGCAACAGTTGGAGGTGTAGAGGCTGCAACAGGTTGGAGGTGTAGAGGCTGCAACAGGTTGGAGGATGGCCGGTTAAGGGGGAAGCAAGCCCTAGACTGAGGTGAAGGCTTGGCGCTGGTGTGCTAGCATGTTCATCTGGTCTGGTGACCCGGGACTGTATCACCCGGGGCTGTCTCACCCGGGGCTGTAACACCCGGGGCTGTAACACCCGGGGCTGTAACACCCGGGGCTGTCTCACCCGGGGCTGCAACACCCGGGGCTGTCTCACCCGGGGCTGTAACACCCGGGGCTGTAACACCCGGGGCTGTAACACCCGGGGCTGTAACACCCGGGGCTGTAACACCCGGGGCTGTCTCACCCGGGGCTGTAACACCCGGGGCTGTAACACCCGGGGCTGTAACACCCGGGGCTGTAACACCCGGGGCTTTAACACCCGGGGCTGTAACACCCGGGGCTGTAACACCCGGGGCTGTCTCACCCGGGGCTGTAACACCCGGGGCTGTCTCACCCGGGGCTGTAACACCCGGGGCTGTAACACCCGGGGCTGTAACACCCGGGGCTGTAACACCCGGGGCTGTCTCACCCGGGGCTGTAACACCCGGGGCTGTCTCACCCGGGGCTGTAACACCCGGGGCTGTAACACCCGGGGCTGTAACACCCGGGGCTGTAACACCCGGGGCTGTAACACCCGGGGCAGTATCACCCGGGGCTGTAACACCCGGGGCTGTAACACCCGGGGCAGTATCACCCTAGGGAGGGTCACCAAGGCCACTACAGTTACTCACAGATCAACCAACCAGTATACTATAGTCTTGAACGTAATCCATGACTAATGTAATCTCAGTGTAATATGGGCACTTAAGTACGACAGTTTCATGACACTGGGAAACCTCTGGAGGACGAGTTGCGTGGAGAGTGGAGGAGGAGGAGGGTGTGTGCTGGGAGCTAACTCAAGGATGACCTCCCTCAAGGATGACCTTCCTCAAGGATGACCTCCCTCAAGGATGACCTCCCTCAAGGATGACCTTCCTCAAGGATGACCTTCCTCAAGGATGACCTCCCTCAAGGATGACCTCCCTCAAGGATGACCTTTCTCAAGGATGACCTCCCTCAAGGATGACCTCCCTCAAGGATGACCTTCCTCAAGGATGACCTTCCTCAAGGATGACCTTCCTCAAGGATGACCTCCCTCAAGGATGACCTCCCTCAAGGATGACCTTCCTCAAGGATGACCTTTCTCAAGGATGACCTCCCTCAAGGATGACCTTCCTCAAGGATGACCTTTCTCAAGGATGACCTCCCTCAAGGATGACCTCCCTCAAGGATGAGCTTCCTCAAGGATGACCTTCCTCAAGGATGACCTCCCTCAAGGATGACCTCCCTCAAGGATGACCTTCCTCAAGGATGACCTTTCTCAAGGATGACCTCCCTCAAGGATGACCTCCCTCAAGGATGACCTTCCTCAAGGATGACCTCCCAGGAGGCCTAGTGACGGGCCAGGCGGAGGCTGTGGCCGAGGTTCAAGTTGTCATGAGCCACCTGGCGAGACCTCTCAGAAGACCAAGGTAAACTCTGATCAAGCTGATCATGTTCTAATTGTTCTTAGTGTCGTTGTTGGTGGTCTTGTTGTGTTCTTGTTGCTGGTTATTGTTAAACCAATTATTACTATTACTGATGTTGGCACCTACCACACCTGGTGGTGGGTGCCAACACAGGGCGCCTGGTGGCTGAGTGGACAGCACTCAGGATTCGTAGTCCTGTGGACCGGGGATAGATCCCCGGCGTGGGGGAAACAAATGGGTAGAGTTTCTTTCACCCTGATGCCCCCTGATGGATGTGTGTGTGGAAAAAAATACGTTGATTGATTAACAGTTGAGAGGCGGGCCAAAAGAGCCAGAGCTCAACCCCAGGAAGCACAACTAGGTGAATACACTTAGGTGAACACGTGGCACCGAGGGAGCAACAACACGTCACTGTACAACACGTCACTGTACAAGACGTCACTGTACAACACGTCACTGTACAACACGTCACTGTACAACACGTCACTGTACAACACGTCACTGTACAACACGTCACTGTACAACACGTCACTGTACAACTCGTCACTATACAACACGTCACTGTACAACACGTCACTGTACAACACGTCACTGTACAACACGTCACTGTACAACACGTCACTGTACAAGACGTCACTATATAACACGTCACTGTACAACACGTCACTGTACAACACGTCACTGTACAACACGTCACTGTACAACACGTCACTGTACAACACGTCACTGTACAACTCGTCACTGTACAACACGTCACTGTACAACACGTCACTGTACAACACGTCACTGTACAACACGTCACTGTACAACTCGTCACTGTACAACACGTCACTGTACAACACGTCACTGTACAACACGTCACTGTACAACACGTCACTGTACAACACGTCACTGTACAACACGTCACTATACAACACGTCACTGTACAACACGTCACTGTACAACACGTCACTGTACAACACGTCACTATACAACACGTCACTGTACAACACGTCACTGTACAACACGTCACTGTACAACACGTCACTATACAACACGTCACTATACAACGTCACTGTACAACACGTCACTGAACAACTCGTCACTATACAACACGTCACTGTACAACACGTCACTGTACAACTCGTCACTATACAACACGTTACTATACAACACGTCACTGTACAACACGTCACAATACAACACGTCACTGTACAACACGTCACTGTACAACACGTCACTATACAACACGTCACTGTACAACACGTCACTGTACAACACGTCACTATACAACACGTCACTGTACAACACGTCATCATACAACACGTCACAATACAAGACGTCACTATACAACACGTCACTGTACAAGACGTCACTATACAACACGTCACTGTACAAGACGTCACTATACAACACGTCACTGTACAACACGTCACAACACACAATTACCCTCAATACACACTCTGGTACAACATACTGACGCGACCATCTCAGGAGACGCCGCCTCGCCTGCTGCAGCTTCACCAAGTGTGTGAGATAGACAGGAATAGACAAGTGTGTGAGATAGACAGGAATAGACAAGTGTGTGAGATAGATAGTAGGTCCTCTACCCACTACAGGCAGTTGGATCTGTGAACCTCTGTGAGAGATGCCGAAGTCTCACACGGATCTCGCTATCATGGTCTATCTCGCTATCATGGTCTATCTCGCTATCATGGTCTACTGTAACTGAGAGTTTCTCCTTATCTTAAACGTTCTCAACGTTGTTACCTCCACACTCTCTCTCTCACTCCTCATTCTTTCTCCCTTCACCTCACTCTCTCCTCCATGTCCTTCCCTCCCTCTCACCTCACTCTCTCTATCTACCTTTACCTCAGCTTGGTCTTCGGTTGCATGATAGAAGAGTTGCGAAAGAATGTCATCACAGGAGTTAAGATAACACTGGATTGTCTCTGAACAGCCTCTTGCATGAGTCAAACACCCACCTCCCTGCCTTCCCACCTGTCCTAGCTGCCCACCTCCCTGCCTTCCCACCTGTCCCAGCTGCCCACCTCCCTGCCTTCCCACCTGTCCCAGCTGCCCACCTCCCTGCCTTCCCACCTGTCCTAGCTGCCCACCTCCCTGCCCTCCCACCTGTCCCAGCTGCCCACCTCCCTGCCCTCCCACCTGTCCCAGCTGCCCACCTCCCTGCCTTCCCACCTGTCCCAGCTGCCCACCTCCCTGCCCTCCCACCTGTCCCAGCTGCCCACCTCCCTGCCTTCCCACCTGTCCCAGCTGCCCACCTCCCTGCCTTCCCACCTGTCCCAGCTGCCCACCTCCCTGCCCTCCCACCTGTCCCAGCTGCCCACCTCCCTGCCTTCCCACCTGTCCCAGCTGCCCACCTCCCTGCCTTCCCACCTGTCCCAGCTGCCCACCTCCCTACCCTCCCACCTGTCCCAGCTGCCCACCTCCCTGCCCTCCCACCTGTCCCAGCTGCCCACCTCCCTGCCTTCCCACCTGTCCTAGCTGCCCACCTCCCTGCCTTCCCACCTGTCCTAGCTGCCCACCTCCCTGCCCTCCCACCTGTCCCAGCTGCCCACCTCCCTGCCCTCCCACCTGTCCCAGCTGCCCACCTCCCTGCCCTCCCACCTGTCCCAGCTGCCCACCTCCCTGCCCTCCCACCTGTCCCAGCTGCCCACCTCCCTGCCCTCCCACCTGTCCCAGGTGCCCACCTCCCTGCCCTCCCACCTGTCCCAGCTGCCCACCTCCCTGCCCACCCACCTGTCCCAGCTGCCCACCTCCCTGCCCTCCCACCTGTCCCAGCTGCCCACCTCCCTGCCCTCCCACCTGTCCCAGCTGCCCACCTCCCTGCCCTCCCTCCCGTCCCAGCTGCCCTCCTCCCTGCCCTCCCACCTGTCCCAGCTGCCCACCTCCCTACCCTCCCACCTGTCCCAGCTGCCCACCTCCCTGCCCACCCACCTGTCCCAGCTGCCCACCTCCCTGCCCACCCACACGTCAAACACACACAAGAAAGCAATATGACATAAAGACGGAGCCGCTCACAGGGACGAGGAACGCCGCTCAGGGATGGTTGGTGTATTTCACAGATTTTTAAGATTACATGAAAAACACCTTATGGGACCCACTTGTGGCCGGGCAGGGGGAGATGGGGAGGGTGGGGGATGGAGGGAAGGTAGGGAGAGGGAGGGTGAGGGAGGGAAGAAGGGACATCAAAGAGGAGGGTAAAGTTTGAGAAGAGGCGGAGGAAGATCGGAAGATAAGAAAACGTAGGCATTATATATATATATATATATATATATATATATATATATATATATATATATATATATATATATATATATATATATATATATATATACACACATATATATATATATATATATATATATATATATATATATATATATATATATATATATATATATATATATATATATATATATATATATATATATATATATATATATATATATATATATATATATATATTAGTATATTTTGGTAGCAGTCTTTCCTGTAGACATATATTATTAAATATGACCGAAAAAGTAAGATTAATAATTCTAACACGAATTTTCTCAATCTTTCGTACATTTCTTTTCACTGTTGGAGGTAAATCAAAAATCAATTCTCCAAAATTCATTTTTATTTCTAGTCTGACGCGACACGAGCGCGTTTCGTAAAACTTATTACATTTTCAAAGACTTTAGTTCACAAATACACAACTGAATAGAACTTACGCATCTCCGATTTTATATCTACATTTGAGTGAGGTGGAAGGGTTCTACAGAGTTCTTCGTCGACTTGCTTCCATTCTGAGCTGTGGCTGAGAGCACGGTCGACATATGCGTTAACAACACTCCTCTTGTACCTGTCTGGGCAGTCGCTGTTGGCATTTAGGCACATTCCTATGTTTGTTTCCTTAGTGTAGACTGCAGTGTGGAAACCTCCGCCCTTTTCCATGACTGGTAAGGCCGGTCCTAGTCAATAACGGCTTCTCCAATGGTTTCGTCGAAGACATCATAAGAAGGAAAGTGAAAAGCCATGCAACCTCTGAAGAGACAACTAACACAACATCTATACCCCCTATTAGACTATTTTACAGGAACTTCTTTTCCACAGCTCATAAAACGGAGGAAAGGGTCCTGAAAGATATTGTTAATAGAAACGTTATCCCTACAGACAAAAACCAGAGGATACAACTGACGATTTACTATAAAACCAGAAAAACGGCCAGCCTACTCATGAGAAACTCTCCAGACACAAAACAGAACGCTTTAAAAGAGACTAACGTCGTCTATGCCTTCAAATGCCCTCTTGGGGACTGTAAGCTCCAAAAAAAACAGTATATAGGCAAGACAACAACATCTCTTTCTAGGCGTTTAACGATGCATAAGCAACAGGGCTCCATTAAGGAACATATAATCTCTTCCCACAACCAAACCATCGCCAGAGAAATCCTAGTAAACAACACAGAAATCATCGATAGATACAGCGATAGCAGGCGGCTTGACGTTTGCGAGGCACTACACATCAAGAAGTCAACACCAGCAATCAACAGCCAATTATTGCACAACTATATTCTACCCACCTCAAGACTCCGCTCCAATATAGAAGCATCAAGAAATATGGACCAATAGGCTTTCTACAAACACTTCTATTCAATATCCATTGTTTCGTGTTCTGTCTTGTGTTGATGAAATTAATGCCCTATTAATACTCTTGTTCTGTCTTGTGTTGATGAAATTAATACCCTATTAATGCCACATCTTGTTCTGTCTTGTGTTAATGCCACATCACCCCTTCCACCTCACTCAAATGTAGATATAAAATCGGAGATGCGTAAGTTCTATTCAGTTGTGTATTTGTGAACTAAAGTCTTTGAAAATGTAATAAGTTTTACGAAACGCGCTCGTGTCGCGTCAGACTAGAAATAAAAATGAATTTTTAGAATTGATTTTTGATTTACCTCCAACAGTGAAAAGAAATGTACGAAAGATTGAGAAAATTCGTGTTAGAATTATTAATCTTACTTTTTCGGTCATATTTAATAATATATATATATATATATATATATATATATATATATATATATATATATATATATATATATATATATATATATATATATATATGGTGCCTCGTTTACCTACATAAATAATGCTGTTTGTCTTGCTACTCAAGTTCGGGAAGAAGACGGCTCGAGTACAAGGGAAACACGAGGACATAATGCTTCAATGAGTTCATAGACTGTAGTTTAATATAGCTATAGTTTAAGTTTGATAAGCAGAGTGTATTATTGAAAAATCTATGCAGCCATTACATTAGAATATTATCTGAAAAGGCAGTAACCAGGAGCTGGTACTCGACTCCGCTAGAAATACACCTAAAGAACAAACCCAAAATACAAAAAACACACATACGCAAGCATACATACAAAAGCACACATACATACAAAAAAAAACACATACGCATGCATACATACCAAAAAAATATTAAAAACGATAAATTATTATATTTGTTAGCAAACGTTGTTAATTGTGATATTTGAGGGGCGTCGGGCCCAGCCGCCGCCCTCTTGTTTAGAGACGTCCATTGTATATAACATTGCTTTGTGTCTCCCCCACTCTTGTCCTTTGATCCTGATTGGTCAAATTGTTCTTGATGAATTATCGGTGTTATTGCCATTCTCGTATTACATGTTATTGCTGTTTGATACATTGTTCTTTACAGCAGTTTAGCATGAAAGTTATCATATGTTCTGTGTGTGTGTGTGTGTGTGTGTGTGTGTGTGTGTGTGTGTGTGTGTGTGTGTGTGTGTGAGTATGGAGGTGTACTCCTCTATTTGTTCCTGCCAAGTCGAGCTTCCCATCCTGGATCCTGTCTTTTCAGTAATCAATTTTTATTATGTATTTTATATCACTATCATGTCATCTCCTTTCACGCGTTAAGAGATCCATGCAGATCCTTCAACATATCCTCGCTCCCAATCCCAGGTCGTTCATTTGCCTCCCTACAAAACTCTCCACTTATTTGTACATTCCTTTTGTGCTCCTCGGGGTCGGTACTTCTAGTACTAGAGCCTGCACACTCTAAGGAGAGTGTGTACAGTTACGTTGGCTCTCACGTACGTTGTGTGTAGAGTTCGTAGATGTAGACGACTAAGTCTTTTTTCTTTACGTGATTCCAGTAGATGGTTGCCCTTCATTGTGTACAACGGCCTGCAGGTGGCGGACACACGGTGTGAGTAAGAACACAGTAATGAATATTACCGTTTCTAAGAATAATGGCATTGTGACCCATCTATCACCACACGGATGCTGCGGGAAAGATGATACCCCAGGAGATGAGAGAACTCGAAAAGCCATATGAAGGAAGTTTGGCGAGAGCCTGATGCCAAACTTTGTCAAGAGATTCAGAGGCCGCTCCGGCAACCAGCAAAGATTCCTCAAAGTTTTCGAAAGCAGAGTCAACTTGTGAGTGGAGAGAGAACATTAGATCCGTAACGTCCTTGTCCGACCCATAACACGTTTAAAATTAATATGTTTTCCCTCAGACGATGGAGATAGAGATGGTACTTTCTGAGGCTTTCAAGACAGTATCAGGAGGCACGAAGAGCTTGGTAGAGGAGGAGCTTCTCGCTCACACGGAAGACTTGCATTCTGGAGAGTTTCCAGGAGTTGGCGCAGCAATGGTGGGCGGGAAAACTCTGAGACGACCGCGAAGAATTGGACCTAATTCTAGGCCAGATTTCTTCAGAACTAGTTGTGGAATGTCATTGGTGTCACGAGCTTTGTTGAGGTCACGACGTGGGAGAGTATAGTGTCTGTGGGGGTATGGAGGTGGTGCTTATATTTGAAGTATATACATTATATATATATATATATATATATATATATATATATATATATATATATATATATATATATATATATATATATATATATATATATATATATATATATATATATAAGACCTATCTTTTTTGGAGCATCTCTCTGTGCTCTAAAGAAGAAGGATGGAGGGATCAGGCCAATAGCTGTGGGCAATTCTCTCCGGCGTCTCGTCGCAAAGGCAGCTGCAAGAACAGTTAGTGATGCAGCGGCCAACATGCTGAAGCCAAAACAGCTCGGGTTTGGCATTCCACAAGGGTGTGAGGCGGCAACCCATGCAGCTCGAGCCTTCATCGCCAACATCACAGACGAAAAGGCCCTTATCAAGCTAGATTTCAAAAATGCCTTCAATTTGGTGCGGAGGGATGCTGTACTCCGTGCGGTTCATAGTCATTTCCCTTCCCTCTACCCTTTTGTACATTCATGCTACAGTATGGATCTTAAGCTACTTTTTGGAGAACATGAAATTGACTCGCGAGAAGGCGTCCAACAGGGTGACCCCCTTGCTCCTCTCCTTTTCTGCTTAGTCATCAAACAAGTCACAGAGGTCCTGTCCAGCGAGCTTAACAT
>NC_091173.1:7725079-7735079 GCF_040958095.1 Procambarus clarkii
TCTTCTCTCTCTCTCTCTCTCTTCTCTCTCTCTCTGTCTCTCTCTCTCTGTCTCTCTCTCTCTCTCTCTCTCTCTCCTCTCTCTCTCTCTCTCTCTCTCTCTCTCTCTCTCTCTCTCTCTCTCTCTCTCTCTCTCTCTCTCTGTGCCCCGGGACCATGGTCGTTCAGGACCTGTCAGGAAATCCTCGCCAGGTTAGGTTAGTACTGAGTATAATGCCCTGAGGTCAAGCTCCTGCCTCCTATACGAACATTTAGACGCGATATACTTATACACATAATACTCGCATACGATACACTATTACTCGATATACTTGGACACAATGCACTTTCTCACGATATACTTTTAAACAATAACACTTTAGAATGATACACTTGCTCAAGATACACAGGCACCTGATGCACACGTACACAACATACTTTTCAACGATATGCTTCTACATGATATACTTGTACACGATATACTCGTAAGGAATATACTCATACACGATATACTTATGAACCATAGACAAAACATCCTCGTGAGGTTCCAATTTCAATACTAACAACGTTAATTATTAGTAATCTCTGAAGTATTTAACCAGGCCTCAATTATCACATAAAAGTGGCGCTCAGTTTAATAAAAACAGTCCATACATTAAATGAACAAATACAATGTGTAATGTAGTATACACATTACTCCAGGTAAATACTTAGTGTATATACATTAAGCGAGATATAATACATACACAACAAAATCACAGACTAGTTAACTTAAGACATTTGACCTCACAAAACGCCTCACTGTAATGAGGTAAATATGAAGTCATTTACCTCACTTTAGAACACTGCAGGTGAGATGGTGAGGTGAGGCGTGTACACACTGGTGGTGGTGAGGCGTGTACACTCACACTGGTGGAGGTGAGGCGTGTACACTCACACTGGTGGAGGTGAGGCGTGTACACTCACACTGGTGGAGGTGAGGCATGTACACTCACACTGGTGGTGGTGAGGCGTGTACACACTGGTGGAGGTGAGGCATGTACACACTGGTGGTGGTGAGGCGTGTACACTCACACTGGTGGAGGTGAGGCGTGTACACTCACACTGGTGGAGGTGAGGCGTGTACACTCACACTGGTGGTGGTGAGGCATGTACACTCACACACTGGTAGAGGTGAGGCGTGTACACTCACACTGGTGGTGGTGAGGCGTGTACACTCACACTGGTGGAGGTGAGGCGTGTACACACTGGTGGTGGTGAGGCATGTACACACTGGTGGAGGTGAGGCATGTACACACTGGTGGTGGTGAGGCGTGTACACACTGGTGGTGGTGAGGCGTGTACACACTGGTGGTGGTGAGGCGTGTACACACTGGTGGTGGTGAGGCATGTACACACTGGTGGAGGTGAGGCGTGTACACACTGGTGGTGGTGAGGCGTGTACACACTGGTGGTGGTGAGGCGTGTACACACTGGTGGAGGTGAGGCGTGTACACACTGGTGGAGGTGAGGCATGTACACACTGGTGGAGGTGAGGCGTGTACACACTGGTGGTGGTGAGGCGTGTACACACTGGTGGAGGTGAGGCATGTACACACTGGTGGAGGTGAGGCGTGTACACACTGGTGGAGGTGAGGCATGTACACACTGGTGGAGGTGAGGCGTGTACACACTGGTGGTGGTGAGGCGTGTACACACTGGTGGAGGTGAGGCATGTACACACTGGTGGAGGTGAGGCGTGTACACACTGGTGGTGGTGAGGCGTGTACACACTGGTGGAGGTGAGGCGTGTACACACTGGTGGAGGTGAGGCGTGTACACACTGGTGGAGGTGAGGCGTGTACACACTGGTGGAGGTGAGGCGTGTACACACTGGTGGAGGTGAGGCGTGTACACACTGGTGGTGGTGAGGCATGTACACACTGGTGGAGGTGAGGCGTGTACACACTGGTGGTGGTGAGGCATGTACACACTGGTGGAGGTGAGGCGTGTACACACTGGTGGAGGTGAGGCGTGTACACACTGGTGGTGGTGAGGCGTGTACACACTGGTGGTGGTGAGGCGTGTACACACTGGTGGTGGTGAGGCGTGTACACACTGGTGGTGGTGAGGCGTGTACACACTGGTGGAGGTGAGGCGTGTACACACTGGTGGTGGTGAGGCGTGTACACACTGGTGGTGGTGAGGCGTGTACACACTGGTGGTGGTGAGGCGTGTACACACTGGTGGAGGTGAGGCGTGTACACACTGGTGGTGGTGAGGCGTGTACACACTGGTGGAGGTGAGGCGTGCACACACTGGTGGTGGTGAGGCGTGCACACACACACAGAAGATGACCAGGTGAGGCATCTTACGGGGCTATTCATGCCCGTGCCACCTCTTGGGTGGCTTAATCTTCATCAATCATCAATCAGGTGAGACATAAACTTCTCTGACCCCAGAAGAGAGCACAAACTACCAGCTGGAGGAGGCACAGCTTTAAGATACTCTGAAGTGCTTGCTGAAGTTAACATACACACTTGGAGTAGCGGTGACAGGAGGACACCAGGTGTACGTAGAACGTGTAGTAAGGTTTGAGACGTGGTGGTAATTGGTCAGAAATAACAAACATTTAAAATAGTTAAACTCAATGAATTGCTTCCTGAGGCAAGAACGGCATAAAGCACATAAACAGCAAAGTCACTCAATAAATTTCAAGTACGAAAGTCACGACTTTGGAAAGCTAAAAGAAGCGGTGGAGGCAGATGCCAAACACAGCTTCACGTGTAGACATGACACCCCCCCCCCACTTCCCCAGTATGCTCGGGCATATGTATATAACTGATGTATACCTTAAGATGACGGGCCAGGGAGGTGAAACTCAACCCCCACAAGCACAGCTAGGTGAGTACACACACACACACACACACAGCCCGACCTTGTCAAGCACAAGACGAAGCTGGAAAAAGTACAAAGATATGCTACTAGACTAGTCCCAGAACTAAGAGGCATGAGTTATGAGGAAAGGCTGCGGGAAATGCACCTATGACACTGGAAGACAGAAGAGTAAGGGGGGACATGATCACAACCTACAAAATCCTCAGTGGAATCGACTGGGTAAACAAGGATGAACTATTCAACACTGGTGAGACGCGAACAAGGGGACACAGGTGGAAGCTGAGTACCCAAATGAGCCACAGAGACGTTAGAAAGAACTTTTTCAGTGTCAGAGTAGTTAGTAAATGGAATGCACTAGGAAGTGATGTGGTGGAGGCTGACTCCATACACAGTTTCAATTGTAGATATGATAGAGCCCAGTAGGCTCAGGAATCTGTACACCAGTTGATTGACGGTTGAGAGGTGGGACCAAAGAGCCAGAGCTCAACCCCCGCAAGCACAATTAGGTGAGTACACACATACACATACACACACACACACACACACACACACACACACACACACACACACACACACACACACACACACACACACACACACACACACACACAGGCGTGTGTGTGTGTGTGTGTGAGTAGCCACCCTGCAGGATGATCTAAGGGCAGCAAAGGAGGAGATAAGATGCCTAAAGGAGACTCCTCCGCAATACCAGACACAAACCGTACCTCTGGGAGATGGGAATGCTACTGTGGAGGGGACCACCACAACCCAGCTCTCATTTGCTGAAATGCTTAAAAAGAGCCCTGAAGCTAGGTCTGCAGTTAAGGAAGTTGCCATGGAAGTGGCTTCCTCTCAGGAAGCAGCTAGATGTACTAGCCAGATGATAGAGAGAAAAAGAGCAGTAGTAGTAGCAGGCATTAACGAGCAAACAGGGACTAGCCCAAAGGAGCGGAGAGACAAGGCCAAAACCCAGTTACCGAGATCCTTAAAGTGGTAAGGATGGAGGGAACTGACCAAAATGTTGAAAAGGTTTTCAGGCTTGGAAAGTACAACAAGGACAGAGACCGAATGATAAAGGTGGTATTCATGAGCCAAATCACGAAAGATGAACTGTTAGCAAGGAAGAGCGGTCTAGCAAATGTTCAGAAGTTCAAAAAAGTATTCCTGCAGAGGGATATGACAAGGGAAGAGAGAGAATGCAGGCAGCAGATGCGAGGAAGGAGCGTAGGGAGAGAGAAAGGAATCAGAGTACCACAACCCCGAACCCTACAATCCCAGAGGGGAGTGGGGAACCCTCCTCAAACAGTGCAACAGCCACAGGGAGTGGGGCACCACCCCCACATTCTACCCAACAGACACCCAACCTGCCCCTTCCCCTGTCAGCCCCCCACTAAGTACCCACCTAGGGCACCCTCCCCCCACCCACCCCCCTCCTCCCAATCACCCCCCTCCTCCCACTCACCCCTCTCCCCAGGACCTCCCTTCTCCCCCATCCCCTCTCCCGAATGCCTTCCTGTCTCTCCCACCCCCAAGCCCTCCATTCTCCCCCACCCTCCATAAGCCCCCCCACTGTCCCCCACCCCACCTAAGTCTTCCCCACTCCACCACTCCCCTAAACCCTCCCCTCTTCCTCACCCACCTCAGCCCTCCTTTTCCCCCCACGCCCCCCAAGCCCTCCTCTTCTCCCCCTCAAAGCCCCCCCCATCTCCCCTATCCCCTAAAGTCTCTCCTCCCCCCATGCTCCCCCAACCCTCCCCCTCTCACTCTCCCCCCAACCCTCCCCCTCTCACTCTCCCCCTCTCACCCCCCTACCCTCCCCCTCTCCCCCACCCCCTCCCAAGTCCTCCCTCCTCCACCAGTCTCCCCATACCAGATCCCCCCAGCTCCCACTCACCCCAGATCCCACAGGTCCCCCCCCAGAGGAGAATCAGAAGAGTCAGTTTCAGGGTGATGTACTCGAACATAGATGGGATCACAAGCATGACAAGTGAGCCACGGGAAAGAGCACAAGAAGTGAACCCAGATGTAATCGGACTCACTGAAACAAAACTCTCTGGGATCATAACGAATGCCGTGTTTCCCCAGGAGTACACAGTAATAAGGAAAGAGAGGGAAGGTAGGGGAGGAGGCGGAGTGGCCCTACTCATGAGAAAGGAATGGAGTTTTAAGGAGATGGCTATCCCGAGCTGTGAGGGGTTCAGAGACTCCATAGCAGGCACCATGACAATGGGAGGACCAAGAATAGTAGTAGCAGTAATATACAACCCTCCACCAAATGACAGAAGACCCAGTCAAGAGTATGAAAACAACAACATGGCAGTTAACACTATAATTGAGAGGGCAGCCTCTGCTGCCTGTAGAAATAGATCCCACCTGCTCATCATGGGCGACTTCAATCACGGAAGGATTGATTGGGGGAACAAGGAACCGCATGGAGGCGAGGATACGTGGAGAGCCAAACTACTGGAGGTGGTGACTAGAAACTTCTTAACTCAGTATGTCAGAGAACCCACAAGGATGAGAGGAAATTACGAACCAGCGAGACTCGACCTGGTCTTCACCCTGAACGACTCTGACATAAGAGAAATCGGTTTTGAGGACCCAGTAGGAATGAGCGACCACAGTGTATTGGTGTTTGAGTACCTGATTGAAGAAGGGTTATTGAACTCGAGGAGGGATACCGAAACCAAAAGGTTAGCATACCTAAAGGGAAACTATGAGGAGATAAGAAAATTCCTAACAGATATAGCATGGGAAACAGAGCTCAGGGAAAAGACGGCCCTAGATATGATAGACTACATCACGCAAAAATGCAAGGACGCAGCAAACAAGTTTGTCCCAGCCCAAAAGGAAAACAGTGAAATGAAGATGGTTTAACCCATGGTTTAATCAGAGATGTAGGCTAGCTAAGCAGCAAAGTAAAAGGGCATGGAGAAACTATAGGAATAACAGGACACTGGAGAGCAGAGAAAGATACGAGAATGCCAGGAATGAATATGTCAGGATGAGAAGAGAGGCAGAAAGACAATACGAAAATGACATCGCAAGCAAGGCAAAGACTCAGCCTAAATTGCTGCATAGCCACATCAGGAGAAAAACAACAGTAAAGGAACAGGTTATGAAATTAAGTAATAGGGGCAGAAGGATTCACTACAAACGACAAGGAAGTGTGTGAGGAACCGAATAAGAAATTCCAAGAGGTCTTCACCTTAGAGCAAGGAGAAATCCCAGAGATAAGAGAGGGAATAGCTAACCAGGAAGCACTGGAAGAGTTTGAGATTACCAGCGGGGAAGTAAGGAAGTCTTTACTAGAGTTGGATGTGACAAAGGCTATAGCCCCAGATGGAATCTCCCCTTGGATACTAAAGGAAGGAGCAGAAGAACTGTGCCTACCACTCTCCATAGTGTATAACAAATCACTGGCAACAGGGGAACTGCCAGATATTTGGAAAGCAGCTAACGTAGTCCCGATATACAAGAAAGGGGATAGACAGGAGGCACTGAATTACAGGCCAGTGTCCCTAACCTGCATACCATGCAAGCTGACGGAGAAGATTGTGCGAAGAAAGCTAGTGGAACACCTGGAGCGAAGGAACTTTGTAACACAGCATCAACATGGATTCAGGGATGGCAGGTCCTGCCTTACAGGGTTACTTGAATTCTACGACCAGGCAACAAAAATAAGGCAAGAAAGAGAAGGGTGGGCAGACTGCATATTTTTGGATTGTCAGAAAGCCTTTGATACAGTGCCACACAAGAGGCTAGTGAAAAAGCTGGAGATGCAGGCTGGAGTGAAAGGGAAGGTACTCCATTGGATACAGGAGTACCTAAGCAACAGGAGGCAACGAGTCAGTGTGAGGGGTGAGGTCTCAGATTGGCGAGACGTTACAAGTGGAGTCCCGCAGGGTTCAGTCCTTGGACCTATACTGTTTCTGATATATGTAAATGATCTCCCAGAGGGTATAGAATCGTTTCTCTCAATGTTTGCCGATGATGCAAAAATTATGAGGAGGATTGAAACTGAGGACGATAGTAGAAGGCTACAAGACGACCTAGACAGACTGAGTGAATGGTCCAACAAATGGCTGTTGAAGTTCAATCCGAGTAAATGCAAAGTAATGAAACTAGGCAATAGAAATAGGAGGCCAGACACAGGATACAGAATAGGAGGTGAAATACTTAATGAAACGAACAGAGAGAAAGATCTAGGAGTTGATATCACACCAAACCTGTCTCCTGAAGCCCACATAAAAAGAATAACGTCTGCGGCATATGCGAGGCTGGCTAACATCAGAACAGCGTTCAGGAACCTGTGTAAGGAATCATTCAGAATCTTGTACACCACATATGTAAGACCAATCCTGGAGTATGCGGCCCCAGCATGGAGCCCGTACCTTGTCAAGCACAAGACGAAGCTGGAAAAAGTCCAAAGGTATGCCACTAGACTAGTCCCAGAACTAAGAGGCATGAGTTACGAGGAAAGGCTGCGGGAAATGCACCTTACGACACTGGAAGACAGAAGAGTAAGGGGAGACATAATCACAACCTACAAAATCCTCAGGGGAATCGGCCGGGTAAACAAGAATAAACTATTCAACACTGGTGGGACGCGAACAAGGGGATAAATGTGGAAACTGAGTACCCGCATGAGCCACAGGGACGTTAGAAGGAACTTTTTCAGTGTCAGAGTAGTTAACGGATGGAATGCATTAGGCAGTGATGTCGTGGAGGCTGACTCCATACACAGTTTTAAATGTAGATATGATAGAGCCCAGTAGGCTCAGGAATCTGTACACCAGTTGATTGACAGTTGAGAGGTGGGACCAAAGACCCAAAGCTCAACCCCCGCAAGCACAAATAGGTGAGTACAAATAGGTGAGTACACACACACACACACACACACACACACACACACTCACACACACACACACACACACACACATACATACACATATAGCTAACCAGGAACCACTGGAAGAGTTTGAGATTACCAGCGGGGAAGTAAGGAAGTGTTTACTAGAGTTGGATGTGACAAAGGCTATAGGCCCAGATGGAATCTCCCCTTGGATACTAAAGGAAGAAGCAGAAGAACTGTGCCTCCCACTCTCCATAGTGTATAACAAATCACTGGCAACAGGGGAACTGCCAGATATTTGGAAAGCAGCTAACGTAGTCCCGATATACAAGAGAGGGGATAGACAGGAAGCACTGAACTACAGGCCAGTGTCCCTAACCTGCATACCATGCAAGTTGATGGAGAAGATTGTGCGAAGAAAGCTAGTGGAACACCTGGAGCGAAAGAACTTTGTAACACAGCATCAACATGGGTTCAGGGATGGCAGGTCCTGCCTCACAGGGTTACTTGAATTCTACGACCAGGCAACAAAAATAAGGCAAGAAAGAGAAGGGTAGGCAGACTGCATATTTTTGGATTGTCAGAAAGCCTTTGATACAGTACCACACAAGAGGCAAGTGAAAAAGATGGAGATGCAGGCTGGAGTGAAAGGGAAGGTACTCCATTGGATAAAGGAGTACCTAAGCAACAGGAGACAACGAGTCAGTGTGAGGGGTGAGGTCTCAGATTGGCGAGACGTTACAAGTGGAGTCCCGCAGGGTTCAGTCCTTGGACCTATACTGTTTCTGATATATGTAAATGATCTCCCAGAGGGTATAGAATCGTTTCTCTCAATGTTTGCCGATGATGCAAAAATTATGAGGAGGATTGAAGCAGAGGATGATAGTAGGAGGCTAAAAGATGACCTAGACAGACTGAGTGAATGGTCCAACAAATGGCTGTTGAAGTTCAACCCGAGTAAATGGAAAGTAATGAAACTAGGCAGTGGAAACAGGAGGCCAGACACAGGATACAAAATAGGAGATGAAGTACTTAATGAAACAGACAGAGAGAAAGATCTAGGAGTTGATATCACACCAAACCTGTCTCCTGAAGCCCACAAAAAAATAATAACTACTGCGGCATATGCGAGGCTGGCTAACATCAGAACAGCGTTCAGGAACCTGTGTAAGGAATCATTCAGAATCTTGTACACCACATATGTAAGACCAATAATGTAGTATGCAGCCCCAGCATGGAGCCCGTACCTTGTCAAGCACAAGACGAAGCTGGAAAAAGTACAAAGGTATGTCACTAGACTAGTCCCAGAACTAAGAGGCATGAGTTACGAGGAAAGGCTGCGGGAAATGCACCTTACGACACTGGAAGACAGAAGAGTAAGGAGAGACATGATCACAACCTACAAAATCCTCAGGGGAATCGACCGGGTAAACAAGGAAAACTATTCAACACTGGTGGTACGCGAACAAGGGGACACAGGTAGAAACTGAGTACCCACATGAGCCACAGAGACGTTAGAAGGAACTTTTTCAGTGTCAGAGTAGTTAACGGATGGAATGCATTAGGCAGTGATGTGTTGGAGGCTGATTCCATACACAGTTTCAAGTGTAGATATGATAGAGCCCAGTAGGCTCAGGAATCTGTACACCAGTTGATTGACAGTTGAGAGGTGGGACCAAAGAGCGAAAGCTCAACCCCCGCAAACACAAATAGGTGAGTACACACACATACTGGAGCACCGTGAGGGTAAAGAGTGGTGAGTGAGGTGTCAAGCGGGAATGGAGCAAGATGCCCAGCTGAGACCAGGGATGTAGAGGGAGTCGAACGCGGATCACGGGGGAGGAAAATATGGTCCGTTAACCACAACACCCACGAACACCATATACCAATGTTGACACGCGCGTGGCCACGGTCACCAGCACACACACACACACACACACACACACACACACACACACACACACACACACACACACACACACACACACACACACACACACACACACACACACACACACTCACGAGCTGTGAAACAACAGCTTGAACCTTCAACAAGGAAGAAACCACAGCTTCGTGTATCAACCACGAGTAAACCAAAGCTAAACATTCAAAGTGTGAGGCAGTGAGTGGTGAGGTGCCAGGTGTGAGGCAGTGAGTGGTGAGTTTTTTTTATTATTATTTTCTACCACAGACGTGGCCACACATTTACAATGCTAATCAGCATATATACATTTTCTTCTGTCCTCCATGGACAGGGTTAGAGAAGTGTTAAATATATAGTTCAAGGGTT
>NC_091173.1:7740079-7752579 GCF_040958095.1 Procambarus clarkii
ACCACCTCTGGCTGGAAGAAGGGGGACCCATAGCCTCGGAGGAAACCACACATAACGCATTGGAGGGAAGGTAGGTCCCCTCCAATACAGTTTCTGTGTGTTTTTCTCCTACCACCCCCTTCCCTTTTTTTTTTTTTTTTTTTTTCCTTTATTGTGTATTTAAAGGTTACAAAACATACAAGACAAATGCCTAAAGGTTATGGATCTCTTGAAGCTCCTCCGCTTCTGGACAGGAACCGAGGACGCAGCAAGCATTTCCCCTCTGGATCGCCACACTGAGACGCTGAAATAAAAAACTGGAAGCCCTTGGGTCTCTGGTGACGTCAATGAGCTTGGAACCCAATTCCTTGAGAAATCCCAAGGCACTCTTGCCCCAGGGGCCATGCGTCTCAGACGCTATGGGAACAAAGAGGTATTGACCTTCCAGTCGCCTGTACTTGAGTGATTTTGCTGTTTCCCTGTGGTTGGCCGCCCCACCTGCTTGATCAGCTCCGAAGTGTACATAGGTGTCAGCCAGGGTGGATACACATGTGTAGTCCCACACCAACTGTCTACCCTCCTTCCATGAGTATATGGTGATGCCATCAGGGCGAAGTGCGGGGAAATCCGGGTTTTGGACCCCTAGGATGCGAGGTTCTCTCTCCGCTGGGCACCCAGCCGAGACGAGGCTTCTCTTGATGATGTCATTGACCTCGTTGTGTCTTGCATGCCAGCCCTTTGTGCTTCCGCAATGCAACCCATGCAGTCCGTATATATATATATATATATATATATATATATATATATATATATATATATATATATATATATATATATATATATATATATATATATATATATATATATATATATATATATCTAAAATGTCTTAAATATTTAATAAATTTGTGATTACAGGATATAATGTGTTAAAACTGGGTATAATATGTTGTGTGGTCGGTGCCGCCGGTGTGATGGTGCCAACACCGGGTCAAAGTGTGGCACTCACAGAGCCAGGACCGCTGGCACTCACAGGGCCAGGACCGCTGGCACTCACAGGGCCAGGACCGCTGGCACTCACAGGGCCAGGACCGCTGGCACTCACAGGGCCAGGACCGCTGGCACTCACGGGTCATGGCACCCAACGTCTCGAGTCAGCACCACACACTCCAAGGTATACCTCCCTCACCTGGCTGGTGTAGGTGGGGGGGGGTATACTCTGGGAACACTGGCGCCACTCTACCATCACAAACACTGTAAACAACTATTTCAATTATCACTTAATTATACTTCCTTCGCCTTGGTAAACTCCTCCATAAAATAGTTTACCGTATTACAGAAGCGGAAAATTACTCAATCCTCGTTCGCTGATTGGTCGGCTTGTGACGTCACAACACCATCATCACTCGACGATTGGTCGGTATGTTACGTCACGACGCCATTCTCGTTCTCTGACTGGCTGACGTGTGACGTCATAACACCTGAATGCCGCGCCTGACTTCAGCACAGAACTGCCCCTAAAACCACGTACCCCACTACGGGCTCACCAACACAGCCACTCACCTGGTCAACAAAGGTGTCCAGCAGCTGGACACCCTCATAAAGACTGTGAAGCAGTATCCTCCCCCGCGATAACAGCTTGATGGTTAAATGCAACCTCAGAATACTGAGAAAAAAAAAATTGTACCACTTACGGGCTATTCATGCCCGTGCCACCTCTTGGGTGGCTTAATCTTTATCAATCAATCAATCGGGCTCACCATAGCCCGTGCTACTTGCCCCGCTCCTGTGCCAGGTAAGTTACGGGGGTCACCATAGCCCGTGCTACTTGGAACTTGTTCCGAGTAGCTGAATCTATAACAACAACAACTGCGCAGGTTTGTGAGGGCGAGGCGTGCCGTGTGCTAGGGTGAGACACAGCGCTTATATCACCTTACACCTAATGACTCAACTAAAGATAAATATATGGCACATGATTTGGGAAAATGTTACTTGATATTACTCGAGGAGTGTCGCTACAGCACCAGCTGTGGGGCCACCGTCCAAGACCCGCCTGGCCTCGAACGCAGGCCAGCCAAAGACACATTCTCCCTCACACCGCAGACATTGTGTCTCGCTGTGGCAAAATAATTCTAACAATATTTCATGTACGGAACCATCTATTACCCTAAGCCTTCATGTGGGCAATAACAATACCAATAACAAAAGGGGGGCAGCAACCCCCCCCCCATATTCCCCCTAGTCATACCGCGAAGCAATTATCAGATAATCACCAGCATGATCTTAATTACCCTCATATTCACTCGATAATTATAGAGGAAGACAAGGCTAGATTACAGCCGCGTCCCACCTGCAAAATTCCCTAATTCCCTCCAAATATTTTCACCGGTAGATATATTCAATTCCCGGAGAGGGTGGGCTGGTGTGGGGGGGGAGGGGTCTGGTGTTCGGTAGAGGGGGAGCCGGCTGGGATGATAAGGATGGAGGGGAGAGAGGGGGGGGCAAGCCGGCTAGGAGGATTGGGGGGGGGGGGTGAGTAGAGAGTGGGAGCCAGGATGGAGGGAAGGAGTTGGGAAGAGGAGAGGGGGGGGGGGGGGGGGAGAAAGGCCGGTTAGCGAAGAAACGATAAATTCTCCTCCGCCAAGCCTTTCATTTGGCCACCAGCGTCGCCCGCTTCCACCCAATCCAACCCAGGATAAAAGGGGTCCCGAATGGCTCCCATCTGGGTAATTGGTTGCAAATCTAGCCAGGTGAACGGCCGTCCAGGCTGCAACCAATGGCTTACATATATATATATATATATATATATATATATATATATATATATATATATATATATATATATATATATATATATATATATATAACTATCGGCTATCACCTCATTTTGTCCGGTCGTGATGGTCAAGTGGATTAAGGCGTCTTGTACATACCAGTTGCGTTGCTCCTGGGAGTATGGGTTCGAGTCACTTCTGGGGTGTGAGTTTTCAGTTGCATATTGTTCTGGGGACCATTCAGGCTTGTTCGCATATATATATATATATATATATATATATATATATATATATATATATATATATATATATATATATATATATATATATATATATATGCATCTGCGGAATGGTGATGGCAGACCAATATGGTCGTCATGGTCTGGTATGTCGTAAGTCACAGGGTAAGATTGCAAGACATGAAGAAGTCAACGACATCATCAAGAGGAGCCTCGCCACAGCCCGCTTCCCAGCACAAAGAGAATTACACTTATCCAGACCTAACGACCCTCAGAAGCGCCCAGATGGGGTCACCTGGCTTCCTTGGAAGGATAGTAAGCAAGTGGTGTGGGACTACACATGCGCTGCCACACTGGCCAGTACCTAACCTCTCCACAACACGTGCGAAGGGGGGCGGCGCTACTGCTTTCAGGGAAACGCATAAAACCATCACGTACAGAGTCTGGCACACTGCTACAGCTTTGTTCTGATCGGTTTGGAGACCCTCGGTTGGTGGGGAAAATGTGCATTGAAGTTCCTGGAAGAATTAGGTGACAAATTGATCGGCGTTACAAAAGACCAGAGAGCGAAAAGCTTCTAGTTCCAGAACCTCAGTGTTACGATTCAGAGAGGAAATGTCTGTTGCATCTTTGGCACGAGTCCAACTTCAAAGGAATTCGAAGAGGTGTTTGAATTGCAACAGTGATCGAATCTATCTGTGACATTTATTAAGGTGGTGGGTTTTTTATTTTACTAGATAAAACAAAAATAGTAATATAAGAAAAAAAATGAAAAAAACAGAAAATATATTTATACAATAGTGCAAGCAAATAATAAAATATGAAAATCCAATCCAATTAAAAGTGAAACACAGTGGGAAGCAACACAAGAGAGAACATCAGATATATGGAGCATCAGAGGCATCTTATACAAACCCAAAGTCTTCAAAGCATTGTCACTATACCTAATTATGCTAGATTCTATTATTTGTAAGTCAATAACAAACAGTAAAGGACAAAACGTGTTCATTCCCCCAGTCCACCAGATGGTCGAAATCTCGTAAGTGAACAAACAATGTATTTGATGCCTGCGCTCACCTGCTAGGATATTTATGCTTGCCAACACGTTTGACCGAGGATTTACCCGAGTGGCCAATGTAAACCCGACCACAAATCTTACCATGGACCAGATACACACATCCAGCAAAAGCTGCAGCGATATGGTGTATCAATATATTCTTTGCTCACAATTATAAACACAACATTAAATTCATAATTCCATCCTAAATTCCTTAAGATTGCATGAGATATGTTCGATGTTTTCCATGTAAGGGAGGACTAACATATTTCTGAAGGACAGAATCACTCTGGAACGAGGACTATAAAAGGCTTTCTTAGCCTGTTTCAAGTTGTATCTATACCTGACTTAATGCATTCCAAACCAGAGGCAATTACAAAGATTTCCGAAATATTTTAATCAATGTATTCTGGACTACACACACATACAAGACCCTTAAAAACAGTGAAGAGAATGCTGACTATTTCGCTTTAACGTGAAAGTCAGAATGAAAATGTACATATGAACTAACGTTCGCAACCTTCCAATAAACACAGAATTTATTCCTCTCACGTCTACGAGTCAGTGTATCCAAACATAAAGGTAGAGTTCCATAGTTTTATGGCTCACAGAATTTAATGGAAGGCACCAAATTATTTAAGTTTAACCCAAGAATCGTTAAGGTCTGAGGAATCTGGTCGCAAGCATAACAAATCAACATGACGATATCACATCGTATCGATAGGTAATACTGCAGAGAAAACCCTAGTCTAAAACAACTCGGCATATGAGCTGCTTCCTGCTGACACTGTGACCCTGACACTCTCAGCTGACACTGTGACCCTGACACTCAGCTGACACTGTGACCCCTGACACTCTCAGCTGACACTGTGACCTTTGACACTCTCAGCTGACACTGTGACCCCTGACACTCTCAGTTGACACTGTGACCCTGACACTCTCGGCTGACACTGTGACCCCTGACACTCAACTGACACTGTGACCCCTGACACTCAGCTGACACTGTGACCCCTGACACTCTCAGCTGACACTGTGACCCCTGACACTCTCAGCTGACACTGTGACCCCTGACACTCTCAGCTGACACTGTGACCCTGACACTCTCAGCTGACACTGTGACCCCTGACACTCTCAGCTGACACTGTGACCCTGACACTCTCAGCTGACACTGTGACCCTTGACACTCTCAGCTGACACGGTGACCCTGACACTCTCAGCTGACACTGTGACCCCTGACACTCTCAGCTGACACTGTGACCCTGACACTCTCAGCTGACACTGTGACCCTGACACTCTCAGCTGACACTGTGACCCTGACACTCTCAGCTGACACTGTGACCCCTGACACTCTCAGCTGACACTGTGACCCCTGACACTCTCAGCTGACACTGTGACCCTGACACTCTCAGCTGACACTGTGACCCCTGACACTCTCATCTGACACTGTGACCCTGACACTCAGCTGACACTGTGACCCCTGACACTCTCAGCTGTCACTGTGACCCCTGACACTCTCAGCTGACACTGTGACCCCTGACACTCTCAGCTGACACTGTGACCCTGACACTCTCAGCTGACATTGTGACCCCTGACACTCTCAGCTGACACTGTGACCCCTGACACTCTCAGCTGACACTGTGACCCCTGACACTCTCAGCTGACACTGTGACCCTGACACTCTCAGCTGACACTGTGACCCTGACACTCTCAGCTGCCACTGTGACCCCTGACACTCAGCTGACACTGTGACCCTGACACTCTCAGCTGACATTGTGACCCTGAAACATTCTCAGCTGACACTGTGACCTTTGACACTCTCAGCTGGCACTGTGACCCCTGACACTCTCAGCTGACACTGTGACCTCTGACACTCTCAGCTGACACTGTAACCCTGACACTCTCAGCTGACACTGTGACCCTGGCACTGTGACCCTGACACTCTCAGCTGACACTGTGACCCTGACACTCTCAGCTGACACTGTGACCTCTGACACTCTCAGCTGACACTGTGACCCTGACACTCTCAGCTGACATTGTGACCCTGACACTCTCAGCTGACACTGTGACCCTGACACTGTGACCCCTGACACTCTCAGCTGACACTGTGACCCTGACACTCTCAGCTGACACTGTGACCCTGACACTCTCAGCTGACACTGTGACCCTGACACTCTCAGATGACACTGTGACCCTGACACTCTCAGCTGACACTGTGACCCTGACACTCTCAGCTGACACTCTCAGCTGACACTGTGACCCTGACACTCTCAGCTGACACTGTGACCCTGACACTCTCAGCTGACACTGTGACCCTGACACTCTCAGCTGACACTGTGACCCTGACACTCTCAGTTGACACTGTGACCCTGACACTCTCAGCTGACACTGTGACCCCTGACACTCTCAGCTGACACTGTAACCCTGACACTCTCAGCTGACACTGTGACCCTGACACTCTCAGCTGACACTGTGACCCTGACACTGTGAAACTGACACTCTCAGCTGACACTGTGACCCTGACACTCTCAGCTGACACTTTGACCCTGACACTTTCAGCTGACACTGTGACCCTGACACTCTCAGCTGACACTTTGACCCTGACACTCTCAGCTGACACTGTGACCCTGACACTCTCAGCTGACACTGTGACCCTGAAACATTAGTCAAACGGTAATTACCTTGTTGCAGGCTGCTGACCAACGACGCAGACAATGGTGTGCCACCGAACAAGAGAAATCTCGACGGCCTGATGAAAGTTTAATAAACAAAAAGTGTACGGTGTACGTCACCGGGGAACATGAACACCTGTCTAAATTCCCACGAAATATAATATCAATCCTGCGGGATGATTCTGGGCCGCTGGCACTGGTATTATCCCGTGGTGCTGGAGCTGATGCTCTCTATAACCTGAGGTACGTGTGTGTGTGTGTGTGTGTGTGTGTGTGTGTGTGTGTGTGTGTGTGTGTGTGTGTGTGTGTGTGTGTGTGTGTGTGTGTGTGTGTGCGTGTGTGTGTGCAGTATGTGTGTGTCAGTGTGTACAGTATGTGTGTGTCAGTGTGTACAGTATGTGTGTGTGTGTGTCTGTGTGTACAGTATGTGTGTGTGTGTGTGTACAGTATGTGTGTGTGTACAGTATGTGTGTGTACAGTATATGTGTGTACAGTATGTGTGTGTGTACATTATGTGTGTGTGTACAGTATGTGTGTGTGTGTGTGTGTACAGTATGTGTGCGTGTGTGTACAGTATGTGTGTGTGTGTGTGTACAGTATGTGTGTGTGTGTGTGTGTGTGTGTGTGTACAGTATGTGTGTGTGTGTGTACAGTATGTGTGTGTGTGTGTGTGTGTGTGTACAGTATGTGTGTGTGTGTACAGTATGTGTGTGTGTGTGTACAGTATGTGTGTGTGTACAGTATGTGTGTGTGTGTACAGTATGTGTGTGTGTGTACAGTATGTGTGTGTACAGTATGTGTGTGTGTACAGTATGTGTGTGTGTGTGTACAGTATGTGTGTGTGTACAGTATGTGTGTGTGTGTACAGTATGTGTGTGTGTGTACAGTATGTGTGTGTACAGTATGTGTGTGTGTACAGTATGTGTGTGTGTGTACAGTATGTGTGTGTGTGTACAGTATGTGTGTGTGTGTGTGTGTACAGTATGTGTGTGTGTGTACAGTATGTGTGTGTGTGTGTACAGTATGTGTGTGTACAGTATGTGTGTGTGTACAGTATGTGTGTGTGTGTGTACAGTATGTGTGTGTACAGTATGTGTGTGTGTACAGTATGTGTGTGTGTGTACAGTATGTGTGTTTGTGTACAGTATGTGTGTGTGTGTACAGTATGTGTGTTTGTGTACAGTACGTGTGTGTACAGTGTGTGTGTGTGTGTGTGTGTGTGTGTGTGTGTGTGTGTGTGTGTGTGTGTGTGTGTGTGTGTGTGTGTACTCACCTAGTTGTGTCTGCAGGATCGAGCATTGACTCTTGGATCCCGCCTTTCGAGCATCGGTTGTTTACAGCAATGACTCTTGTCCCATTTCCCTATCATACCTGGTTTTAAAATTATGAATAGTATTTGCTTCCACAACCTGTTCCTGAAGTGCATTCCATTTCCCCACTACTCTCACGCTAAAAGAAAACTTCCTAACATCTCTGTGACTCATCTGAGTTTCAAGCTTCCATCCATGTCCTCTCGTTCTGTTACTATTCCGTGTGAACGTTTCGTCTATGTCCACTCTGTCAATCCCTCTGAGTATCTTATACGTTCCTATCATGTCCCCCCTCTCCCTTCTTCTTTCTAGTGTCGTAAGGCACAGTTCCCTCAGGCGCTCCTCATACCCCATCCCTCGTAGCTCTGGGACGAGTCTCGTTGCAAACCTCTGAACCTTTTCCAGTTTCATTATATGCTTCTTCAGATGGGGACTCCATGATGAGGCGGCATACTCTAAGACTGGCCTTACGTAGGCAGTGTAAAGCGCCCTAAATGCCTCCTTACTTAGGTTTCTGAATGATGTTCTAACTTTTGCCAGTGTAGAGTACGCTGCTGTCGTTATCCTATTAATATGTGCCTCAGGAGATAGATTAGGTGTTACGTCCACCCCCAGGTCTCTTTCACGCGTCGTTACAGGTAGGCTGTTCCCCTTCATTGTGTACTGTCCCTTTGGTCTCCTATCTCCTAGTCCCATTTCCATAACTTTACATTTGCTCGTGTTGAATTCTAGTAGCCATTTCTCTGACCATCTCTGCAATCTGTTCAGGTCCTCTTGGAGGATCCTGCAATCCTCATCTGTCACAACTCTTCTCATCAACTTTGCATCATCCGCAAACATCGACATGTAGGACTCTACGCCTGTAAACATGTCGTTAACATATACAAGAAATAGAATTGGTCCCAGCACCGATCCTTGTGGTACTCCACTTGTTACTTTTCGCCAGTCCGACTTCTCGCCCCTTACCGTAACTCTTTGGCTCCTTCCTGTTAGGTAGTTCCTTATCCATGCTAGGACCTTTCCCCCCACCCCCGCCTGCCTCTCGAGCTTGAACAGCAGTCTCATGTGCGGTACTGTATCAAAGGCTTTTTGGCAGTCCAGAAATATGCAGTCTGCCCAACCATCTCTGTCCTGTCTTATCCTCGTTATTTTATCATAGAATTCCAGAAGGTTTGTTAGGCACGATTTCCCTGTCCAGAACCCATGTTGATGTTTGTTCACAAACCTAATGTTCTCCAGGTGTGCAACCAGTCGTAGCCTAATTATTCTTTCCAGTATTTTACAGGGAATGCTTGTCAGTGATACAGGTCTATAGTTAAGTGCCTCCTCCCTATCGCCTTTCTTGAAGATCGGCACGACATTTGCCTTCTTCCAGCAACTGGGCAATTCTCCTGACATAAGTGACTCATTAAAGATCATTGCCAGAGGCACGCTGAGGGCCTGTGCTGCTTCTTTTAGTATCCACGGTGATACTTTGTCTGGTCCAACTGCTTTAGTTGCATCTAGAGTTGTCAACTGTTTCATTACCTCCTCTGCTGTCACCTCTATATCTGATAGTCTTTCATCTAGGGTAACCCCTTCCAACAATGGGAGCTGCTCAGGCTCGGTAGTGAACACTCCATGGAAACTGGCATTCAGTGCCTCGCAGATTTCCTTGTCACTTTCAGTATATGCCCCCTCTGTCTTCCTTAGTCTTGTCACTTGGTCGTTCACCGACATTTTTCTTCTTATATGACTGTGTAGTAACTTAGGTTGTTTTTTCGCTTTGATTGCAATATCGTTCTCATAGTCCCTTTCCGATGTTCGTCTTATGTTAATGTAATCGTTCCTAGCTCTGTTGTATCTGCTTCTTTTGTCCTCTGTTCTTTGTCTTCTGTACTTCCTCCACTCCCGCCTGCTGGCCATTTTTGCTTCATGACACTGTCTATTAAACCATGGGTTATTATATTCCTTCTTATTTTTTCCCTTTACCGTTGGTATAAATCTCTCTTCGGCCTCCTGGCATTTCTGTATGACTAGGTTCATCATATCTTGGACTGTTTTTCCTCTAATTTCTTCCTCCCACTGCACTTCATCCAGATAGTCCCTTATCCTCATATAGTCCCCTTTCCTGTAGTCAGCTCTCCTTTCGCAGATCTCTTGTCCCATGGTCATAAGTTTGAATTCCATCATGTAGTCAAAGACTAGGACACAATGGTCACTGGCCCCTAGAGGTATTTCATGCTCTAAATTCTCGATATCTTCTACGGTCTGGGTGAAAATCAGGTCTAATAGGCTCGGTGCATCTCCTCCTCTTTCCCTTGTGTCTTCCTTCACATGTTGTGTCAGGAAATCAGAAAATTCAGGAAATGTTGTGTGTGTGTGTGTGTGTGTGTGTGTGTGTGTGTGTGTGTGTGTGTGTGTGTGTGTGTGTGTGTGTGTGTGTGTGTGTGTGTGTGTGTGTGTGTACAGTATGGGTGTGTGTGTATGTGTGTACAGTATGTGTACTCACCTAGTTGTACTCACCTAGTTGTGTTTGCGGGGGTTGAGCTCTAGCTCTTTGGTCCCGCCTCTCTCAACTGTCAATCAACTGGTGTGTTGATGTATACAACTGAGGTATGTTCACACACATACAACTGATGTATGTGTGTGTGTGTACAGTATGTGTGTGTGTACAGTATGTGTGTGTGTACAGTACGTGTGTGTGTACAGTATGTGTATATTTACTATGTGTTTAGGCCTGCAGAATCGAGCTATTAGCTCTTGGACCCCGCCTTTCTAACCAATCTATGTTTCCTCTTATATCTACCACATATATTTTTCTCTAACACGCTCACACACACACACACATCCCAGGAAGCAGCCCGTAGCAGCTGTATAACTCCCAGGTACCTATTTACTGCTAGGTGAACAGATCCATCGGGGTGAAAGAAACTCTCTCATTTGTTTAAGCCTCCGCCGGGAATCGAACCCGGGCCATTAGGACTACTACCCCCATGCGCTGTCCACTAAGCCATGAGGCTCTGTGTGTGTGTGTATACTCACTACTCACCTAGTTGTGCTTGCGGGGGTTGAGCTTTAGCTCTTTGGTTCCGCCTCTCAACTGTCAATCAACTGGTGTACAGATTCCTGAGCCTATTGTGCTCTATCATATCTACACTTGAAACTGTGTATGGAGTCAGCCTCCACCACATCACTGCCTAATGCATTCCATTTGTCAACTACTCTGACACTAAAAAAATATTTCTAATGTCTCTATGACTCATTTGGGCACTAAATTTCCACCTGTGCCCCCTAGTGCGTGTGTCCCTTGTGTTAAATAATCTGTCTTTATCTACCG
This sequence comes from Procambarus clarkii, assembly GCF_040958095.1. NCBI lineage: Eukaryota > Metazoa > Arthropoda > Malacostraca > Decapoda > Cambaridae > Procambarus > Procambarus clarkii. Next base: position 7,751,427 of record NC_091173.1, read on the forward strand.
TATCAACTCCTTTGAGAATCTTGTATGTGGTGATCATGTCCACCACTAACTCTTCTGTCTTCCAGCTAATCTTCAATTAGGTTTAATTCCCGTAGTCTCTCCTCGTAGCTCATACTCCTCCGTTCGGGTACTAGTCTGGTGGCAAACCTTTGAACCTTCTCCAGTTTAGTCTTATGCTTGCCGAGATATGAACTCCATGCTGGGGCTGCATACTCCAGGACTGGTCTGACATATGTGGTATACAAAGTTCTGAATGATTCTTTACACAAGTTTCTAAATAGCCGTTCTTATGTTAGCCAACCTGGCATATGCCGCTGATGTTATCCTCTTGATATGGCCTTCAGGGGACAGGTCTGGCGTGATATCAACCTCCAGGTCCTTCTCACGCAGCAGATCTCGTACATGTAGCAGGCCTCTGAGTGGGGTCATCACATCCTGCAGGACGGCCTCGGTTGATGGCCAGACCTGGAAACAAAATGCTAGGCGCAAGAATGTAATTACTCTAAAAGGCTTAACTAGCTGAGCGGGTGCACGTCCTAAACCTTTTATTGGAACATCTATTACTACACAATTTACGTGAACAGCAATTCTCTAAATTATACTAGTCGTTAATTTGTTTAATTCACTAAACAAACTTCTTCGCTGATTTGGTCCTATTTTTCCAAAGCAGTTTATTTCCGTGGTGAATATATATCCCTGAGCAGTTCCACTGAACGATATGTATAATTTATCAATTTATAATTTAATGAAACGTATTAGCCGGCGAAAAAACACTAATTGGTTCAAGAATTCCAGACTTGTAACTGAACGACAGTTACAGCACACAACTGGTTAAGGGAGCTCCGAGCACACAACTGGTTAAGGGAGCTCCGAGCACACAACTGGTTAAGGGAGCTCCGAGCACACAACTGGTTAAGGGAGCTCCGAGCACACAACTGGTTAAGGGAGCTCCGAGCACACAACTGGTTAAGGGAGCTCCGAGCACACAACTGGTTAAGGGAGCTCCGAGCACACAACTGGCTAGTTAAGGGAGCTTAACCACCGAACCAAACCACCACAGCACCCTCTCTTGTGTGGAATATGAACTACAACTTTAAACGAACGTGTACAACAACGACAAAGACAATATCACGCACAAAAACAGAAAAAACAT